>NC_000067.6:19703118-20056868 GCF_000001635.26 Mus musculus | reverse complement strand
CTCAGCACCATCAGAACCCAATCCTCCTACCACAGTGAGTCCTGGAAAAGCAAGATTCAGATTTAAAATCGTATCTCATGATGCTAATAGAGGATTTTAAGAAGGGCATTAATAACTCACTTAAAAAAGTACAGGAGAAGACTGCTAAACAGGTAGAAGTCCTTAAAGAGGAAGCACAAAAATCCCTTAAAGAATTACTGGAAAACACAACCAAACAGGTGATGGGATTGAACAAAAGTATCCAAGATCTAAAAATGGAAGTAGAAACAATAAAGAAAACCCAAAAGGAGACAACCCTGGAGATAGAAATCCTAGGAAAAAAATCAGGAACCATAAATGCAAGCATCAGCAACAGAATAAAAGAGATGGAAGAGACTATTGCAAGTGCTGAAGATTCCACAGAAAACCTGGACACAATAATTAAAAAAAAAAAAAACTGCAAAATGCAAAAAGATCCTAACTCAAAAATCAAGGAAATCCAGGACACAATGAGAAGACCAACCCTAAGGATAATAGGTAGAGATGAGAATGAAGATTTTCATAAGAAGAACAACTCTAAGGATAATACCTATAGATGAGAATGAAGATTTTCAACTTAAAGGGCCAGTAAATATCTTTAATGAAATATAGAAGAAAACTTCCCTAACCTAAAGAAAGAGATGTCCATGAACATACAAGAAGCCTACAGAACTCCAAATAGACTGGACTAGAAAAGAAATTGTTCCCAACACATCATAATCAGAACACCAAATGCACTAAATAAAGATGGAATATTAAAAGCAGTAAGTGAAAAAAGTCAAGTGACATATAAAGGCAGACCTATTGGAAATACACCAGACATTTCACCAGAGACTATTAAAGCCAGAAGATCCCGAATAGATTGTTATACAGACCTTAAAGGAACACAAATAACAGCCCAGGCTACTATACCCAGCAAAACTCTCAATTACCATAGATGAAGAAACCAAAGTATTCCATGACAAAACCAGATTCACAAATATATTTCCACAAATTCAGCCCTTCAAGCGATAATAAAGGGAAAACTCCAGCACAAGTAAGGAAATTACACCCTAGAATGCAAGAAAGTAATCCTTCAACAAACCTAAAAGGAGATAGCCGCCAAGAACAGAATCCCAACTCTAACAACAAAAATAACAGGAAGGAACGATTACTTTTTCTTAATATCTCTTAATATCAATGGACTCAATTCCCCAATAAAAAGACATAGACTAGAAGATGGGCTATAAAAACAGGACCCAACATTTTGCTGCATACAGGAAACCTACCTCACGAACAAAGAAAGACACTACCTCAGAGTAAGAGTCTGGAAAACAAATTTCCAAGCAAATGGTCCAAAGAAACAATGTGGAGTAACCATTCTGATATAGAACAAAATCAATTTCCAACCCAAAGTTATCAAAAAAGACAAGGAAGGGCACTTTATACTCATCAAAGGTAAAATCTTCCAAGATGAACTCTAAATTCTGAATATCTATGTGTGAGGAGCCGCCCTCACATTTGCCATTACAAGATTCTGAAGAAGTAAGCAATAAAGCTATTGCTGCAGAAGATTCCGGTTGTCCTGAGCGTGTTCTTGCTGGTGGGGACAAAAGCTCTGGATATCTATGTTCCAAATGCAAGGGTAATGCAAGGGTAGCCTCATAAAATTAGAGAAACTATAACAAAGCTCAAAGCACACATTGGACCTCACACAATAATAGTGGGAGACTTCAACACCCCACTCTCATCAATGGACAGATTCTGCAAACAGAAACTAAACAGGGACACAGTGAAACTAACAGTAGTTATGAACCAAATGGACTTAACAGATATCTATAGAATATTTTATCCTAAAAGAAAAGGATATACCTTCTTCTCAGCACCTCATGGTACCTTATCCAAAACTGACCATGTAATCAGTCATAAAACAGGCCTCAAGCAATATAAAAATGCTGAAAATATCCCATGTATCCTATCAGATCACCACAGAGTAAGGCTGAACTTCAATAACAACATAAAAAATAGAAAGCCAACATTCACCCATGGAAGCTGAACAACACTCCACTCAATGATACCTTGGTCAAGGAAGAAAAAAAGAAAGAACGAGAGAAAGAGAGAGAGAGAGAGAGAGAGAGAGAGAGAGAGAGAGAGAGAGAGAGAGAGAGAAAGAAAGAAAAAAGAAATTAAACTTTTTAGAGTGTAATGAAAATGAAGACACAACATACCCAAACTTATGAATAGCAATGAAAGCATTCCTAAGAGAGAAACTCAAAGCTCTGAGAGCTGCCAAAATAATCTAGAGAGAGCACGCACTAGCAGCTTTACAGCACACCTAAAAGCTCTAGAACAAAAGGAAGCATAGTAACCCAAGAGAAATAGAAGACAGGAAATAACCAAACTCAGGGCTGAAATCAACCAAATGGTAACAAGAACTGTTCAAAGAATCACCCAAATTATGAACTGTTTTTAAATTAGGGAAAAAACACCCTTCACAATACTCACAGGTAATTTAAAATATCTTGGTGTGACTCTCATTAAAGAAGTGAAAAATCTATGATAAGAACTTCAAGTCACCGATAAAAGAAATTGAAGATCTCAAAAGGTGGAAAGATCTCCCATGCTCATAGATTAGCAGAATTAATATAGTCAAAATGGGTATCCCGCTGAAAGCGATCTACATATACAATGCAATCCCCATCAAAATTCCAACTCAATTCTTCACAGAGTTAGAAAGGGCACATTAGAAAATTCATCTGGATTTTTGATCTTAACCATTCTGACTGGTGTGAGAAAGAGGAACACTCCTCCATTGTTGGTGGGATTGCAAGGTTGTACAACCACTCTGGAAATCAGTCTAGCGTTTCCTCAGAAAATTGGACATAGTACTACCAGAGGATCCCGCAATACCTCTCCTGGGCATATATCCAGGAGATGTCCCAACCGGTAAGAAGGACACATGCTCCACTATGTTCACAGCAGCCTTATTTATAATAGCCAGAAGCTGGAAAGAACCCAGATGCCCCTCAACAGAGGAATGGATACAGAAAATGTGGTACATTTATACGATGGAGTACTACTCAGCTATTAAAAAGAATGAATTCACGAAATTCCTAGGCAAATGGTTGGACCTGGAGGGCATCATCCTGAGTGAGGTAACACAATCACAAAAGAACTCAAATGATATGTACTCACTAATAAGTGGATATTAGCCCAGAAACTTAGTATAGCTTGATATAAGGTACAATTTGCAAAACACATGAAACTGAAGAAGAACGAAGACCAAAGTGTGGACACTTTGCCCCTTCTTAGAATTGGAAACAATCACCCATGGAAGGAGTTACAGAGAGAATGTTTGGAGCTGAGACAAAAGGATGGACCATCTAGAGACTGCCATATCCAGGGATCCATCCCATAATTAGTCTCCAAACGATGACACCATTGCATAGACTAGCAAGCGTTTGTTGCAAGGACCGTGATATAGCTGTCTCTTGTGAGACTAGGCCAGGCCTAGCAAACATAGAAGTGGATGCTCACAGTCAACTATTGGATGGATCACAGGGCCCCCAATGGAGGAGCCAGAGAAAGTATCCAAGGAGCTAAAGAGATCTGCAACCCTGTAGGTGCAACAACATTATGAACTAACCAGTACCCCGGAGTTCTTGACTCTAGCTGCATATGTATCAAAAAATGGCCTAGTTGGCCATCACTGGAAAGAGAGGCCCATTGGACAGGCAAACTTTATATGTCCCAGTACAGGGGAATGCCAGGGCCAAAAAATGGGAATGGGTGGGTAGGGGAGTCGGGGGGGGGGTGTGGGGGACTTTTGGGATAGCATTGGAAATGTAATTGAGGAAAATACGTAATAAAAAAAAGAAAATTCATCTGGAATAACAAAAAACCTAGGATAGCAAAAACTATTTTTAACAATAAAAAATCCTGTGGTGGAATCACCATGCCTGACATTAAGCTGTACCAGAGAACAATTGTGATAAAAACTGCATGGTACTGGTATAGAGACAGACAAGTAGACCAATGGAATAGAATTGAAGACCCAGAAATAAACCCACACTCCTATGGTCAATTGATCTTCGACAAGGGAGCTAAAACCATCCAGTGGAAGAAAGACAGCATTTTCAACAAATGGTGCTGGCATAATTGGTTGTTATCATGTAGAAGAATGTGAATCGATCCATTCCTATCTCCTTGTATTAAGGTCAAATCTAAGTGGATCAAGAAACCCCACATAAAACCATTGACACTGAAACTTATAGAGGAGAAAGTTTGGGAAAACCTGGAAGATATGGGCACAAGGGAAAACTTCCTGAACAGAACAGCAATGGCTTGTACTGTATGATAGAGAATTGACAAATGGGACTTCATAAAATTGCAAAGCTTGTATAAGGCAAAAGACACTTTCCATAAGACAAAAAGGCCACCAACAGATTGGGAAAGGATCTTTACCTATCCTAAATCTGATAGGGGACTAATATTCAAAATATATATAAAGAACTCAAGAAGCTGGACTCCAGAAAATCAAATAACCCTACTAAAAATTGGGTTCAGAGCTAAATAAAGAATTCTCTACTGAGGAATACTGAATGGCTGAGAAGCACCTGAAAAAAAAATGTTCAACATCCTTAATCAAACCCTGAGATTCCACCTCACACCAGTCAGAATGGCTAAGATCAAAAATTCAGGTGACAGCAGATGCTGGCGAGGATGTGGAGAAAGGGTAACACTCCTCCATTGCTGGTGGGATTGCAAACTTGTACAACCACTCTGGAAATCAGTCTGGTGGTTCCTCAGAAAATTAGACATAGTACTAAGGCAAGATCCAGCACTTCCTCTCCTGGGCATATACCCAAAAGATGTTCCAACTTGTAATAAGGAAACATGCTTCACTATATTCGTAGCAGCCTTATTTATAATAGCTAGAAGCTGGAAAGAACCCAGATGTCCCTCAATAAGGAATGGATACAGTAAATGTGGTACATAATGGAGTACTACTCAGCAATTAAAACAATGAATTCATGAACTCTTAGGCAAATGAAGGCATCCATCTCTATTCAAACAAAAGAATACTTAAGTGCACTGAATTATCACATTTGTCTGCCTCCCACAAAGCCTTATGACATGAGAATATGAAGCAAAGTTATGGATGACAGTCAGTCTGTAAAGAGAATTTCCACAATTTCCAGTGGAAATGTCAGATTTTCCAAGAGTATAAACCAGGATTTTCCAATCTCATCATGACTAAGGAGCTATTCTGTGATTGAGACAGAACACAGACAAGCAACAGTTGTCTTCTACTCCTAACTCTCAAATAATTGCAGCTTAGAAACTGAATCCAAAGGAAGTATTGGTAGAAAGTAGGCATCAACTGGAAAGCTTAACTTTTCCCACTGTGAGTTGACCATAGCTATCTCAGCCTCTTTCCTCTTTAAACATTTGTGAAGTATCTCATAAAACTCCCAGTTTCTAAGATTACTTTGTTTGGAGGTGGAGACCCTTCCCTGTGGCTCTGTACTGACTTCTGAGTGCAGGAACGATGCTACTGAGTCTGATGCTCCTTAGGAAACGTAAATCCAGTCTGTATGCATGCTGAGATACCATAAGACAATTGAAATTATAAAAATTTACCATTAAGGTATAAGCTAGTTTCCTCAGGATAAATCTCTGTAGATGTGTATTTTCCAGACAGCAAAGGTATTTTAGAAATAGCTACCACAAACCAACTATTTCTGCATGACATTGCTTCTCCCACTTAATTAGTCCTTGCAATAATTATTTTATTATATTTCATTTGGTAAGTTTTTGATTATTAAAACCATTGGCCTCTGCAAATTCTAGTGCAAACTCTGCATGCTAAAGTACTGTGATCTTCATGGACCAACCCCTTTCAGAAATTAAGGAGATTGAGGAAGATGGGAGAGTAGCTCTCAGTCACTGCATTGCCTGCTGTTTATCTTAGCATTACATCAGCACTCAGGTAACTGCCTTCAACACTTGCTGAACTCTATTCCATCTACCTACTGAGAATTTTCAGTAGGTTGTTCCATAACCACTGTGAAGTCTGTGCAAAGCTCAGCCCTGTTCCAACTCATTATTTTCCCCTCCTCATCCAACGAATGGCATCATATTATTACAGAAGCCATCACACATTTTTTTGTATGTCAGTCTTCTCATTCAACTCCCAAGACTCATTTACACACATTTCTCCAGTCTTAGTCCAATCTCCTCATCCATACCCCATGCTGCACCGGGCTGTCTTTGTGTGGGATAACTTTTGAGCTGGTTCTCTGTTTCACTGCTTAAAAATAAAAGAATGGGTGAGTTGGATAAATACTGGAGGCAGGAAAAGAAGCTAAGTTCACTTATGGCTTAGAACAAGTCTGCTGCCGAGAGCCCACGATAAGCCAACCCTGAACTGCACCATTGATGAAAGTAAATATTTCTCAGCTACTCCTATTAACCAAATAAGCGATGTGATAAACATCTCTTTTCCTGTGTCATTTGAAAGAGCCTATTTTTGCTGCAAATTTGCAATGCTCTCTATATGACATGCCCTTCCTCCCAAGAGATTATGGTACTGAAGCTCTGAGGATTTAAAAATATTTGAGAACAGATTTTAATCTGCTAACAGATGCTCATCACAAAAAGCTGATAAACAGGAGAGGTGATACAAATGTCATTTACTGAGCTGTTTCACAGCAGATGTGTGTTTGAAAACTTTATTTTGTACTCAGTAAATACATTCTTTATTAATCAGTCAAAAATATGAAATCATTAATAAATATTTTTACATAGTAAAATGCAAAGGAAAACCAATGGAGTTTGTCCCATTTATTTTGCTTTTAGCATCATGTTCATGGAGTTTCAGCCTTCAACAGATGACATTCCTAGAGAAGATATTGAGCCAATTGAATCAGGTAGTTACCATAGAGTTCTTGCCCATGTTCCTACCAGTGAAGCTGCTAAAAACAAATATGCCTTGAGCTCCCTCAGGTTTTATCTCTTCCAAAAGCTACTCAGTTGAATGACTCTTACCAATCTACTGGCAGAATTCCAAACTTACAGAATTGCTGTACATTAAAATGCACACAAAGTACATTCAAAAACATTATAAAACACATGCACTTGCTACTCAACTAAATTTCTTTGAAACTATGTATGTCTGTGGCAGTAAAGTGATTCCATCACTTAGAATTGTACATTTATTCCATTAATCTCTTGCCAGATTAAAAATTGACTCAGTGTAAATTTTAGGAAAGCAATAAGAAGAATTAGTATTGGATGGAGAACAATTTATTACAATCTTCATTACAGTGCTGTGACCAACTACAGATATATATAAGAGAGCAAGTTTCTAGACTGCAGCTTTAAAAAGCAAATGAAATATTTTTTATGAGGTCAAGTGAGGCATAAGGAATAGAAAACCCAGATTTGTGTGTTTAACATTCCTTTGACCTGATAACTTTTAAATACATTGTTAAAATCAATTGGGAACCTCTCACTCTCAACAATTAAGATAAAGAGTAGATGCTCTCTAACACAGTAGTTTCTTGTATGTGAGAAAATTCTTTAATTCATCTCCTCAGATTTAGATTCTCAAGTAAGAGACATAACATGTAAAATAACAGGCTGACTTGAGAAATTAAATGATGTAGAATTTTTCTTAATATCAAGTAAATAAATAAGTATACTTAGTTTCCCTAGAGTCTTGAATACACTAGATATATTTTATGTTTGGGATTATAGATTGAGTAATAGCATCAACTTCTGTTCCCAACAAAAAATTTATGCTATTCTCAATGATGTGGCAGCTTCAATTATTACCTCTTTCTAAAAACGCCAATCACTTCCCATATACTAGTTTGTTTCAATAATAATCCAACATGGTTAATAAAATCATATCCTAAAACACAAATAAAAAAGAAGAGGAAAAACAAGGAAATATAGTTGTTAATACTATTTTTTATTATATTGTGGTTTCTATTGTGCTACAAGTTCATTAACATCATTTGACACTGCTACAGAATAGAGATTACTCTAGTAATAACCACAGATGACCTCTGCATTGTAAGTCTGAACAATGATTCTCTGTTTTTTCTTTGCATTACCTCAGTTGAATATTTAATTGAATCTTTCTCAGATACCACGATTTTGTGTTGACTTTATTTTGGGTCCTTGGTTTACTTGCGTGCCCCATGTACTTGTGTGGCGGCTATAATGAGAAGTTCTCTCATAACCTCATATGTATGAATATTTTATCCTCAGTTAGTGAACCTGCTTGGGAAGGATTCAGAGGTGTGTGGCCTAGTCAGCCATCAATGGGAGGAGAGGCCCGTGGTCTTGTGAAGATGCTATGTCCCAGTACAGGGAAATGACAGGGCCAAGAAGCAGGAGTGGGTTCGTTGGGGAGCAGGGGGGATAGGGGATTTTTGTGGAGGAAACTAGGAAAGGGGATAACATTTGAAATGTAAATAAAGAAAATATCTGATTTAAAAAAAAAAAGAATATGGTGAAAAAAATGCTAGTCCCAAGCAAGAGAGAAACTCAGTGGGTCAAAATCCAAATCCTGAAACTGTACATCCAATGTATGATATCTCATGTCTCATGTCAAAGGCCATATGCTCATGTGTTTGAATACTCTGTTCTCAGTTTGGAGGAACTTCTTGGGAAGGATTGAGAAGTGTCACCTTGTTGGAGGATCTGTGTCAATTGCCAGGGGTTTTGAGGTGTCAAAAGACTCCCATCCTTCCCAGTGTGCCTCTTTGCTTTCTTTTGGTGAATTAAGGTGTTAGTGCTCAGCTGTTTCTGCCATTATGCCTCCATGCTACCATAATGTACAGTAACTTTCTGAAACCACATGACCAATTAAATGTTCTTTAAATTGACTTGGGTCATGTTGTTTTTCCGCAGAAACAGAAAAGTAACTAAGATGATTTGCTGTCTCAGTAAGGAGTAGGGTTAGAATCATTTTTGATCAGAGTCAAAGCCCATGTTCTTCCTAAGTCTGTTGTAGCACAGTACTGAGAAAACGATACACAAAACACTAAGGCTATTAATACAGGTTGCCAGGCTGTCAACTTATTGTGAACTCAATATATATATTTTTTTTCTTCAGATTTGTACATTGAAGTCCTAATTTCTGCTGTTATACTATTTGCAAGAAGGACTTGAGACACAGTCATGAAAAGTTGTGAAAGTGAAGGAGACTAGATTGCCTGTAGGTGATAGGACTAGGCACATCATGATGGGACTAAGACCCTTATGAATAGAAGCAGAGATGTGGGAGCTCTCTCTCTCTTTTTCCATGCCCTCCCTTCTTTGACCCCCACACCATGCCAAGCTTTCTGCTAAATGGGGTCATAGAAAAAAAGCTGGCAATCTACAACCTAGAAAGAGGGCTTTCACCAGTGACTGGATTCTAATTTTTCACATCTTGGTTTTGTAAATACTTGCATCACATTTAATAACATTTCAACTTTGTGCTACAACATAGTCTCACTCATATAATTTCTTACTGGACAGACCATAATCAGCCTCCAAACGCTGACACCATTGCATACACCAGCAAGATTTTGCTGAAAGGACCCTGATATAGCTGTCTCTTGTGAGGCTATAACTGGGCCTGGCAAACACAGAAGTGGATGCTCACAGTCAGCTATTGGATGGAACACAGGACCCCCAATGGAGAAGCTAGAAAAAGTACCCAAGGAGCTAAAGGGGTCTGAAACTCTATAGGTGGAACAACAATATGAACTAACCAGTACCCCCAGAGCTTGTGTCTCTAGCTGCATATGTATCAGAAGATGGCCTAGTTGTCCATCATTGGGAAGAGAGGCCCCTTGGTCTTGCAAACTTTATATGTCTCAGTATGGGGGAACACCAGGGCCAAGAAGTAGGAGTGGGTGGGTAAGGAATTTGGGGGGAGGGTCTAGGGGACTTTTGGGATAGCATTTGAAATGTAAATGAAGAAAATACCTGGTTATGAAAAAATCTCAATGAATTTTTATAGGTCCCCAACACATATACAGCAGAAGACTGTCATGTCTGGGTTCAGACAGAGAAGATGCACTGAATTTTCAAGAGACTGGAGGCCCCAGGGAGTTTAGGGGTATGGTTGGATGGGGGGTGGGGGTGGGAACAATCCTTGTGGAGAGAGAGGAGTGGGAAGGAGGTATGGGGTGTGGAACAATTGGAGGGTGGACTGGGGTGGGGGTGGGAATAAATCTGGAGTGTAAAAAATATAAATAAAAGACAAAAAATTAATATATCTATTAAATATAAATTTAATAATGAAATGAAAATTATTTCCTGACTCACTATTTTGCAAAATTTAGGTGTATTTTTATGATGACTTTTCCTCTATGATCAGATATGACATTTATACCATGGCTTACCCTGTTCTGTTCCATTACCTTTATTGTACATTGAATGAGTACATTAAATCCAATGTTCTTTTTGAAGGAAGATAAAGGCATTTGTATTTTTTTAGTCTTTTTGTCATGAACACATACTTTCATTCATGAAACCTATGTGGTGAAGCAAAAAATATTTTGCAAACTTTACCTCATTTAAGCATTTTGATAATTATATATAAATCAAACTATCCCTTATTCATAGTCTTTTGCATACTCTATAATAATAATTACAAAGGGAGGCTGGTCATGCTGTAATAAGAGAGGAAGCCTCATAGGAAGGAAAACTCAAGCAAAGTCTACAAGAATGAGTAGAATTTAAATAGCTATAGGATAGACCATGTAGGAAGAAATATATACATGAGTATAATAATTCTTTATCCTCACATGATGGATACTTCCACAATAAAGTTTTGCTTTTAAAGGAAATAAAATGCTGAATGAAGATTTTATAATTACTTTGAGCTGATAAAATTATAACCTGTGGTGGTAGAAGCAATTTCAATCTGCACCAGGACAAATGAAGGAAAATTCATTTTGACAAGATTAGGAATTAGGGAAAAAATACTTGGAGGGATTGTCAGTGAAAATTATAACTATGTCAGCATCTGAATCACGAAGAGTTTAATTGTTCTAGCCTTTATTGTGTGCACCTATGTGAGGGTGTGTGTGCATGCATCCTGCGGTGCACACATGGTGGTTTCAGGACTTTCCTCTTCCACAGTGTGGGTCCGGGGATTGAACTCAGGTTGGCCTGATTGGCAGCAAACACCAATACTAATTGAGTTATCTTACTGGTCCTCTGTTGATATTCTTTTGTTTAAGATTTATATTATTTTTAATGATATGCTAGTGTGTGTGTGTCTGCATATGGGTATGTTCATGTCTAATCTAAGTGATCTATCAAGTGACCATAATCTGAGTGTGCTTGGGCACATGGCATACATGCATGAACAGCTAGAATCCTCCATCAAAGTTTGCAGAAGTGAGCTCTTTTGTTAATCAACATAAGTGGAGGAAGAATTTGTTATAAACAGATAGGGGTAGTTCTGTGATCCACTGGCACTTCAAAGATGAAGGACACAGTCTAGAAGAAGCTCTTAGGGTTGGGGAATCAAGAATGGCCTCAGGAAGGCAACCGGGTGCAACCAAAGATAGCAGTGCTTGCTGTGCAAGACTATTAGTTCTGCCAACTGCATGAATGAATGAGTCTTGAAATGGATTCTTCCAGTAGAAGTTCCAGGTAGATGTTCAGAATGACTTTGATTTAAAAAACATGAGCCCCACTCGAGCCCCGGGCTACCATGCCAGCAGAGTCGCCCAACACCCACAAGGGCCCACACAGGATTCCCCACAGGATCCTAAGACCTCTGGTGAGTGGAACACAGCCCCAATCGAATCGCACTGAACCTGAGACTGCGGTAAATAGGGAAGAAGACTACCCGGGCCTGACCTGGGGCACAAGCCACTTCCGCTCCACTTGAACCCCGGGGTACCTTGCGAGCGTAGTCGCCCGACACCCACAAGGGCCCACACAAGATTCCCCACGGGATCCTAAGACCTCTAGTGAGTGGAACACAACTCCTGCCAGTAGTCCGGTTCGAACACCAGATATCTGGGTACCTTCCCTGCAAGAAGAGAGCTTGCCTGCAGAGAATACTCTGCCCACTGAAACTAAGGAGAGTGCTACCCTCCCAGGTCTGCTTATAGAGGCTAACAGAGTCACCTGAAGAACAAGCTCTTAACAGAGACAACTATAACAGCTAGCTTCAGAGATTACCAGATGGCGAAAGGAAAACTTAAGAATCCTACTAACAGAAATCAAGACCACTCACCATCATCAGATCACTCATCATCATCATCCCACCCCACCTAGTCCTGGGCACCCCAACACAACCGAAAATCTAGACCCAGATTTAAAAACATTTCTCATGATGATGATAGAGGACATCAAGAAGGACTTTCATAAATCACTTAAAGAATTACAGGAGAGCACTGCTAAAGAGTTACAGGCCCTTAAAGAAAAGCAGGAAAACACAACCAAACAGGTAGAAGTCCTTAAAGAAAAACAGGAAAACACATCCAAACAGGTGATGGAAATGAACAAAACCATACTAGAACTAAAAATGGAAGTAGACACAATAAAGAAAACCCAAAGCGAAGCAATGCTGGAGATAGAAACCCTAGGAAAGAGATCTGGAACCATAGATGTGAGCATCAGCAACAGAATACAAGAAATGGAAGAGAGAATCTCAGGTGCAGAAGATTCCAAAGAGAACATCGACACAACAGTCAAAGAAAATACAAAATGCAAAAGGATCCTAACTCAAAACATCCAGGAAATCCAGGACACAATGAGAAGACCAAACCTACGGATAATAGGAATTGATGAGAATGAAGATTTTCAACTTAAAGGGCCAGCTAATATCTTCAACAAAATAATAGAAGAAAACTTCCCAAACATAAAGAAAGAGATGCCCATGATCATATAAGAAGCCTAAGAACTCCAAATAGACTGGACCAGAAAAGAAATTCCTCCCGACACATAATAATCAGAACAACAAATGCACTAAATAAAGATAGAATATTAAAAGCAGTAAGGGAGAAAGGTCAAGTAACATATAAAGGAAGGCCTATCAGAATTACACCAGACTTTTCACCAGAGGCTATGAAAGCCAGAAGAACCTGGACAGATGTTATACAGACACTAAGAGAACACAAATGCCAGCCCAGGCTACTATACCCGGCCAAACTCTCAATTACCATAGATGGAGAAACCAAAGTATTCCACAACAAAACCAAATTCACACAATATCTTTCCACGAATCCAGCCCTTCAAAGGATAATAACAGAAAAAAATGCAAAAATCCTCAATAAAATTCTCGCTAACCGAATCCAAGAACACATTAAAGCAATCATCCATCCTGACCAAGTAGGTTTTATTTCAGGGATGCAAGGATGGTTTTATATACGAAAATCCATCAATGTAATCCATTATATAAACAAACTCAATGACAAAAACCACATGATCATCTCGTTAGATGCAGAAAAAGCATTTGACAAGATCCAACACCCATTCATGATAAAAGTTTTGGAAATATCAGGAATTCAAGGCCCATACCTAAACATGATAAAAGCAATCTACAACAAACCAGTAGCCAACATCAAAGTAAATGGAGAGAAGCTGGAAGCAATCCCACTAAAATCAGGGACTAGACAAGGCTGCCCACTTTCTCCCTACCATTTCAACATAGTACTTGAAGAATTAGCCAGAGCAATTCGACAACAAAAGGAGATCAAGGGGATACAAATTGGAAAAGAGGAAGTCAAAATATCACTTTTTGCAGATGATATGATAGTATATATAAGTGACCCTAAAAATTCCACCAGAGAACTCCTCAACCTGATAAACAGCTTCAGTGAAGTAGCTGGATATAAAATTAACTTGATCAAGTCAATGGCCTTTCTCTACACAAAGAATAAACAGGCTGAGAAAGAAATTAGGGAAACAACACCCTTCTCAATAGTCACAAATAATATAAAATATCTTGGTGTGACTCTAATTAAGGAAGTGAAAGATCTGTATGATAAGAACTTCAAGTCTCTGAAGAAAGAAATTAAAGATGATCTTAGAAGATGGAAAGATCTCCCATGCTTATGGATTGGCAGGATCAACATTGTAAAAATGGCCATCTTGCCAAAAGCAATCACAGATTCAATGCAATCCCCATCAAAATTCCAACTCAATTCTTCAACGAATTAGAAGGAGCAATTTGCAAATTCATCTGGAATAACAAAAAACCTAGGATAGCAAAATCTCTTCTCAAGGATAAAAGAACCTCTGGTGGAATCACCATGCCCGACCTAAAGATGTACTACAGAGAAATTGTGATAAAAACTGCATGGTACTGGTACAGAGACAGACAAGTAGACCAATGGAATAGAATTGAAGACCCAGAAATGAACCCACACACCTATGTGTGGGAAGCCACATGTGCCGTTGCTGAGTGGCACTGACCACTGCTGGCCACCATGCATAAGATTGGACAAACAACCAATGTGTACATATGCAATAAAGTTTTTTGCAAAGACACTGCCTGGCCCGGGCATGATAATGAGGTTCTGTAAGGTACTGAGAGTACAACCAATCAGATGTGAGACATGCAAATGCGGTATGATAATGAGGTTCTGTAAGGTACTGAGAGTATAACCAAACAGATGTGAGACATGCAAATGAGGTATGATAATGAGGCTCTGTGAGGTACAGAGAGAGAGAGAGAGTAGCCAATCAGATGAGGAACATGCAAATGAGGCTTAGTGCATAACCAATCCGGGTGTGAGACACGCCCCTCCTAGGCCTATAAAAGCAGCACCAGTTCTGGGCTCCGGGTCTTTTCGCCTCTACAATCAAGCTCTCCCAATAAACGTGTGCAGAAGGATTCTGTTGCAGCATCGTTCTTCCTGGCCAGTCGAGCGCGCGCAAGACCTATGGTCACTTGATCTTTGACAAGGGAGCTAAAACCATCCAGTGGAAGAAAGACAGCATTTTCAACAATTGGTGCTGGCACAACTGGTTGTTATCATGTAGAAGAATGCGAATCGATCCATACTTATATCCTTGTACTAAGGTCAAATCTAAGTGGATCAAGGAACTTCACATAAAACCAGAGACACTGAAACTTATAGAGGAGAAAGTGGGGAAAAGCCTTGAAGATGTGGGCACAGGGGAAAAATTCCTGAACAGAACAGCAATGGCTTGTGCTGTAAGATCGAGAATTGACAAATGGGACCTAATGAAACTCCAAAGTTTCTGCAAGGCAAAAGACACCGTCAATAAGAAAAAAAGACCACAAACAGATTGGGAAAGGATCTTTATCTATCCTAAATCAGATAGGGGACTAATATCCAACATATATAAAGAACTCAAGAAGGTGGACTTCAGAAAAATCAAATAACCCCATTAAAAAATGGGGCTCAGAACTGAACAAAGAATTCTCACCTGAGGAATACCGAATGGCAGAGAAGCACCTGAAAAAATGTTCAACATCCTTAATCATTGGGGAAATGCAAATCAAAACAACCCTGAGATTCCACCTCACACCAGTCAGAATGGCTAAGATCAAAAATTCAGGTGACAGCAGATGCTGGCATGGATGTGGAGAAAGAGGAACACTCCTCCATTGTTGGTGGGATTGCAGGATTGTACAACCACTCTGGAAATCAGTCTGGCGCTTCCTCAGAAAATTGGACATAGTACTACTGGAGGATCCCGCAATACCTCTCCTGGGCATATATCCAGAAGATGCCCCAACTGGTAAGAAGGACACATACTCCACTATGTTCATAGCAGCCTTATTTATAATAGCCAGAAGCTGGAAAGAACCCAGATGCCCCTCAACAGAGGAATGGATACAGAAAATGTGGTACATCTACACAATGGAGTACTACTCAGCTATTAAAAAGAATGAATTTATGAAATTCCTAGGCAAATGGATGGACCTGGAGGGCATCATCCTGAGTGAGGTAACACATTCACAAAGGAACTCACACAATATGTACTCACTGATAAGTGGATATTAGCCCAAAACCTAGGATACCCAAGATATAAGATATAATTTCCTAAACACACGAAACTCAAGAAAAATGAAGACTGAAGTGTGGACACTATGCCCCTCCTTAGAAGTGGGAACAAAACACCCATGGAAGGAGTTACAGAGACAAAGTTTGGAGCTGAGATGAAAGGATGGACCATGTAGAGACTGCCATATCCAGGGATCCACCCCATAATCAGCATCCAAACGCTGACACCATTGCATACACTAGCAAGATTTTATCGAAAGGACCCAGATGTAGCTGTCTCTTGTGAGACTATGCCGGGGCCTAGCAAACACAGAAGTGGATGCTCACAGTCAGCTAATGGATGGATCACAGGGCTCCCAATGGAGGAGCTAGAGAAAATACCCAAGGAGCTAAAGGGATCTGCAACCCTATAGGTGGAACAACATTATGAACTAACCAGTACCCCGGAGCACTTGACTCTAGCTGCATATGTATCAAAAGATGGCCTAGTCGGCCATCACTGGAAAGAGAGGCCCATTGGACACGCAAACTTTATATGCCCCAGTATAGGGGAACGCCAGGGCCAAAAAGGGGGAGTGGGTGGGTAGGGGAGTGGGGGTGGGTGGGTATGGGGGACTTTTGGTATAGCATTGGAAATGTAAATGAGCTAAATACCTAATAAAAAATGGAAAAAGAAATAAAAAAAATTAAAATCCCAAAAAAAAAGAAAAAACCACGAGGCCCTAAAAATGAAATTCATCTAATTCATTTGACTTTCAGGACTATAGAACCAAGCTCTGATAAATAGGTACTGCTTTGGGTCAATGATTGTGAAATAGAAAATTATTAGAGACTAACTTCTTTGAGCAAAGGAGAATCTGAGGTACTCTTGTCTTTGTATCTGTCTCTTAGTCTCTTTTTCAGCTGGCAGGAATCACTTCATGCCTCTAGAAGCTTAAATTCCCAATTCAATTCATAGATGCTCTCCCCGAACACACCTGGTTCATATGAGCTCCCAGGGGCTTCCCCAAGCTCCCTACTGATGCGGCTGCTCCCTTCTGTGGGGAAGTGACCTACCATCAGATCTCAAGACTCAGAAGGTTTGTTTCTATGAGTGAAATCAGAAGATAGAAAAAACAAACCACTGCAATTTTTCTCTCTCCCAGTCCGGTTTCTCATTTCATTCTCTTTCCCCAACTAGATTCTGACAAAAGTTATTTGCAGCAATCCCATCTGCTCTGTGAGTGACAGGAGACTGGTGTCAAGTGAGAAAATGAAATGTAAATTTTATTAAACACCTCCTCTCATCTCTGTGTATCAATCCAGATTCCAGACGAACATAGCAAATCAAATCCTGTCTATGCCAGGCCTCGGGGCAGAAGGAAAAAATCATTTCTCCTTAATACTGTTCCCTTCAAGTAAAATATTTTGCTGTTTAGTAAATGAAAATTTTAAATGCAAACCCTCCATTAATCCCAGGGAAAAGCATATATCCAAAATGAGCATTTAAAGGAAGGAGTTGAAAAAAAGAAAAGGGGAGACTTGGCGTCAAAGGAGAGAAGGAAGGGACAGGGGATATGAAGCTGTCTCTAGTTGTTAGGCGCAGTCTTCCTTGGTAGCCATGAAAGGTTACATATCTGAAGAATGAATGGCAGAATGCTTTGAAGCCAGTACTGACAGAACATTTACCTACAAGCTGCTTTCTCTCAGAGATAATAAAGATCTTCACTCTGATGCATCAGCTTCCAATGGCATTAAAAACAGATGCTTCCTTTTGAATGGGAATCTTGGTGCAATGGCTGACAGTAGCTAGGTGGTTTTGACAGGTGATGTCTGGATTCAGAGATTCTTAACTTGGGGCTTAAAAAATAAAGAGCATGCCTTTTGCACATTTTCTCAAAAGCAAAATTTTGTTCAATAATTAAATGAGCAATTAAAACACCACTGTAGTTTGAAACAGAATAATTTTATTCATATTCTCTTAAACGTGAATAAAACTATAAATATATTTTAAAGAAAATTTTAATATAGTTTTTAAAAATCATTTAAAATATTTGGCTGCACAGTCTTTAAAAAAATGAATAAATAGATTTATTTTGTTTTATTTTACATCGCAATTATTGCCGCATCCCAGGCCCTCCATCATAGAATCCCTCTCCATTCTCCCTCCTCTCTCCTCTGAGAGGGTGGGATCTTCTCATCCTTTCACAGCAAGTCTCTGCAGGGCTGGGAACATCTGCACCCACTGAAGCCAGACAAAGCCACCATGTTGGGGAATGGCTTCCACAGGCAAGCAATTTGCTGAAATATTAAATAGTGTAAACTTTTGTATAACAAATATCTCAAGTTATAAATAGGTTACTAGTAGGAACTTTAACCATCAAATTGTGCAACATTCACATGGGAAAAATCTACCACATTTCCTTTCAGTATGTTGTACCACTAGAAGACTTTACCTTATTTCCTGAACTATTCCTCTTTCATTGATTGATTGACTTTAAATTAACATCTAATAATTGTATATAATTCTGCAGTATACAGTGATACCTATTTATGTAAATGCATATATATGTATACATATATACATGTATACATAAATATACATCATATACATATGTATATACATGTACATACACTATATAGTTGCAATGTCTAAATTGGTGTAATTACCATTTTACTCTGACATAAACTTTTGTGTTGAGAAAATTAGAGGTATTCTCTTTTAGATCTAATTGGTTTGTGCTTCTACTGAGACAGGGTCTTACTCAGACCAGAGTGAGCTTGAGATCCTGTTCATAAAGCCTTCACCTCTTGCTAACTGATAGGATAATGGGTTTGTGTCATCCTCGTATTACAGGTGTGTGCCATTTTGGGATTGCAGGTATGTGCCGTCCTGGGTTTATAGATGTGTACCATCCTGCTTACCTTTCTCCTAGCTCTTTATAAAGTATGTAAGCATTCATTGTGTGCTTAGTCTACACAATAACCTGAAGAGCTTTAACATATTCCTTGTACATCACCTAGTTTTGATGTCCACTATCAGAGCTTCTTGTATCTCCCGTCTCTCTTCTCCTCACTGGCTTGTCACATCTTCTGTTTCCCTTCTCTATATTCAATGATTTTACTCCCCGTCTTTGAGTGGTAACATCTGACATTATTCTTTCTATGCTTGGCATGTGCACCGAAACTCCCCTAAATCCAGCTATATTGCCAAAAATATCAGGGTTTTGTTTACATGGCTGAAAAACATCCCATCGTGCATCTATCCTACATCTTCATTATTAACTACTTTGTTGATGGACACTTTGAATTGATGTTCTGTCTTGGCTTTTGTGAATTCTGCTGCAAAAATCCTCAGAGAACTGCTTTCTCTCTGCTATGCTGGCTTCATTTCCTTTGGTTCCTGAACCACATGATCAGTCTACGTTTTTGTTATGTGTGGTCATTCCTTGCTTTCATTTGTTTGCAATTCACATACCACTTCCTACACTAATGTAGAAGCCTCCATCTACACCAATAGTGTAGGCAAGTTCCCCTTGCTCTGCATCTCTCCCAGCATTTGATATTATTTGTCTCCTTGGTTTTATAATTTCAGTGAAATACCTTGTTGTGGTTTTGGTTTTCCACTTTTTGATATTTTGTTACATCAAGTAATTTTTTTATATATCTGATAGCCGTTTGCATAATTACTTTTCATAATTTTATATTGAGGACTTCATATATGACTACTGCATATACACCACTTGTATCCTACCATTCCATCCACTCCTTTCATGTTGCCTTCCTCCAAAATTCCTAATATCACCTTTAATTATTATTGTAGGTATATGTGTATATGTATGAATATATGCCAACCTACTGAATCCATTTAGCATTGGTAATCTTTTCCTGAGCTAGCTAATGAAGCTGCTCATCCCTAGAGGACACTAATTTGCCCTCTCTAGCAGCCATTGACCACCCAGAGCTCTTCAGCTAGAGTTGGGGCCATGTGGAATTTCCTCTGTTCACATTGGCATATAAACTGGTGTCGTCACTGATGCCCATCTTGTTCAGGCAACCATATTGTTGAGGTTTCCTGGGTTCATTTTCTCTGTCATTTCTAGGGAAAACAGATTGTCTAACAGCAGGCATCCTGGTTGCCTGCCTCTTACAATCATTTTGTAATCTCTTCTGTTATTTTCCCTCAATGTTAGGGGTTGCAATATATAATATGCAATATGCAAAATTTAATACACCCCATTTTTATATATGTTTCCAGGCATCTGATAGCAGTTTAGAAATATATTATATGTTTGGAGAAGTTTATCTTATTTCTGCATGGTTTAAAATATTTATAATTTCTATAGGCAACAAGGGGCAGAAAAGTACTCTGGAAATATTTTCCAATTGATTCCTTAACTCCTATGTGGTAAAAATTTCCATATTTTACTGTTTAGTTAGCACTGGCTAGCTTTGTCTTTATTATTCCAGAATATTATACACCAAAATGGCTGGAATTTTAAGTACCAACCAAGTTTTAGCATGAATAAACAACAAAAAATGTTAATTAAAGCAAGAGATGCCCATATAATTAAATCTTCATTC
The DNA here is from genome assembly GCF_000001635.26 of Mus musculus. Lineage (NCBI taxonomy): Eukaryota > Metazoa > Chordata > Mammalia > Rodentia > Muridae > Mus > Mus musculus. The sequence goes on along the minus strand of NC_000067.6, from coordinate 20,036,301 downwards.
ATTAAAATTATGCCATTTAATAATAACTGCATTATATTTTAATATTAAGTGCAAAATGACACATAGGAATATATTTCTGCATAGTACAGTGAGCAGGAGTCATCCCTGAGAGATAGTGCTATTTATATTTAGTTTAAAATATATTATCTGGGGCTGGAGAGATGGCCTCGTGGATAAGACCACTTGATGGTTTTGTAGGGAATTCAAGTTTGAGTTCAGTTGCCAGCACCCACATCAGACGGTTCAGAATGACCTGTGTCAAGCTCCAGAGTGTCCCTGTATTTCTTGGGCCTCAGCAACCCCCATACCCACGTACAGACAGACATGGGCATAATTACATAAATTAAAATAAAACAATTCTTTAAAAATCTGAATACATTAATTGAACTTCTGTAGCTTAATTTTCTTTCATGAATACTTAGTAAGTAGAGGCCCGGAGCACCTCACCTCTGCCTTAATAAACAAATGTCCCTGAATTTATCTTTAGAAGCCCTTACCTACTGTGACTTAACTTCAAACATGCCCACTGCTCTCCAGTGTCCTCGCTCTGTAGATAGAAACGTTTGAGCTGCCTGCAGATGGTTAAGAATAGTAGCATGCTAGCCTTGGAGAGGTCCCGAAGAAGCCCCTAGCCCTCTGGCAAGACTTTAATTTCCACTCTGTAGTCACCACTATCCAAAGTTAGGACTCGGTTCACTTCGAGAAACCCTGTTCTCAGTATTGCTGCCCTTGTGAGAAATGATGCCAGGGGACCATGATCCTGTGTAGCTGGCAGAGGAGGGAAGAGTAATTCACTAGACCCAATATCAGTGCCCGCACCGGGAAGCGGTCCTGGCTTTGGGCTGCCTGAAGGCAGTGGTGATCCCCTGCTTGTCCTATCTGTCAGTCTATTTGATCTCCAAATGAATTGCTTTTGATAACAGCTATATAAATGCAGAACGGATCCGCTGGGCCTTCTTAAATGAGACTCTTGCTTTCATCTCCCAGTCATTTCAAAAGGCAGATAGACTTGTTAGAGGTTTTAATGCAATGATTTATGTTTTATCTTGCTTGGTTTGAGGCAGCATTTATTTAGCCCTAAATTCTTCCCAAGCTTCTTTGTAAGGAGAAATGTTTGAACACAAAATATTTGGGACTTCTTCTTTTTTGTTTTAAATCAATAATACATGTTTTCTTTTTAAATTTTATTTAGAAAAAGCAATGAAACTTTTCTTAATAAGGAAGAGAAAGGGGGAACCAGTATTAAAAAACACACTTTATTAACACACTCTTAGCAAAGTTATGAGTTTATATCAATTATCAGAGTGTAAAACAAATAAGTAAGAACCTTTATATTTATGACTACTAGGAAAGAAATAATTAATTTAATTGAAAAAAAGAAAATTACATATCTTATGTCTTCTATACATTGGTAGTATGTGTAAAGAGTCAACTCTGGAAGTCTTAATTATCTTCTGTACATTTTTTATCTGACACCTCATTTTCTATGCTTTACTTTTCCCTCATAGTTCTCTCTTTCTCTCCTCTCTGCTCCCCCTACCTGCCTCTCTCCCTCCTCATCTTTCTTCAATCTAGGGACTGCATTTACTCTATAACACCCAGCAGTATATTTTAATGTTCTGTCACTGGGCATCATCCACAGCCCAGAAAACTTTCTCACTAAGGAGATGAGAAAATCATTCATGGCGCAGAAGACCTTTTGTAATTTGGTACAAAATGTAAATTATTTAACTTTCATGGGTTATAAATAAGCGTATTTAAGAAGACATACTGGAGGGGGATCGGCAAGTCGCTGAAACTGTGTATTTCAATTGAACTGTATTTCAAACTCATTGCCTAATTATCTTTGTGATGTTATTGCTACAAGACGCACAATGCAAAGTGGATGTGTGTGCATAAATTATAGGTCAACCTGAGACTACATAGGCCAGGGACTAAGAAGAAAATCAAACACTAAAGCATAACAATAAAATGACTCCTAATGGCAGGCATTCTACTATACCTGTGAACCCATACCTTACTCAGCCAACATCAAAGAAGCTTCCTCCTGCAGCAGATGGGGACAAACACTGAGACCCACAGTCAGGCAATGTGCAGAGAGTGAGACCTTGGAATACTTTGCACCAAAAGGGATGTCTCCATCAAATCCTTCCCCTCAGAGCTCAGGAGGTTCTACAGAAGAGGAGGAAGAAAGAAGGTATGAACCAGAGTGGATAGAAGACACCAAGGAATCTAGGCCTTCTAAACATAACATGGCTGGCACACATATGAGTCCACAGAGACTATGGCAGTATACATAGTGTCTACACAGATGAGGTTCTAGAACTGAAAGAAGGGGATACACACACCTACCCCTAACCCAGAAGGGGTTTCTGATTGACATCCCTTTCAAATGAAAATTAGTGTTCTCTAAGGGAGTAGCTCATTAGAGAAGTTACTCTTAAGGATAGGCCCAATATGAAACAGTAGATGACCAACACAAAACTCAGTGGTATTTTTGGGAGTTCTTTTTTATGTAAAATCAGAGTACTTAAATTTATAACTCCTTTGTATTTATAGTATGGTTTCCAGTTTGGGAATTTTGCATGATTATTGTGTGTGTGAACAGGTATGTCACTATGTCTATATGAATTTCTTGTGGCATTCTTTGTTTCTTTTTCTTGCTTAGCTGTTTTCTCCTCTTCCAGTTTGTTAGTTTTTGTTTTATTTCCTTTTGGTATTGTTCCTTAGATGCCTGTTTGTGTTTCAGTGAGAGAGAAAGGGTATAGTCCTAGATGGGAGGTTTGTGGTGGGAAACAGAGAACAGGTTTGTGAGTACCCAGTGGATGTAGGATCCTATCTTGAGATACCCTCTAACCTGGTAGCCACATAAAAGCAACACATACTTCGCTTACACTTTGCTCCCTTTCCAGTTGGACATCAAATGACTTATAATGTCCTTTGAGAATTATTTTTACTTTATTAAAATAAATTAATTATAATATAAATATATTATAAATAAAATTATATTATATCCTGGTTCCCTTTCCTCCCATCAACACCTCCCATGCCCCTCTTCATGCTCCCTCTAAAATTCATAGCATCAGTCTTCTTTCTTTAATTGTTCACACACACACACACACACACACACACACACACAAGAATATAAGTAGTACACATATCAAGTTGATTAGTGCTGCTGCTCCTCCTTTTATTATTTCAGTGTTGGCCACTTGGTATTGGTTAACCTGTTAGAAGACTCAACCCTGGGGAAGACTAAGTGAATGTATTTAATAAAATAGAGGACCATATAGGTAATTTATGAAGTATGTTTTTAAAACATAAATACAAAAAAAGCAGGTGAACTGAGTTGAAGTGAGCCACATGATCTGCAGTGATGATCCACAAGATGGAAGCAACTCCTGATTCGTTGCCTTGCTGAATCCCTGGTCATGCATACCAACTGTTCATCTGGGAGCAGTACCAGGTATTAAAGAAACAGTTGAAGATGGACCCCAATCCTAAATGGAAAGCTTTAGGGTCCTGGCCAACAGACTCAACCTGATGGAAGAGGAAGTTAAGACTTAGTTTCTTTAGCACAAGGAGAAGCAGAAGCCATAGCTGTGTACCCACAAACATGCAAACATGCACCCGATGTTGTCCTGCAGAGCTTCCCTTTCTACCACATAGGACCAAGGCACAGTGTCAAATCACTCCACTAGGCTCAGACTCCCGCTGGACCAACACAAGAAACCTTACTACCATTGCTGCCTCAAGGATGAAGAACCTTGTTATTTTTCCTGTATTATGTATGTTTTTATTTAATAAACATTCAATTTGAATTTGGGTTTCTGCCCCCTTCCCCACTTTGAGACAGTTTTATGCAGCATACTGCCCTGGAGTTATCTGTTTTTGCGAATGTTTTTCATCTTGCTTGTTAGGAACCTATTAGTACTTCATTCCTATCAATAGCAGACTGGTAATAAAATTATTCATAGAAACAAAAGAAAAAAGTAAATAAATGCTATCTAAATTCCATATTCCATCACAATTATTTTAAGATATCTCTAATATTTAGGTCCTAATGTCTGAGTACATCCACTGTGTAACCACAACCCTTTTATAACAATGAATGCCTCATCTTATTTCTGTTACATGATATGAGGTTTTATTACTATGTTATTAATAAATTTTATTTTAACATAATGACATCACTCCCCCTTCCCTTATCTCACTTCAGACTCTCCCACTCAGACCCTGCTGTATCCATTGTCTTTTTGTCTTTAATAGTTGATATATTCCTAGATGTGTACTTACAACCTGCTCATTTAAAAGGCACTAAAAATGTAGAGAGATGGAAGGCAGGTGAGCGAGAGAGAGAGAGAGAGAGAGAGAGAGAGAGAGAGAGAGAGAGAGAGAGAGAGAGCTTTTTGACCTCACATGAAACCATGTTTATCCATGACAAAGGACATTTTTGGCCACCCACATATGCAAAATTTGGACCCATATATGTGGTCCAAATACGCACAGAAGAAGATGTGATGCAGCCACTTCTGTAGTGTACAGGGAAGCTAGGAATTAGAGTCTTGAACAGAAAACTATTAGTAATGTTACCTGTGAGCATATGGTCTCAGAGTGGCCTACTTGGAATTTAAAATATTTACTTGTATTTTTATCAATTATTGTTCATTCATGTGCACATAGAGGCCAGAAAATGTCATCAGATCCCTTTTAACTGGAACTTTAGGCTGATGAGAGCCACTTCACCTGCTTACTAGGACTGAACTCTGGTCTTACAAGAGCAGCTAGAACTGGGACCCACTAAGGCACTGTCTTCAGCCACGTTACAATTGTCTTTTGAAAGCATTACCGTTATCTTTTATCCCTGAAAATATTGTGTCTCAGAAAAGTAATCCACTTAGTTTGTAGTTTTACATACTTGTAGACATTTTGGCTTCAAGACCAACATTTCAAGACAAATGGTTTAATTGAGTTTTTCTGAAATGATGAGGTTGGTGCGATGGTGTTTATTTTGTTTGAATTCTGTTAGCTTCCATAAACCAACAGAACCTTAGACCTCTTACACTCTCTCATACGATTTTTATTTGTTGTGCTCAAATCCATCATGATATTGAAAACTATTTCTAGAGGACAGTGCCTTAGGTTTATTACCTATTTATTATACCTTCCATTTATCTACTCACATGGCCATTGTAGAAACCTTCAAAGTCTGTGCAATGCTCCATTTGTACGTGTGATTATATGACATGTATGTACCTGGCATAGTTCAAGTAGCATATTGGTCTCTAGGTTTATCCACTCATCCACAGCTGTGACTCTCAACCTTCCTAATGCTGGAACCATTTAATACAGTTCCTCATGGTGTTGTAACCTCAACCTTAAAGTTATTTTCATTGATACTTCATAACTTTAATTTTAGTACTGTTATAAATCATATTGTAAATATTTTTGGATATAGGCGTTTGCCAAAGATGTCACCACACACATGTTGAGAACCACTGATCTGTATTATGGGTAAAAACATGAGTTCTTACTTTTCTAAGACTAAACAATAGGCCACTGGGTATGCGTGTATTCTGTATACCCACGTAATATATGTTTATCGTTCACATTCTCCTCAACTGTTCCTAAAGTTATAGATACTTCTACAGATTCCTCATGTGTTTTGTTGGTTATGCAATGGTGGACTGAAAATGCTGATATCCCTTTCACATACTGATTCCATCCCCTGTGGATGTGTGTGTGTGTGTGTGTGTGTGTGAGGTGGGAATGCTGGATCATGTCTTTTCTGTGCCTTACCATGCTCTTGTCTTAAAAGTCCATAATAGTTACAAGTAATTAATTCAATTGCTACGGCATAGTATTATTTAATTTACATAAAAGGATAAGAATGTGCCTGGAGCACAGTAACTCTCAATAGATGGCAATCATCATTATTGTAACTGGAAAATGAACTAATACCACCCGCATTTGTCTTCTACCCACCACCTTTTGAAACATGATTAGGAGAATTTTTTCAGCTGCACTACATGAAAAGTTGGTTGACTATAAAACTTTCTATCTCTCTATGGAAATCTGATAGTTTTCTTGTAAATTTCTAATATGAAAACCACAGCCTTAATTCATACTACAGAAATACAAATGAATACTAACGACATTAAGAACTGCTCACATGCATGTTTATTTTTGAGGAGACTATATTATGTGTTTTGACATATTGTGTAGTTTGTGCTTTCTTACTTGTTCATCCCTCACATCTTACAGTAAGCCACTGGGGCTGAATTAGCATTCTAAGAAAGGACAGTCATCCAATACTATTGGAAATTAAGTTTACTCTTCCTGAAAAACCTCTTCCTGGTCTGGTCAGATGTTTAAATACTGTTTTATGTGGTATTTAGAGACAATTCTTGGCAGCTTTCTTTTGTCTCTGAATATTTTTTAAGCAAAGGCAAGGTCTAACTATCTTTCTTTCAGATTCTGTTTGTAAGATGGAATACCATTGAAAGATAAGGAGATTATTTTCCTTCAAAGAAAATTACAGGCTCTATAGAGTTATGACAGTGTAAATGACAGTCATCTTTTGTGTTTTTTTTCTCTGTGTGTTTTCCTGAAGATTAATTATAGGTTTGGTGTAGTGACTGAAGTGACTAGAAGACCAAAATTTTTAAAAGTGTCCATAGAATTGAAAAATATGAGGTGGTTAAATGCAAGGAAGACCATAGAAAATCAAAGTGTTAATGTTGTAAATAAGATCCAGAGCTCATGCAATAATTTGGATTCCAGCAGTCACACTAGAAGATGGGTATCTCTCACACTCTTCTTAAACCCAGGCTCAGAAGTAGATGAGCCTAGTTAGATTGATGTCTTTGAACTGAGCCAAAAAAACATGACTTCAGATTCAAGGAGAGATTACCTCAAAAGAATAGGAATTATGTGATAAAGGACACCCAATGCCTTCATCTGGATTCTGATAATAAGCACAGAGTCATACACCTGCATGCACATGTCCACATATACTCATAGACATACATATATACACATATAAGAATAAATCTTAAAATAAAGATAAAACTTCCCAAAACATTGGGGAAAAGAGCATCCAACTTAAGGGTGCTCAAAGAACACCAAATACGGATTTAAAAGAATTCAAAAGCCCGGCCAGAGGATAGGGGACCGCCTGGCACAGGAATGCTTTGCCTGAGCATCTGAAGCAGACATCTTGGTTCCGGTACGCCGCCAAGTGTATTCTGCACAGGTGAGAGTACGGAATACAGAAGCTAAAAGCTTCTGGGACAGGCGAGAGCCACAGAGCTTCTAAGGCAGCCCCCTTTTCCGGCCCCAGACAGCTGGCCACTTTCCCAGCCAGATGATAGGGGTCCACCCGGGTCTGGAGTGCTTGGCTGAGCATCGGCTGCAGACATCTTGGTTACAGGACTCCTCTGAGAGTATTCTGCACAGGTGAGAGTGTAGAATACAGAAGCTAACAGCTTCTGGGACAGGCCAAAGCAACTCAGCTTCGGGACAGGTCCTATTTTGGGACTTCGTCTTCGGCCAGGAGGGAGGTACTAATGCCAGATATCTGTGCACCTTTCCTGTAAGAGAGCTTGCCTGCAGAGAGTGCTCTGACCACTGAAGCTCAGAGGAGAGATCTAGTCTCCCAGGTCTACGGATAGAGGCTAACAGAATCACCTGAGGAACAAGCTCTAACCAGAGACAACAATAACAACTAGCTTGAGAGATTACCAGATGGTGAAAGGCAAATGAGAGAATCCTACTAACAGAAATCAAGACCACTCACCATCTTCAGAAAGCAGAACTCCCACCCTACCTAATCCTGGGCACCCCAACACAACCGAAAAGCTAGACCCGGATTTAAAAGCATATCTCATGATGATGGTAGAGGACATCAAGAAGGACTTTAATAACTCACTTAAAGAAATACAGGAGAACACTGCTAAAGAGTTACAAGTCCTTAAAGAAAAACAGGAAAACACAACCAAACAGGTAGAAGTCCTTATAGAAAAACAGGAAAACACATCCAAACAGGTGATGGAAATAAACAAAACCATACTAGACATAAAAAGGGAAGTAGACAAAATAAAGAAAATGCAAAGTGAGGCAACGCTGGAGATAGAAACCCTAGGAAAGAGATCTGGAACCATAGATGTGAGCATCAGCAACAGAATACAAGAGATGGAAGAGAGATTCTCAGGGGCAGAAGATTCCATAGAGAACATCAGCACAACAATCAAAGAAAATACAAAACGCAAAAGGATCCTAACTCAAAACATCCAGGAAATCCAGGACACAATGAGAAGACCAAACCTACAGATAATAGGAGTTGATGAGAATAAAGATTTTCAACTTAAAGGGCCAGCAAATATCTTCAACAAAATTATAGAAGAAAACTTCTCAAACCTAAAGATGCCCATAAACATACAAGAAGCCTACAGAACTCCAAATAGACTGGACCAGGAAAGAAATTCCTCCCGACACATAATAATCAGAACAACAAATGCACTAAATAAAGATAGAATATTAAAAGCAGTAAGGGAGAAAGGTCAAGTAACATGTAAAGGAAGGCCTATCAGAATTACACCAGACTTTTCACCAGAGACTATGAAAGCCAGAAGAGCCTGGACAGATGTTATACAGACACTAAGAGAACACAAATGCCAGCCCAGGCTACAATACCCGGCCAAATTCTCAATTATCATAGATGGAGAAACCAAAGTATTCCATGACAAAACCAAATTCACACATTATCTTTACACGAATCCAGCCCTTCAAAGGATAATAACAGAAAAAAACAATAAAAGGACTGAAATCATGTCCTAGAAAAAGCAAGAAAGTAATCCCTCAACAAACCTAAAAGAAGACAGCCACAAGAACAGAATGCCAACTCTAACAACAAAAATAAAAGGAAGCAACAATTACTTTTCCTTAATATCTCTTAATTTCAATGGACTCAATTCCCCAATATAAAGACATAGACTAACAGACTAACTCCACAAACAGCACCCAACACTTTGCTGCTTACAGGAAACCCATCTCAGGGAAAAAGACAGACACTACCTTAGAGTGAAAGGCTGGGAAACAATTTTCCAAGCAAATGGTCTGAAGAAACAAGATGGAGTAGCCATTCTAATATCGAATAAAATCAACTTTCAACCCAAAGTTATCAAAAAAGACAAGGAGGGACACTTCATACTCATCACAGGTAAAATTCTCCAAGAGGAACTCTCAATTCTGAATATCTATGCTCCAAATGCAAGGGCAGCCACATTCATTAAAGACATGTTAGTAAAGCACAAAGCACACATTGCACTTCACACAATAATAGTGAGAGACTTCAACACACCACTTTCATCAATGGACAGATCGTGGAAACAGAAACTAAACAGGGACACAGTGAAACTAACAGAAGTGATGAAACAAATGGACTTAACAGATATCTACAAAACATTTTATCCTAAAACAAAAGGATATACATTTTTCTCAGCACCTCATGGGACCTTCTCCAAAATTGACCATATAATTGGTAACAAAACAGGCCTCAACAGATACAAAAATATTGAAAGTGTCCCATGCATCCTATCAGATCATCATGGACTACAGCTGATCTTCAATAACAACAAAAATAATGGAAAGCCAACATTCACTTGGAAACTGAACAACACTCATCTCAATGAAACCTTGGTCAAAGAAGTAATAAACAAAGAAATTAAAGACTTTTTAGAGTTTAATGAAAATGAAGCCACAACATACCCAAACCTATAGGACACAATGAAAGCTTTTCTAAGAGGGAAACTCATAGCTCTGAGTGCCTCCAAAAGGAAACTGGAGAGAGCACACACTAGCAGCTTGACAACGCATCTAAAAGCTCTAGAAAAAAAGGAAGCAAATTCACCCAAGAGGAGTAGATGGCAGGAAATAATCAAATTCAGGGGTGAAATCAACCAAGTGGAAACAAGAACTATTCAAATAATTAACCAAACTCGGAGTTAGTTCTTTGAGAAAATCAACAAGATAGATAAACGCTTAGCTAGACTCACTAGAGGGCACAGGGACAACATCCTAATTAACAAAATCAGAAATGAAAAGGGAGACATAACAACAGATCCTGAAGAAATCCAAAACACCATCAGATCCTTCTACAAAAGGCTATACTCAACAAAACTGGAAAACCTGGACGAAATGGACAAATTTCTGGACAGATACCAGGTACCAAAGTTAAATCAGGATTAAGTTAACCATCTAAAAAGTCCCATATCCCATAAAGAAATAGAAGCAGGCATTAATAGTCTCCCACCAAAAAAAGCCCAGGACCAGATGGGTTTAGTGCAGAGTTCTACCAGGCCTTCAAAGAAGATCTAATTCCAGTTCTGCACAAACTATTCCGCAAAATAGAAGTAGAAGGAACTCTACCCAACTCATTCTATGAAGCCACAATGACTCTGATACCTAAACCACAGAAAGATTGAATAAAGATAGAGAACTTCAGACCAATTTCCCTTATGAATATCAATGCAAAAATACTCAATAAAATTCTCGCTAACCAAATCTAAGAACACATTAAAGCAATCATCCATCCTGACCAAGTAGGCTTTATTCCAGGGATGCAGGGATGGTTTAATATATGGAAATCCATCAATGTAATCCATTATATAAACAAACTCAAAGACAAAAACCACATGATCATCTCTTTAGATGCAGAAAAAGCATTCGACAAGATCCAACAGCCATTTATGATGAAAGCCTTAGAAAGATCAGGAATTCAAGGCCCATACCTAAACATGATAAAAGCAATCTACAGCAAACCAGAAGCCAACATCAAAGTAAATGGTGAGAAGCTTGAAGCAATCCCACTAAAATCAGGGACTAGACAAGGCTGCCAACTTTCTCCCTACCTATTCAACATAGTACTTGAAGTCCCAGCCAGAGCAATTCGACAACAAAAGGAGATCAAGGGGATACAAATTGGAAAAGATGAAGTCAAAATATCAGTTTCTGCAGATGATATGATAGTATATATAAGTGACCCTAAAAATTCCACCAGAGAACTCCTCAACCTGATAAACAGCTTCAGTGAAGTAGCTGGATATAAAATTAACTCAATCAAGTCAATGGCCTTTCTCTACACAAAGAATAAACAGGCTGAGAAAGAAATTAGGGAAACAACACCCTTCTCAATAGTCACAAATAATATAAAATATCTTGGCGTGACTCTAATTAAGGAAGTGAAAGATCTGTATGATAAGAACTTCAAGTCTCTGAAGAAAGAAATTAAAGAAGATCTTAGAAGATGGAAAGATCTCCCATGCTTATGGATTGGCAGGATCAACATTGTAAAAATGTTTATCTTGCCAAAAGCAATCACAGATTCAATGCAATCCCCATCAAATTTCCAACTCAATTCTTCAACGAATTAGAAAGAGCAATCTGCAAATTCATCTGGAATAACAGAAAACCTAGGATAGCAAAAACTCTTCTCAAGGATAAAAGAACCTTTGGTGGAATCACCATCCCTGACCTTAAGCTTTACTACAGAGCAATTGTGATAAAAACTGCATGGTACTGGTATAGAGACAGACAAGTAGACCAATGGAATAGAATTGAAGACCCAGAAATGAAGTCACACACCTATGGTCACTTGATCTTTGACAAGGGAGCTAAAACCTTCCAGTGGAAGAAAGACAGCATTTTCAACAAATGTTGCTGGCACAACTGGTTGTTATCATGTAGAAGAATGCGACTTGATCCATTCCTGTCTCCTTGTACTAAGGTCAAATCTAAGTGGATCATGGAACTTCACATAAAACCAGAGGCACTGAAACTTATAGAGGAGAAAGTGAGGAAAAGCCTCGAAGATATGGGCACAGTGGAAAAATTCCTGAATAGAACAGCAATGGCTTATGCTGTTAGATTGAAAATTGACAAATGGGACTTCATGAAACTGCAAAACTTCTGCAAGGCAAAAGACAGCGTCAATAAGACAAAAAGGCCACCAACAGATTGGGAAAGGATCTTTACCTATCCTAAATCAGATAGGGGACTATTATCCAATATATATAAAGAACTCAAGAAGGTGGACTCCAGAAAATCAAATAACCCCATTAAAAATGCGGCACAGAGCTAAACAAAGAATTCTCACCTGAGGAATACCGAATGGCTGAAAAGCACCTAAAAATGTTCAACATCCTTAATTATCAGAGAAATACAAATCAAAACAACCCTGAGATTTCATCTCATATCAGTCAGAATGGCTAAGATAAAAAATTCAGGTGACAGCAGATGCTGGCGAGGATGTAGAGAAAGAGGAACACTCCTCCATTGTTGGTGGGATTGCAAGCTTGTAATACCACTCTGGAAATCAGTCTGGCGGTTCCTCAGAAAATTGGACATAGTACTACTGGAGGATCCCGCAATACCTCTCCTAGGCATATATCCAGAAGATGTCCCAACCGGTAAGAAGGACACATGCTCCACTATGTTCATAACAGCCTTATTTATAATAGCCAGAAGCTGGAAAGAACCCAGATGCCCCTCACCAGAGGAATGGATACAAAAATTGTGGTACATTTACACAATGGAATACTACTCAGCTATTAAAAAGAATGAATTTTTGAAATTCCTAGGCAAATGGATGGACCTGGAGGGCATCATCCTGAGTGAGGTAACACAATCACAAAAGAACTCACATGATATGTAATCACTGATAAGTGGATACTAGCCCAGAAACTTAGTATACCCGAGATATAAGATACAATTTGCAAAACACATGAAACTGAAGAAGAACGAAGACCAAAGTGTGGACACTTTGACCCTTCTTAGAATTCGAAACAATCACCCATGGAAGGAGTTACAGAGAGAAAGTTTGGAGCTGAGACAAAAGGATGGACCATCTAGATACTGCCATATCCAGGGATCCATCCCATAATTAGTCTCCAAACGATGACACCATTGCATAGACTAGCAAGCGTTTGTTGCAAGGACCATGATATAGCTGTCTCTTGTGAGACTAGGCCGGGGCCTAGCAAACATAGAAGTGGATGCTCACAGTCAGCTATTGGATGGATCACAGGGCCCCCAATGGAGGAGCTAGAGAAAGTATCCAAGGAGCTCAAGAGATCTGCAACCCTGTAGGTGCAACAACATTATGAACTAACCAGTACCCTGAAGCTCTTGACTCTAGTTGCATATGTATCAAAAGGTGGCCTAGTCGGCCATCACTGGAAAGAGAGGCCCATTGGACACGCAAACTTTATATGCTCCAGTACAGGGGAACTCCAGGGCCCAAAAATGGGAATAGGTGGGTAGGGAAGTGCGGGGGGCGGGTATGGGGGACTTTTGGGATAGCATTGGAAATGTAATTGAGGAAAATACATAATAAAAAATATTTAAAAAAAGAAAAAGAAAAACTAACACACAAAACATTCTGTTTGAACAAATCGATGAGCCTATTTAAATTTCAGAATACAAACACTCACATTGTATTGTTATACCTGCTGGGCCTATGTATAAGTGAGATTTCTGGTTACATTATCATTCTCAGTTAAGACACCACCTTAAAAGAAAACTAACTGGGAATATATTTGGCCAAATATGTAAAATTGATGTATGCTGTAAAATATAAAACATTAAAAGAAACTGAAGACATATTTATCACATATATATAAAAATAGTCTATATTTGTGTAACAGAATAATAAATACTATAAAATGTCTATTACCCAAAGTGATATACAAATTCAACATTATTTCTATTAAATACCAAAACACATTTTCTCAGAAATACATAAAATAATACTAAAATTAATATGTATTAATAGCCATATTATCCCAAATATAGCAATTCTAAGGAAGATGAGTAAAGGTTGAGACATCAGACTTTCTGGTATTATGTTGTATTACAGATCCATAACAATCAACGTGGCATTGCACTGGCCTAAACCCAGATTCAGTTTCCTATGGAATACATTACAGAAGCAAAAAGTAAACACAAGTATATATACTTGACTTAATTTTAAACACAGACAGTAGGCACACACAATGGGAATAGGGCTAGCTATCTCTTTAGTAAGTTGTGTCCAGAAGGCTGTAGAAGTGGCTCATTACTTAAGATTGCTTGCTGTACTTGTACTTGCAAAGGACCCAGCTTAGTTCTGAGAACCCACATTGTGTCTCATACATATCTATAAGATTAGTTGCAAGGCATTCTGTGGCTTCTTCTGGTTCCACCTGGCACAAGGCATGCATGTGGTCCAAATACATCTATGCAGACAAAACACTCAGACACATAAAATATTACTTAAAAAATAAATGATGTCAAAAAAACTCAATGTCTAGATGCACAGGTGAAGAAGTAATACTTTTGAATTCTATCTTATAAAACCTACCAAATCAAAATTCAATAAAGATATATAGAAAAACTCTGAAAAAAAAAACTCATAAAGGAGAGCATGAGCAGAAAACCCCTTGATGTTGGTCTTGGTACATTTTTTTTTAAATTTTATGTTAAATCTCAAAAAACAAAAGCATGTTGGGCATGGTGGTACACACTATTAGTTCCAGCAGTTCAGAGGCAGAAATAAGCATATCTTTGTGAGTTCAAGACCAGCCTGATCTGTATAACAAGCTCCAGACCAACAGGGCCACTTAGTAAAACATACTATCAGAAAGAGGGAGTGGGGGGAACAAAGAAAAGAAGTAGAGAAAAACTGGATGAAAGAAGGAAGAAAAAAACTAAACAAATATAAACCAAACACTAAAGAGTTTCTATACAGTAAAGGTAACAACCAAACTGTATATGTATATCCTATGTGTATACAGATATATATTCCATGTGTGCATTCATTGAGGCAAAATGTTATCTATGGTTCTGGGAAGAAATAATCATTAGCACATGTGAGGAATGCAAACAGCTCAATACAAATAAAAATAAATGAATATAATAAATAACCATGGAAAAATTTCAAAATTATCTAAAGAGATATATTTCTAACACAGAGAAACCACCTGGAGAATTCATGAAAGTGTACCAATAGATATCTGAGAAAGTATTTGGCATCACTAATCACTAGCAAAATACAACCTTAAACACCATTAGATAACGCCCTCCCTTATAGAATCTCTGTTCTTTGAAGATATAACAGGCAACAAATATTGGTAAGAGTGTGACAAAAGTTGGAATATAAGTCAGGGGAAGAACACTGTCCATCATGGCAACAGCCTGAAGTCGACACCCAGCAAATGACATGAAAAAAAAATGGTGGAGTTTAGAGGGTAGACATCACTTCCTAAGGTTGGATTGTCAGAGGTGCAAACTGTTGTGGTGAAATGGAAAATAGCTGTCTCTCCAAACCTTAAGATTACAACCACAATTAGAAACAGCATTGCCTCTTAGAAAACAAGACAGAGAAGGGCAGAGTAATGTAAATGATGTCCTTCTCTGGCTACCACACACACCTGCATACACACATCTTTAGCCTCTAATTACAGTTTTTGTATGTTTTGGAGTATACTCATGCTATAGTGGGAATGTTGAGGTCATAGGACAGTTTGCAGGAGTCCATTGTCTCCCTCTACCATGTGGGGTCTACTATGTGGAATAGAACTCAGATCTTCAAGTTAGGGTGAAGGGTCCTTTGGCTGAGCCAGCTCAGCAGCTCACAGAGAGTATGTTATTTAGATGTATCTTAAGCTAAACAAAGGAATGACCCAAATCAAATATCAAACACTTCAGTGTATCTCCTTTAAAAGGACATGGTCCCCCATTGGGAAATATTTCAGGAAGGGGGAATATTAATTGTCCTGACTAATGGTAGAACAGCATCTGATTCAGACATGAATTCAATACTCAAGAGATCCAAATGAGAGGCAGGTAGTGTAGAAACTAACATTGGTGGGAAAAATCATCATTCAATATATCATCAATATGTGGTCCATGAAGATATTGAGACATTGGGTCCTGTTTCATCTTATGTGAAGAAGCGGTTGGCTGGAAAGCAGTATGAGGAGGATAATCATGTGATTAGACTAGGCACACACTCATGGTATTGAGTTCAGGCCTCAATATATCTGCATATTGCCTTTGTGATTTTGGAAAAGGCCTTTTGCTTTTCCATTGGGAGTACTATTACATAGAGCTGATTATGTAAAGAAGCATGGATCAGAGTGTTTGGGACATAAGAAATATTTCATGGATTGTGATCATTACCATAGTTATCTAGTTACATTTTAAAATTAGTACTTTCACAGAGCTATTGTATTTCTAATTGTACCAAGAATTAAAAGGGACCTTAAAGTTTCAAAACAAGAAAGCAAAAATTAATTAATTAATTAATGCTGCCATTTTCAAATGCATATCTCACTTTACCTTCTAGATACTGGCATATCCAGTATCTATGAAAAGAGGCTAAGAGAGAACACACTCGTCACTACCCAGTTGACACTGAAACCCAGCAGTGTTCAGTTAACCCAGACGTCCCTTACTTACCACTTCCCTGATCTCTGTCCCTCTGACACTAGTGTCTGTGATTTTCTCCCAACTAACCCACTTAATCCTCTACCAGAGATGCTTTCTGCATTTTTCCTTGATTAAAATTTTCTATTTTCACACAAAATTGAATTCAGGAATCACTTTCTTACAAACAATCCATCTCCACACACCAGAGTGTCTGTGTCTCTTAGGTCAGGGGTGCAAACCTTTGCATTTTCAGCTAAACGAGTGAATATATCCACAATTCTGTGCAATTTCTTTCCCATTAGAGGGGTTTTTCTTTTGACAACAGAGTCCGACATAAGGGAGACAGACAACAAATGTTTACCAAAATAAATGAATTCAAAGGTAGATGGTTGGAGGGAAGAAGGAAGGTAGAGGGGTAGGTCAAGAAAAGAGGGAAAGATGGATGGACAGGCAGGGGTGTGGGTGAGTGCATGCATGGATGGATGGCTAGATAGATGGATGAATGGATAGACAGATGTGTGAATATAAAAAGGAGGGAAGGAAGAAAGGGTTAGGTGGGATGGAGACAGATAGTAGGATGGCTAGGGAGAAAGATGAATGGATGGGTTAGGTGGATGTATAGATTCATGGGTGGAAGACCATGGCAACTATTGAGAATAATTAGAGCAAGATATTTCTGATTAAGAAAAAGTAAACTTCTGAGCTTACTAGTGTAGCACTGAACTCAAATTTGTGAGCAGTGCTCACGTGTAATTTAGATCTAGCAGAGACATTGCCCAGTTCTATTGTTGCTTCATTGTACCTGTACCCATGCCCCTTCCATGTCATTATAGGGCAAGTGTCAGGAAAGGACACTAGTGACCCTTTGAACATTGCAGTTACTACTGATGGGTGGGAAGAGACAATCCCATTTGTTTGTCATACTTTTGTCTATTCCATATCTCTGTCACTTTCCAGGAGCAAACATGTCTTCAGTCCCTTTGCCTGATGTTTAGCAGGAGAACGTACACCTTTCATTCACTGCTTGTTTTGCTTGAGGGCAGCTCTGATGTCCCTCTATCCCTCCAGTAGAATGAAAACATCTTGCCTTAAGACTGGGGAGCTTGAGGGCCTGTTTCAAATGACAGCAGTGTGGGAGCGGTCCATAGTGCTTCGTATTTCCCCCTATGTATCACTTATTAAACTCCTGTTGCCCTGACCATTGTTGCTTCCCACTGAAGTCTGGTTTATTTACTTGAAAATCTGATTTGTTTCATTTTATTACTGTGTTTGCGAAGTAACTGATATCAGATTCGGAGGGAAAGAGCTGCCATTTACCAGCAGGCTGTGATGGCTTTGCCTCGGTCTGCAGGCCTGATTTTGAGGCCTCCTCTGCCCTGAGGCTCCCACAGAAATAAGATTACTGGCAATAACTGCTTCAACTGCTTTGAATAACAGACACAACTCAGAGAGCATAAAATTAGCATA
Organism: Mus musculus; assembly: GCF_000001635.26. Classification (NCBI taxonomy): domain Eukaryota; kingdom Metazoa; phylum Chordata; class Mammalia; order Rodentia; family Muridae; genus Mus; species Mus musculus. The sequence goes on along the minus strand of NC_000067.6, from coordinate 20,018,367 downwards.
AACACAGCACTGGTGTGTTCCCTCAGCGGATATGAGACAGGCAGTCTATGGAAAATTGACTGCAATGGGGTCAGACAATGTAGAAATCTGAAATATAGGAAATACCGCCTAAGAGATCAAAGGTATTACCACCTCTCTCCTCTTCTTTATCTTCCTCTCTCTATATTCATGCAGTTTTAATGATAACATGTTAGCCATGGTGAAAATTAAAGATGCAAAATCACACAGCCCCCTAAAATGTCTGCATTATCTTTGCAGACAAATTATTATTAATCATTTCTCAGCATTTTAATCCTGAGGGTAGAAAAATAAACACATTTCGGCAGTCATTTGAAATTGATTTTTCTTTTTAGGGGGAATATTAGTTTGTGGATAGAGAGTTTTGCTTCAGAAAGGAGGTGAACAGCTGAAGCAGCACAGGGCTATAGCTCGAAACAATTCTTCCCATATCTATTTATCAAATATTAAAATGGAATATGCTGCCGACAAATGCAATAAAGTCTAACATTACAGGGTAGAGAGTGACGCCAAGCATCCCAACAGGCAGATGGGAGCTATGATTTTGCTGTTTTAATAATATGTTGTCACATATGGAATACAATTTTCAATACGGCTGCATATAGATAGATCCAATTGCATGCATATGTATCCATATATATATATATATATATATATATATATATATATGGTGTGAGGTTGGCAAAAGGCCAAGTTAGCCTTCCAGAAAATGGAAATTCTTAGGGAATTCAGCATTCTCTGGTTTTATCGCGGTTAGAGAAAAAAAATGTTCAAAGGTTGTCAACATAACACTTCAAATTTAGATGATGGGAAAGGGTGCAAGTGGTTAGAGACATCCCTCTCCCACAGGATCAGCTTTGGTCTTTCCAGAATGTTCTGAGTACATGTTTTTCATATATTTTCATATTTAGAATTTTTTTTATCTTGTGCCCACCGAGGGACCCTTGCTTAAGTGGTATTCACTGTTATGCTTTTAAACTTTAGTGAGCACTCAGTAGATATTTATTGAATGCACAAACGAAGGACGATTTAATAACACAGGGGAAAAGTAACATAATCCACCCTGTGGTGATTTGAACAAGAATGGACCTCATAGGCTCCTTTACTTGCATGTTTGGTTCCCAGTTGGCAGACCACTTAGGAAGGATTAGGAAGTGCGATTTTATAGGAGAAGGTGTGTCACTGGGGTTGCCTTTGAAGTTTCAAAAGCCCAGGGTTTTTCTTGTTCTTCCTGTCTCCTGCCTAAGGATAAGTATGTAAGTAAGCTCTCAGCTATTGCTCCAGGACCATGCCTGTTGGTAGCCATGCTTTCAACCATGAAGATTATGGATTAACTCTTCTAAAACTGTTAGGAAGAACCTAGTTAGATATTTTCTCTTATAAGTTGCCTTGGTCATTGTCATGGTTTGTATATCCTCTGCCCAGGGGGTGGCACTATTAGAAGGAGTGGCCCTGTTGGAATAGGTGTGGCCCTGTTGGAGTAGATGTGTCACTGTGGAAGTGAGCTTTAAGACCCTCTTCCTAGCTGCCTGGAAGTCAGTATTCTGCTAGTAGTCTTCAGATAAAGATGTAGAACTCTCAGCTCTTCCTGCACCATGCCTGCCTGGATGCTGCCATGCTCCCACCTTGATGATAATGGACTGAATCTCTGAACCTGTAAGCAAGCCCCAATTAAATGTTTTTTCGTATAAGAGTTGCCTTGGTCATGGTGTCTGTTCACAGTGGTAAAACCCTAACTAAGACAGTTATAGTATCTCTTCACAGCTATAGAACAGTGACTAATACAGGTAATATAAGTTCTAATGACACTTCTTATGCTAGTTTTATCAGCTTTGACTATAAAATTATGGCAAAACTGTGAATGTAGATCCATAGAAGATTGCATGCCTAACATGCATGAGGCCTCAAGTTGAAAAAACTAAAAAGATAAAAGACACACAAAAATTAAGGTCATAGACACATGTTCCTTTGGAGTCTCAAAAAAAATATATTGATCTGTCTTTGAAATGAATAGAATTGGATACAGAATAAAAACCTAGTTTTTATAGAAACATTTGTAAAATGTATGCTGCAGAATAATCACAAAGAATCCTAATGCTATAACATGCCATTGACATGTGACAATCTTTCGCTTGACATTTTAAAGACAGATAAAATTTCAATATTAGATAAGCACATACAATGATACTGGGACTAAGGACTTGTATAAAGCAGATGTTATCTTCTTTAATGTAGCTATTCAATTTTCCATCTACCATATTTAGATGTATCAGATGCCTGCTCCACAGATGAATGGACAAATTGAAAGTTATATTTCTTTTATCCATTTATTCTTAACCTTGGAGAAAAACTCAATTCATCACATACCAAGTAAATTTTAATGTCAAGGGAGTATTGCCTTCTCTGATCTCATAGTGATTTTCATCTAAATAACATAATAGAAGCAAAATAATTGCTATTTTGAACACAGCTTGCCTCCCAAGATTAGTTATATCAAGCTGTGGTCACCATATTTTATGCTGCTTTTATTCTTGAATCCTTGAATATGAGCCGCTCATCATGAGCCTGTACTTTTCTATTACCTAAAGTGTTCGAAGTGCAGCTCTAAATTATAAATTAATTTCATAAAAATTAGCATATTGATACAAACACACAGAGATGAGAAGACATAATACAGAGAGAGGATCCCCCGGAATAAAAGACATTGAAAGCCCAAAAGTTCTTCTGCACAAAAGTGTGCCCCACAAGTGGAACATAGAGATAGCCAACAGACACCGCCAGATCTGTACGTATATAGAGTAGATCTGTTCAGAAGGGTCATTTATGTAGAAGAATACAATGAGTCTAAAAAGTGACACAGTTGCTCACATTATTAGGCTTTATGGTCTTTCCCCACTTGTGTTTTACATTCCTATTTACTATTTTTGAGAAAACTCGTCTCTGAAACCCTTCAGTGAATGATACCCTGCCAATCATATATCCATAAGTTATCCTGAACATTCACATTGTAGATTTCACCAGGTAGGATAATCAGATCCTACAATAATGATTTTGTGTCTGAAAAATTCTAATTCTAGTTCAATTTCTATCATTATTATAAACTAAGTATAAACTATAAATATATAGGCTACCATTTTCTTGTAGTGAATATAGCATTAAAAGTCTCTTTGTTATTAAAATGGATGTATCAGATAGGGATTATATTGACTCCAAAACCAACCCCCAAAGACAATGACAACTTATTCATTTTTAACATTTTCACCTGAGAGAGGATTAGACATAAACAATCCCAGCCTGAGAAAGCACCATATCTCTTTATTGTCCCTACTCTTTATATAGTCTTTAAATGCAGCTCTCCATCCCCTGATCACAATATAGATATTTCAGCTCCAGGCATGGTATCTGTATCTTAAAGAAGGAAGAAATTCCAGGCCATGAGCTTTCCCCCATTCCTGGCTCTCTGAGGTCACCACCCTATGGCATCTGCCCCTATCACACTTGTCTAAATAGTGCCTCTATGCTAATATAAAGTTGCAAACATACCTGGAAAGCTAAAACATGAAATTTGTCATAGTGTCTGTGTGTACAGAGTAGGAAAAGGGAGACTGTACCGAAAGTTGGCTGAAAGATGCTTTAGGTATTAGCCTACAGAATATAGTTTAGATGATAAGTAACAAATCAATATACATAGGTTAGGTATTGTATACTTCAAGAGGACACTTGGGACATTTGCATGCACATGGACTTCTGATAGTTTTCTTACTTTTGGCTTCAGTTTCTCATCAGGTAATTTTGAATGCTTGGTTAGATAGTATTCTGTGGTGTGCATATTATTAACTCACCAGGGTCTAGTAGCATACAGGGAACTGATTTTTTTCACTGTGTATAATTCACCAATGTATATGATTTTTGCCTTGTTTCAGAAGATCTGGGGCACTGTATTCTTCAAGAGCCATCCTTGGTCTGTGCTCCCCTCGACATGTGCCCCTGGGGCTCTATTCAAATGGAACATCAGTATTAGAGCCTGAGCAGCATTTTCCACATAGAGAAGGCTGCCTCTAAAAAGCCTATGGACCAATCTTCTTCACTTTCCATACTGAGATATATGAAACACAATACTATCTAATTTCTTTAATTGAGACATCCTGCACAATCCATGGTATCCTTGAATATTTTGTTGGTGTGATGGGATTAGGCATACTGAAGCTTTCTCCCACATTCCAGAGAATGCCAAGATCTACCAGTCAGTCAAGAGTATAAGCATCTTAAGGTTTACGCTATATCCTATGTCAATAGTGCAATTAGAAGGGTCAGTAGTGTGCTCTGGACCAGGCATAAGAATAGCAAAATGCCACAGGATTTGAAGGTTTATTCTATGGACATGGTTAGGAAAGAGTAGGACCCCGAGATCAATTACAGGGACACTTAGCATGGTTGCAAACAATGAATCTCTAAATTACCCTAAATTATCACTTTTAGTCTGTATACTTTTAGCACTTGTGGCTGGATATTTTTATAAAATGTCAAATAATCCAAATATGAATTGACTTGATGCAGACCCACATGTCATCAATTATTTCTGGTGCTAATCATCCCACTAATATCACTACACCTCATTCTAGAGTGTCATAGTCCATTCCCACTCTAAACTCAAAACATTGTTGTTCCTCTCATCCATGTATTTCCTACTAGTTTAGAAAACACAGGATTCTAACTTTATTTCTTGGTACTGCAATAAAATACCTGGCAAAAGCAATTTAGGGTAGAAACGGTTTGTGTCAGATCACAAAATTCCAAAGTACAGTCTATTCTTTCCATAAAAGAAGGCCAAAGTAGGAAGAACTCAAGAGTAGCTAGTCACATACAAAGTCAAGAGCAGACAGAAGTCAGTATTTCAGCATACAGAGTCTATTATCAGAAGAGACAATTATGCTTTTTTTTTCTCTTTAGAAACCAGTGTAACAGCTTTTGGCTCTTTATAAGCCAGCTAGCAAGGAGAAATTTCCCTGTTCTTTTAAGATGGTCTCAGTCAAAGGTATCTTGAATAATAGTGGCTTACTATATACTTATGATATGTAACCAAGAACAATGTCAACAGTGCTATGATTGTCATGGAGTAGCTAACTGCTTTCTGATTGGATTTGCAGCTTGATCCACACAAAAGCATTTCATGCCTGGTACCATAGTCCTGGTCAAAAGCCCATGCATGAGGGGGTCAAACAGAGATATAGTAGGCTATCCAACAGCATAAGGAGCACAGTGGGTCTATATTACAGTTTTAACATAATGTTTATGAATACGTATGAGTTAGGTGACACTCTTAATGTAAGGTGAAGCCTTTTCTCTCACAAATCATGGAGCAGCAGGTCTCCATGATAGAGGATATTTTCCTATATTAGAAATACCTATAGTTTGGGAAGAGTCAAAATGACAGTGTAAATAATATAATATAGTCAAAGTCTTTAGAGATGCACTAGTTTTACAGTTTCTGATGCTGCAACTTCAAGGTCATTTAAGCACAGAAGGACATTCTGAGGATCAGGGACCTGATCATCACGATAGAGATGTAGGTTTGTGGTAACTTCCTATTTAGATCTCTTTTGTCATATTCAAGTTCCCAAGGTTGATCTCATGACTGTACACCAACTAAGGCTTTCTGCTGAACCAAGTTTTAATTATGTCTTGTTTTGAAAACTGAGACTTATTACTAAGGATGGAATTATGTGTGAAAGCTCAGGTCAGGGTTTTGTAAGAGACTGAAAGGCTGAACAAACAGCAGCAGTGCTTGGGGATACAATAGCAATAACTATGCATGCTTGTACTCAGTTTTTATGTGTCTGTATATTAATTTATATACAATTTATGTCATATATATGTTACATGTAACACTTATATTATGTAATGTAACATTTATTATATATTTGTGTGTGTGATTGTATGTGTATGTGTATATGTGTATACCACACTTAACAATGATGGAATGAAAAAGATCCCCCATAGATTTATCTAAATAGCAGAATGATCTAGATAGTCCCTAACCGAGGCTTTCTTTTGATCAAGTAAACAATCAAAATTCCCTGTTCATCAGACTTCTCCATGGGCTCAAAATCATCCTTTGAGTTAGTTAGTTTCTTCACAATTTACCCAAGCAGGTAATTCCTAACATAAAGGTTAGCCAGTAGTTTTAGCACTGGGCTTTTAGACCACAGGTTTAAACCTAGCATTGTCCCTAGAAGATATTCCGTTGTGTATGCTGATTTTTTTCATTATTACAAAGGAAGCAACATGACTATAGACTACAGAAATCTAGGAGGTAGACATTTGATACTGCTGAACATCTTACAATGCACAAAGAAGACAGCAGTTATAAAGAACAACCCAGCTAGAAGTGGATGAGAATATTGGGTTGGGTGAATTTAGGTGACTGCAGTCTGTGATCATGGTAGATGTTCTTATCATTTATTGTTCCATTGCTTTCCACTCCTTAAACTTAGGATAGCATATTTGTTTGCATGGGTCATTCTTGTTGTTGTTTTATTTCTCCTATTCTTGTTAATAACCCCTGGAAATATTCAACTTGTTCTGTCTTTCAACTGTAAGTGATAAGTGCCTGCTTCTATGTTGTCAGGCATGTGTTCTACATTCCATTCGTATGTTCTTATTTCTGATTTGTTAATTTCAGCTTTCGATTATTTGTTTTCAGAAGGGCTCAATGCCCCTAGCAATATTTTCTCACTTCTATTGCATCTCTATTTCTTTCTCCGGATTTCCGAAGCACCTGATGCAGTATACCATGTGTGTTTCTTCACTATCATGTCAACCTGATTTCCTAAGGTGAAACATTTTACAGGTGTACTGCTGCCCCACTCTGGGTTTTTGTCTTAGTTCATGTTCTACTGATGTGAGGAGACACCATGATCATGGCAATCCTTATAAAATAAAGCACACAATTGGGGCTTCCCTACAGTGTCGGAGATTTAGTCCATTAACCCCATAGTGGGGAGCGTGATGATATGAAGAATGACACGGTAGCTTAGAGCTCTACATACTTACCCAAAGGCAGCAGGAAGAGCAAGAATACCTGGATATGGCTTGGACTTCTGAAACCACAAAGTCCACTTCTGTGACATATTTCCTCCAACAATGCCACACCTCCTAATCCTTGTAAGTAGCACCACTCCATAATGATTAGGTGTACTTGCTGGTTTTGTGTCAACTTGACACAAGCTGGAATTATCACAGAGAAAGGAGCTTCCCTTGAGGAAATGCCTCCTCCCAGAGATCCAGCTGTAAGGCATTTTCTTGATTAGTGATCAAGAGTGGGAGGGCCTGTTGTGGGTGGTGCCATGCCTGGGCTGGTAGTCCTGAGTGCTATAAGAAAGCAGGCTGAGCAAGTCAGGGGAAGCACTCCAGTAAGCAGCATCCCTCCATGGCTTCTGTGTCAGCTCCTGCCTCCAGGTTCCTACTCTGTGTGAGTTCCAGTCCTGATTTCCTTTAGTGATAACAGTAATGTGGAAGTGGAAGCTGAGTAAACCCTTTTCTCCGCAACTTGCTTCTCAGTCATAATGTTTTGTGCAGGAATAGAAACCCTGACGATGACACTAGGCATTCACATGTATGAGCCCATGGGGCCATTTTTACCTACACCACCACAATTGTCCATTATTCCATGAATGACTGATAACTTGGTGTCTGCTGACTGCTGGGGGTGTGGGGGGGATAGCTTCAGAATGCTATATACACATCTGTTTCTCAGATTTCTGATCTGACTGTTGACAGTCAGCTTCCCCAAGAAGCGAAATCAGATGATTCAAATGAAGGATTGTATATAAGATGAATATCTATATAAAGCAGGAACAGAGCAGAAATAGTCAGGGAAAATTCCTACTTTAGCATAGGCATATTTTTAGCATTGGTTTCAAGTAATTTACAGAGTGCTCTGAAACTCTAATGTGCTGTGGAGTTTACCAAACTGAGACAAAATTGTAGTCCTTTGTTTGGCTAAATCCATTTGTCATTTGGACCAGGATGCAGCTCTAGTTAATGAAATGCAGGTCCTGGAGACACAGCAAGGACAACACTGTTGTGAACAGTCTGCCTTTGGGGAGGGAGGGGTACTCCTATAGGTTGTACCACACAGCATTCTTTATAGTAGATAGCCACTCTATCTGTGTGTGATGCTAAACATGCATGCTTTCTGCAGTTGTGAATGGGAAGGCAGCAAAAAGAGAAGGTGAGATACCAACATATTTCTTTATAAATAGGCAGAGCAAGTGAAGGGGCAGAAGTCTCTGGGAGTAGAAACTTGCGGCAAGCTGTGAAGTGATTGCTATTTCCTGATATGGAAGCTACAAATTCTGTCACTCCTGTGACACAGGTGACAAAAAAAAAGAAGAAGAAAAAGGAAAGAATAGCTAATGGATATATAATGAATATATACAGTATATATACACATATACATACATACGTACATACATATATACATACATAGTAATTTGCAGAATTTTTCTCAAAAGGGAACTATCATTGTTTATGAAATTGAACTTTGGCTAGAGTAAGCTTATACCGAAACTTACTTCAAGCTTACACCAAACTAGTGTTGATAATTGAAGAATTTATGTGAGTTAAAAAAGACACAATGATTGGGTTACCTCACTCAGGAAGATATCCTCCAGATCTATCTACTTGCCTAAGAATTTCATAAATTCATTGTTTATAATAGCTGAGTTGTACTCCATTATGTAAATGTACCACATTTTCTGTAGCCATTCCTCTGTGGAGGGACATTTGGGTTCTTTCCAGTTTCTAGCTATTATAAATAAGGATGCTATGAACATAGTAGAACATGTGTCCTTATTACAAGTAGGAGCATCTTCTGGGTATATGCACAGGAGAGGTATTGCTGTATCCTCTGGTAGAACTATGTCCAATTTTCTGAGGAACCACCAAAGTGATTTTCAGAATGGTTGTATCAGTTTACACTACCACCAGCAATGGAGGAGTGTTCCCCTTTCTTCACATCCTCACCAGCATCTGCTGTCACCTGAATTTTTGACCTTAGCCATTCTGACTGGTGTGAGATGGAATCTCAGGGTTGTTTGGATTTATATTTCCCTGATGATTAAGGATGTTGAACATTTTTTTCAGGTGCTTCTCAGCCATTCGATATTCCTCAGTTGAGAATTCTTTGTTTAGCTCTGTATCCCATATTTTAGTAGGGTTATTTGATTTTTGGAGCCCATTTTCTTGAGTTCTTTATATATGTTGGATATTAGTCCCCTATCTTATTTAGGATTGGTAAAGATCCTTTCTCAATCTGTTGGTGGCCTTTTTGTCTTACTGACAGTGTTCTTTGCCTTACAGAAGCATTGCAGTTTTATGAGGTCCCATTTGTCAATTCTTGATCTTACAGCATAAGCCATTGCTGTTCTGTTCAGGAATTTTCCCCCTGTGCCCATATCTTCGAGGCTCTTCCCCCCTTTTTCCTCTATAAATTTCAGTGTCTCTGGTTTTATGTGGAGTTCCTTGTTCCACTTAGACTTGAACTTTTTACAAGGAGATAAGAATGGATCAGCTTGCATTCTACATGCTAACTGCCAGTTGAGCCAGCATCATTTGTTGAAAATGCTGTCTTTTTTGATTTATTTAAAATATTTGATTTTTAAGGAAAAAAAAAAGCAAATTTAAAATAGAGCTATAATTAATTAGGATACTTTTGTTGGCAAAAATTGATTTGTATGAGATTAGACAGTGACATTTAGGAGTTCAGAGATGGTATTGCTGCTGGGAATATTTAAAGGCAGTGGCTTTATCATGATATGATATACACAGGCCATGTGTCTTTTGCTTAGTTACACAACCTAAAATATCTTCAAAGTGGCAAAGCCAGTGAACACCAGACCTTGTGTCTACACACAATAAGAAGAGCATTTCCCCTCCAAGTATCTTTCCATTCACCTTAATTGGCTCATCCTAGGCCACATGACTCATCCTGTACCCACACTTATGCTCCGAACGTCCTCTGTGTTGGGTCTGACCTCTTTCCTTAAAGTCTGGGTTTTCTGACAAGGGAAGATACGTCCAACCAAAATGTTTGTAGGAAATGAAGGAGAATGGATGTTGAGTGCATAGGCAAAAATAGGAATAAAAGAGAAGAGAGTTTGCAAATAGAAAAAACCCTTGAAAGTACCACTCCTTTTTAGGATAAAAGGCCAATGATATCCCCAAACAAAGCAGGGACAAAATACAAGAGCATGCTGGCTACTGTTTTATGTATGGCAACAATATGAACTTAAAATTATGTCTGTGGTACACCAGTATGGCTAGCCAAAGCCAATTATGGTCATAAGTATATGATATGAATGAATTATTGTTGATATTTTATTTTAATTAATTAATTAATTAATTAATTTTAGATATTTTCTTTATTTACATTTCAAATGTTATCCCCTTTCCTAGTTTCCCCTCCAAATACCCCCTATCAATTTCCCCCTTCCCCTGCTCTCCAACCTACTCACTCCCTCTTCCTGGCCCTGGCATTCCCCTATACTGGTACTTAGAGCCTTCACAGGGCCTCTCTTCCCATTGATGACCAACTATACAGCTGGTGCAATGAGTCCTACTATGTGTACTCTTTGGTTAGTGGTTTAGTCCCTGGGAGCTCTGGGGATACTGGTTAGTTCATATTGTTGTTCCTCCTATGGGGTTGCAAACCCCTTCAGTTCCTTTGGTACTTTCTCTGGCTCCTTCATTGGGGACCATGTGCTCTGTCCAATGGATGGCTGTGAGCATTCACTTCTGTATGATTTTACTTTTTAAATTCTAAAATTTGACAACACTATAAATGTGTGTGTGTGTGTGTGTGTGTATGCTTATATAGTATGAGCTGATCTTGTGGTATATTTATACATTTTACAAACTATAAACCAAGATAATTAATATTAACCTACTCTTCAGAACATTTAAAATACAAGACCATTTTAGAATATATATATGTGTGTGTGTGTGTGTGTGTGTGTGTGTGTATAATAATCATCAACTGTCATATATACATATATATGCATATAAATGTATATATATGAATAATTATCAATTGTCATCAATAAGAAATAGTTAAATTAATCTAGCTAAGTGACTTGCTGAAACTTTTGGCCAGCATTCCTCAAATTTTTCTGTCCCCAAAATTTAGAAACCACCAAAATTTCATGACTTTGATCTTTTTACATTAAGATTCCACAATAACTAGGATAGGATAGTGGGTAAGAAGTATCAGTGGGGATGTGGAGAAATGGAACAGGCAGGCCTATGCACTGAAGTGAGAGTATAAGTTAGTAGAGTCAGTTTTCAAAGCATTATGGAGGTTCCACAATAAATTAAAATAAAATAGCTATCTAATCCAGAAATCACTCTACCAACCAGGGAAATAAAATCAGTACGTCAAAGAGACATCTACATCCATGTTCATGTCAACATAACTCAACTTAAGGATTCACTAATGTATTAATAAAAAAAGAAAATATAGTATACAGGCAATGGACCATTAGCCAAGCTTAAAAAGAAAACCCTGTTAACTATTGTGTCATAGATGAATTTAAAGGACACTTGACATGTGTTATAAGCCAGATATTTCTATAAAAACAAATACCTAATTATTTTTAAATGTTGTAATTTTCTACAATGTGAATTGGCATCTATATGCCTAAGCAATCTTTCAGAAAAACTAAGAAAACCAAAATAAATAAAATCACTAAAATGTAGACAAATTTAATGAAGCTCACTCTAAAAGTTCCAAATCTCTTTCTGAATTGTTTTGGCTCTTTGAATAAAGAAAGAAAAAAAAAGATTTTGAGTCAAGTTCACCTTTTCCTCAAAGGGTCAAATATTTTGTTTATTTTGGCTACAGATAGCATATGACAGGTAGAGATTCTCAATAGAAGTATGTGTGAATGTTAAATGTCCTGTAGAGAACTTTGATCTGACTTCAGGAGAAAAGTCACATAGTGTCTTAAAAAAAAATAATTTTTAAGAGATTTTTGTCACAGTGCTAAATGAATGTAATAAGCTAAAATAATTCTGGGGAATAAAATAAACATCTATTTTCAGCTATAAAGCTGTTTTTCTATACTTACCATATTATTCAATGTCTTACCAAACTCCTTTACAGATGGGCTCTCACCCTGTTGCCTAGGATGATCTCAAACTCCTGGGACTAAAAGATCTTTTTTAGGATTTTTTTAAAGAATAATTTACTTCTTTTATGTACATGAGTACACTGTAGCTGTCTTCAGACACACCAGAAGAAGGCACTGGATCCCATATAACATGGTTGTGAGCCACCATATGGTTGCTTGGAATTGAACTCAGGACCTCTGGAAGAGTATTCAGTGCTCTTAACCACTAAGCCATCTCTCCAGCCCCCTTCCTTTGGTTTAAGTAGCTGGAATAGTCAGCATGTACCATGGCACTTAACTTCTAAAGACAATTGTTGTCTCTAGTTACACAAGGTAATTGATGCCTGAAGTCCTTCAAGGTCCTTGCTGCTTTTTTTGGGTTTGACTTTGCCTTTCCCGAAAGTTTGGATAAAATTTCTTTCACAACTTTTATATGATTCTGTGCAAATTTGTGAGCAAATTAGTATATTTTATACATAATCACAACCTTTAAAATGCTAATGCTATAAAAACTAAAATATAAATCAATCTGAATTATCTATTTTTAGAATTGTACTTTTCAAGATTACATTTTCTCAATAAATAATATATATATATATGCTTAAGTCCAATTATGTTAATCTATTGTAATATTTGATATTAAAACCAGATCTTCAATCTTTAGATGATAGGGAAAGACAGAAATTTATAAACTTTATGAATGTTATGGTTTTCAAGGAGAATGAAAAATATACATGATGCTAACAATAAATTCATATAAAATTTGCAAAATTTTAAATGTAAATGTACACTTGTCTTGAAGACCCTTCTACACAGTCACACATCAACCAAACATCATGGCCACACTCTTAACAAATATCCCCAGATTATTGATACTGATTTTGTCATTGAATATACATTATAATATATGCATTTTGTAAGTTGCTCCTTTCTTCCTGTGAACTATATTTTTGTAATACTATGTGATGAGATAGATAGCTACCATTATTCATTCTCATAAATACTTATCTTAATGAAAAAGCATTTATGTTCATAAATATTCTATTTTGCCATTAAATATGACACAATTAATTTGCTTATTGAGAAAGAATGTGTTCATTTAGAGATTTTTTTTAAATTTCTGTCATCAGAAATAATATTCTGTGAAGATTCTTCCTGCATATTTCTTTTTTTTTTTTTAATTTTTTTATTACATATTTTCCTCAATTACATTTCCAATGCTATCCCAAAAGTCCCCCATACCCTCCCCCCCACTTCCCTATCCACTCATTCCCATTTTTTTGGCGCTGTACTGGGGCATATACAGTTTGCGTGTCCAATGGGCCTCTCTTTCCAGTGATGGCCGACTAGGCCATCTTTTGATACATTTGCAGCTAGAGTCAAGAGCTCCGGGGTACTGGTTAGTTCATAATGTTGTTCCACCTATAGGGTTGCAGATCCCTTTAGCTCCTTGGGTACTTTCTCTAGCTCCTCCATTGGGAGCCCTGTGCTCCATCCAATAGCTGACTGTGAGCATCCACTTCTGTGTTTGCTAGCGTAGTTTCTGTTTTAATGGACAAATCATAACTCTTGGATTCTGGGAGAGTAATTGGTGGCTAAGAACAGAGAAATCATCTTATTTAGAAATCAAGAAACAGAAACTACAATGGTAGATTCTTCCTGCATATTTCTTGTAATATATTTGGGTGTCAGAATGTATTAATTTAATGTCAACCAAATAAATTCAGAATTTTTATTGTATTACTCCATACTAAGTTATAAACTTAGAGTTTTATTTTTTAAATTTAAGCTATATATAGTACAGCTTCAACTGTAGTGTTTTTTATGGGACTCCCTAGTGTGCAAACAAGTAGTTCTCTGTTTCTTAGACCTTTTCTTAGTCTGTTTTCCTTCTGTGTATTTTCTCCTATTCTGATGTGTTAGTTTTTGTTTTATCATATTATATTTTATTATTATCCTTTAGAAGTCTGTTTCCTACTGAAATATAGAAAGGAGATGGAACAAGGAAGAAGAGATGGGGAGGAGCTGGAAGGAGTAAAGGAGAAACCATAATCAGGACATATTATCTGAGAAAAAAATCTGTTTCAAACAAAGGGAATATATATTAAATGTCAGTTTATTTAGTTTCTGCTAAAATAGTTCACTATCTTTGATTGCTCAGTTTTTCTTCAGTGGAATTCTTGATATTGGCCATTATGCATTGTTTTGCTATAGATTAGGCGGATTTGCTATAGATTATGTAGATTTTACATAATCTTGGCACTAGCCTGATAAATGAATTTCAAGCAGTTTACCTTTGTAAAAATTATATCTTAAGTTTGATGAAGTAGAATATTGATTTATTTAATGTACGCTAAGTATCCTTTTTCTTATTTTGAGAAAGTTTTTAGAATTATATTTTCTCTCAGTTTTTGTATGGCATGTTTCCCTCCTACATTTTTTTCTTTTACTTCTTTCTTTCTTCCGTTCTTTCTTCCGTCCTTCCTTCCTTCCTTCCTTCCTTCCTTCCTTCCTTCCTTCCTTCCTTCCTTCCTTCCTTCCTTTCTCTTTCTTTCTTTCTTTCTTTCTTTCTTTCTTTCTTTCTTTCTTTCTTTCTTTCTTCCTTCCTTCCTTCCTTCCTTCCTTCCTTCCTTCCTTCTTTCCTTCCTTTCATTTTATTTTATTTTATTTTATTAGATATTTTATTTACATTTCAAATGTTATACCCTTTCCTGGTTTCCCCTCTGAAAACTCCCTACCCCCCTCCCCCCTTCCTCTGCTCGTCAACACACCTGCTCTCTCTTCCTGGCCTCTCTTTCTCCTATACTGTGGCATAGAGTCTTCACAGGACCAAGGGTCTCTCCTTCCATTGATGACCAACTAGGCCATCCTCTGCTGCATATTTAGTTGGAGCCATGAGTCGCACCATGTGCACTCTTTGGTTGGTGGTTTAGTCCCTGGGAGCTCTGGGAAGTACTGGTTGGTTCATATTATTGTTCCTCTTATGAAGCTTCAACTCCTTGGATCCTTTCTGTAGCTCCTTTATTGGGGACCTTGTGCTCAGACCAATGGATGGCTGTGAGCATCTCCTTCTGTATTTGTTAGGCACTGGCAGAGCGTCTAAGGGACAGCTATATCAGGCTCCTGCCAGCAAACACTTGTTGGTATCCACAATAGTGTCTGGGTTTGGTGACTGTATATGGGATAGATCCCCAGGTGGGGCAGTCTCTGGATGGCCTTTCCTTCAGTCTCTGCTCCACACTTTGTATCTCCTCCCATGGGTATTTTGTTCCCCCTTCTAAGAAGGATCTAAGTATCCACACTTCGTTCTCCCTTCTTGAGTTTCATGTGGTTTCTGAATTTATTTTGGGTATTCCGAGAAATATTTGGCCATTTCACTTTTCTTTGTCTCTGAAATATATCTTATTACTTATTTGTTCATTTAATTTTATTTTTTTTTTTTGAGAAATGTGTACATTATCACTACCTTAGTTAGGGTTTTACTGCTGTGAACAGAGACCACGACTAAAACAACCTTAAAAAGAACTTTTAATTGGGGCTGGCTTACAGGTTCAGAGGTTCAGTCCATTATCATCAAGGCAGGAGCATGGCAGCATCCAGGCAGGCATTGTGTAGGAGGAGCTGAGAGTTCTACATCTTCATCTGGAGGCTGCTAGCATTATGCTGACTTCCAGGCAGCTAGAGTGAGGTTCTTATAGCCCACACCTACAGTTTTACACCTACTCCAACAGGGCCACACCTTCTAATAGTGCCACTCCCTGAGCCAAGCATATACAAACCATCACAATCACTGAGCCTACATCACTACCACCCCTTTCCTACCACCCTTTTTCCTGTGTACACCTCTCCCAACATCATGCTCTGTTCTTTAATTACTATTGTTACATGTATATGATTGTGTGTATGTGTACACACACATGTACATGACTTTTTTTCAAAACCAATATAAGTTCTAACTCCTTCTTAAGTACTTAATTCTATATCCACAGTTGAGTGTTGTTCTTGCCTCTCATTAAAGAAGCCTCTTTTTGCAACAGAGACGCTCACAGATGGACAGCTCAGTCAAAATGCAGAGAAAGAGTGAACATGGGCTGCTCCACCTTAAGTGCAACACAACTCCTACACCCAAGGCTTAGGAAAAGGCACAGAGGAGGGAACAGAGACGTTTGAAGAATCAGAGGCCCAGAATATCTGTTCTTAGGGAAGTATCCCATTGCTGTGAGAAAGGAGTTACACCATGAAATCTCAATAATGTAGTTGCCTGAACAAACCAGTATATTTAGTAATTATTAATATTTTTAAATATATTAAGATTTTATAAGCATCTCATGAAAACTGTGGCATTTCAATAGAAATTGCAATGAATATGTATATAAATTTGAGCTTTTAACCTTATATACAATGTCTGTATTTTTAGCATATGTATTTTTTATCTATTAGCATATATATTATTAGTATATATATATATATATATATATATATATATATATATGATCTGGTTTTTGAGGCAGGGTTTCTCTGTATAGCCCTAGATGTTCTGAAACTCCCCCTGCATAACAGGTTGGCCTCAAATTCAGAGATTCACCTACCACTGCCTCTGCCTCTGCCTCTCTCTGCCTCTCTGCCTCCTGAGTGCTCAGATTAGATTAAAGGCATGAATCACCATCACCCAGCTTTTAAAATATTTTTTATTGAAGTCTATTCTATCACCCAACAAATTCTTACATACTATTTTGATGAATTTATTTCTAAACATGCAGTTTTTAGAATACCACTATGAACTAATTTTGATGGCCATGATAATTTAGTAAATTTAAGTAGATATAAGAATAGTTTAGAATAATGTTTTATTACATCTTTGAGAAGTTTATATAATGTACTCATCCTTGCTCTCAACTTGTTCCATAATTACTCTCATCTTCCTGACCTTCATATCCACCCAACTTTGAGGTTTTTGGTAGATGTCTATAATTTTAGAATTTGTGAAACAGAAGGAAAGGTATCTTTGTAAGTTCAAGGCCAGCCTGATCTACATAGTGAGGCCAGGCAAGGCCACATAGTGTCATTCTATCAAAAGGAAGAAAGATTCAATTATTAATGATTTCATTTTGAAATTCCCAACTGTGAGTACATTAGAGAAATGTAATTACTGTGTAACAATGTGTCTGTGAAATCAGTGGTAATCTATGATCTCTTGATTATACAAAAAGAAATGTGTCCTTCACCTTAGATTATGTTTTTAAAGCATTTGTTATGTACCTTAGAAAGGAATTGAACATTAGAGTGTCTTCCATCACAGAGGCAATTTCTCTTAGGCTTCTCATTCCTGCTGCTGCTGAGCAGTAACTGATGTATTTTTTCTGAGACAGAGTTTCTCTGTGTATCCCTGGCTGTCCTGGAACTCACTCTGTAGACCAGGCTGGCCTCAAACTCAGAAATCCACCTGCCTCTGCCTCCCAAGTGCTGGGATTAAAGGCTTGAGCCACCACTGCCTGGCTCATTACTGATTTTTATCTACAATATATTTCACAGTATAATTCTTCACAGAGTGTGTTAATTTAGATAGGACAATACTCCTACTCTGATCCAAGTTCTTCTATGGCTATCTTATGGAACTATTGCTGACAAATTTAAAAGGCTATGGTATGTTAGCTCACTAAGGCTGATTGCTGTAATTTTACTGTAATCTGTGTAACAATTGTTCATACTCTGTTTTATTTAATCATTTTACAGATAATTCTTAAGAACTAATGCACCTGTAAATGTAGCTTATTTACTAAATGTAATTGTCACCTCAGAGGGTTCACCTGTTTTACTTCTTTCTAAACTCTGGCTAGGGGTTAAACTCAGGTACTCTGGCTCAAAACTCCTCTGCAAGATCACTAATTAAAACTGGATTCTCTTGGCTTCTGACTGAATTCTCGGCTTGGCTTCAAACTAATTCTAGCAATGTGTTCTAATCATCTGACTCATTCTATGGCTTGTTCTGTTTTCATCAGCATGCTATCTTGATAAAACTGTCCCAGAAAAACAGCCTACTTCCTCTCTGTCTCTTTGTATCTCTCCCCCCCCCACCTCCTGTTCTCTTAAATCACCTTTATTTCCTGTCTGTTCTTCTGGGGGTTGGGCATATCCTATCTCTAACTCATTCTCTCAAATCTTCCTCTGATGCATTACTTTGCCCCTCAATTACACACTACTCTCAAACATGGCTGCCTCTTTCTACAATTGAACCTTATTTTCACTGTTAGGGATTAAAGGTGTGTCCTAAGGGTATGTTTGTATTCCAGCCAGAAAGATTAAAGGTGTGTCATTGCAGTCAGACAACTCAGACCTACATCTTTGGATATGATCCCTTGCCAGAGCAGCCATGCTGCTGGATTAAAATTCCCCTACACCCGAGTGTCCCAGCAAAGTGTGACTTCTCTGGTTTGACAGTTATTTATTGTGAGGAATCAGTCCAGGCTTAGAAAAACATTATGATTCCTATAGAATATAAAAGCTTATCTTAGGGTGAGAGCACGGGGGTCTGCCCGGCCTGAGAGGTTTGTGGCACAGGCGCCGGCGGGAGCCTTCTTGGCTCCGGGACTCCGCGGAGGGCAGGCTGCACGGGTGACCGTGTGGAATACAGAGTGCCAGCCGTTTCTGGGACGGGCGAGAGTCGCAGAGCTTCTGGGCGGCGCCATCTTCAGCTCCAGACAGCCGGCCACCTTCCTGGTGAGAGCACGGGGGTCTGCCCGGCCTGAGAGGTTTGTGGCACAGGCGCCGGCGGGAGCCTTCTTGGCTCCGGGACTCCGCGGAGGGCAGGCTGCACGGGTGACCCTGTGGAATACAGAGTGCCAGCCGTTTCTGGGACGGGCGAGAGTCGCAGAGCTTCTGGGCGGCGCCATCTTCAGATCCAGACAGCCGGCCACCTTCCTGGTGAGAGCACGGGGGTCTGCCCGGCCTGAGAGGTTTGTGGCACAGGCGCCGGCGGGAGCCTTCTTGGCTCCGGGACTCCGCGGAGGGCAGGCTGCACGGGTGACCGTGTGGAATACAGAGTGCCAGCCGTTTCTGGGACGGGCGAGAGTCGCAGAGCTTCTGGGCGGCGCCATCTTCAGCTCCAGACAACCAGCCACCTTCCCGGCAAGAGCCACAGAGCTTCTGAGGCAGCGCCATCCTCAGCTCCAGACGGCCGGCCTCCTTCTGGACAAGAGCCACAGAGCTTCTCAGGCGGCGACATCTTCGACTCCAGACAACTGGCCACCTTCCTGGCCAAAGCAACACAGCTTCTGGGAAAGATCCTGTTTTGGGCCTTCACCTTCAGCCAGGAGGAGGTCCAAACACCAGATAACTGTACACCTTCCCTGAAAGAGGAGAGCTTGCCTACAGAGACTGCTCTGACCACTTAAACTCAGAGAAGAGAGCTTGTCTCCCACGCCTGCTGATAGAGGGTAACAAAATCAACAGAGGAACAATCTCTTAACAAAGACAACTATAACAACTAACTCCAGAGATTGCCAGATGGCGAAAGGTAAACGTAAGAATCCTACTAACAGAAGCCAGGACCACTCACCATCATCAGAACCCAGAACGACCACTTCGCCCAATCCAGGACACCCTAACACACCTGAAAAGGTAGACCTGGATTTAAAAGCATATCTCATGATGATGGTAGAGGACATAAAGAAGGAATTCAATAACTCACTTAAAGAAATACAGGAGAACACTGCTAAAGAGTTACAAGTCCTTAAAGAAAAACAGGAAAACACTGCTAAAGAGTTACAAGTCCTTAAAGAAAAACAGGAAAACACAACCAAACAGGTAGAAGTCCTTATAGAAAAACAGGAAAACACATCCAAACAGGTGATGGAAATGAACAAAACCATACTAGACCTAAAAAGGGAAGTAGACACAATAAAGAAAACCCAAAGTGAGGCGACGCTGGAGATAGAAACCCTAGGAAAGAAATCTGGAACCATAGATGCCAGCATCAGCAACAGAATACAAGAGATGGAAGAGAGAATCTCAGGTGCAGAAGACTCCATAGAGAACATCGGCACAACAATCAAAGAAAATGGAAAATGCAAAAAGATCCTAACTCAAAACATCCAGGAAATCCAGGACACAATGAGAAGACCAAACCTACGGATAATAGGAGTGGATGAGAATGAAGATTTTCAACTCAAAGGACCAGCAAACATCTTCAACAAAATTATTGAAGAAAACTTCCCAAATCTAAAGAAAGAGATGCCCATGAACATACAAGAAGCCTACAGAACTCCAAATAGACTGGACCAGAAAAGAAATTCCTCCCGACACATAATAATCAGAACACCAAATGCACTAAATAAAGATAGAATACTAAAAGCAGTAAGGGAAAAAGGTCAAGTAACATATAAAGGCAAGCCTATCAGAATTACACAAGATTTTTCACCAGAGACTATGAAAGCCAGAAGAGCCTGGACAGATGTTATACAGACACTAAGAGAACACAAATGCCAGCCCAGGCTACTATACCCAGCCAAACTCTCAATTACCATAGATGGAGAAAACAAAGTATTCCACGACAAAACTAAATTCACCCATTATCTCTCCACGAATCCAGCCCTTCAAAGGATAATAACAGAAAAAAACCAATACAAGGACGGGAACCACGCCCTAGAAAAAACAAGAAGATAATCCCTCAACAAACCTAAAAGAAGACAGCCACAAGAACAGAATGCCAACTTTAACAACAAAAATAACAGGAAGCAACAATTACCTTTCCTTAATATCTCTTAATATCAATGGACTCAATTCCCCAATAAAAAGACATAGACTAACAGACTGGCTACACAAACAGGACCCAACATTCTGCTGCTTACAGGAAACCCATCTCAGGGAAAAAGACAGACACTACCTCAGAGTGAAAGGCTGGAAAACAATTTTCCAAGCAAATGGTCTGAAGAAACAGGCTGGAGTAGCCATTCTAATATCGGATAAAATCGACTTCCAACCCAAAGTTATCAAAAAAGACAAGGAGAAACACTTCATACTCATCAAAGGTAAAATCCTCCAAGAGGAACTCTCAATTCTGAATATCTACGCTCCAAATGCAAGGGCAGCCACATTCATTAAAGACACTTTAGTAAAGCTCAAAGCACACATTGCACCTCACACAATAATAGTGGGAGACCTCAACACACCACTTTCATCAATGGACAGATCGTGGAAACAGAAACTAAACAGGGACACAGTGAAACTAACAGAAGTTATGAAACAAATGGACCTGACAGATATCTACAGAATATTTAATCCTAAAACAAAAGGATATACCTTCTTCTCAGCACCTCACAGGACCTTCTCCAAAATTGACCATATAATTGGTCACAAAATAGGCCTCAACAGATACAAAAATATTGAAATTGTCCCATGTATCCTATCAGACCACCATGGCCTAAGACTGATCTTCAATAACAACATTAAGAATGGAAAGCCAACATTCACGTGGAAACTGAACAACACTCTTCTCAATGATACCTTGGTCAAGGAAGGAATAAAGAAAGAAATTAAAGACTTTTTAGAGTTTAATGAAAATGAAGCCACAACGTACCCAAACCTTTGGGACACAATGAAAGCATTTCTAAGAGGGAAACTCATAGCTCTGAGTACCTCCAAGAAGAAACGGGAGAGAGCACATACTAGCAGCTTGACAACACATCTAAAAGCTCTAGAAAAAAAGGAAGCAAATTCACCCAAGAGGAGTAGACGGCAGGAAATAATCAAACTCAGGGGTGAAATTAACCAAGTGGAAACAAGAAGAACTATTCAAAGAATTAACCAAACGAGGAGTTGGTTCTTTGAGAAAATCAACAAGATAGATAAGCCCTTAGCTAGACTCACTAGAGGGCAAAGGGACAAAATCCTAATCAACAAAATCAGAAATGAAAAGGGAGACATAACAACAGATCCTGAAGAAATCCAAAACACCATCAGATCCTTCTACAAAAGCTTATACTCAACAAAACTGGAAAACCTGGACGAAATGGACAAATTTCTGGACAGATACCAGGTACCAAAGTTGAATCAGGATCAAGTTGACCTTCTAAACAGTCCCATATCCCCTAAAGAAATAGAAGCAGTTATTAATAGTCTCCCAGCCAAAAAAAGCCCAGGACCAGATGGGTTTTGTGCAGAGTTCTATCAGACCTTCAAAGAAGATCTAATTCCAGTTCTGCACAAACTATTTCACAAGATAGAAGTAGAAGGTACTCTACCCAACTCATTTTATGAAGCCACTATTACTCTGATACCTAAACCACAGAAAGATCCAACAAAGATAGAGAACTTCAGACCAATTTCTCTTATGAATATCGATGCAAAAATCCTTAATAAAATTCTCGCTAACCGAATCCAAGAACACATTAAAGCAATCATCCATCCTGACCAAGTAGGTTTTATTCCAGGGATGCAGGGATGGTTTAATATACGAAAATCCATCAATGTAATCCATTATATAAACAAACTCAAAGACAAAAACCACATGATCATCTCGTTAGATGCAGAAAAGGAATTTGACAAGATCCAACACCCATTCATGATAAAAGTCTTGGTATAGCATTGCAAATGTAAATGAGCGAAATACCTAATAAAAAATGGAAAAAAAAAAAAAAAAAAAAAAGAACTGCCAGGACGAAAATGGAGAAGAGACTGAGGGAAAGGAGGTCTAGTGACCGGCCCAACTTGGAATCCATCTCCAGGGAAGGCTCCAAGGCCTGACACTATTACTGATGCTGTGGTGTGCTTACAAACAGGGGCCTAGCATGGCTGCCCTCTGAGAGGCCTAAAAAGCAGCTTAAAGAGTCAGGGGCAGATATTTATACCAACTAAAGGACAGAAGTCAGGGAGCCCTGTGGTTAAATTAGGAAAAGTCTGGAAGAAGCTGAGGAGAAGGGTGACCTCATAGGAAGACCAGAAGTCTCAACTAACCTGGACCCCTGAGATCTCTCAGAGACTGAGCCACCAACCAGGCAGCATACACCAACTGATATGAGGCCCCCCAATGCATGTACAGCAGAGGACCTCCTGGTCTGGCCTCAGTGGGAGAAGACTTGCCTATCCCTCCTAATCCTCAGGAGACTCTCCAGGGAGTGGAGAGGCCTGTTAAGGGGAGGGGGCATCCTCTTGGAGACAGGCAGTGAGAAGGAGGAATGGGATGAGGAACTGTGGGGGTGGGGGGCAGACAGGAGGGGGTTAACAATTGGACTGAAAAAATAAAAGTAATAAAAAAGGCAATATACAATAAAAAGTGAAAAATAAAAAAATGTTCGACTGAAGTGTGGACACTATGCCCCTCCTTAGAAGTGGGAACAAAACACCCATGGAAGGAGTTACAGAGACAAAGTTTGGAGCTGAGATGAAAGGATGGACCATGTAGAGACTGCCATATCCAGGGATCCACCCCATAATCAGCATTCAAACGCTGACACCATTGCATACACTAGCAAGATTTTATCGAAAGGGCCCAGATGTAACTGTCTCTTGTGAGACTATGCCGGGGCCTAGCAAACACAGAAGTGGATGCTCACAGTCAGCTAATGGATGGATCACAGGGCTCCCAATGGAGGAGCTAGAGAAAGTACCCAAGGAGCTAAAGAGATCTGCAACCCTATAGGTGGGACAACATTATGAACTAACCAGTACCCCGGAGCTCTTGACTCTAGCTGCATATGTATCAAAAGAGGACCTAGTCGGCCATCACTGGAAAGAGAGGCCCATTGGACACGCAAACTTTATATGCCCCAGTACAGGGGAACGCCAGGGCCAAAAAGGGGGAGTGGGTGGGTAGGGGAGTGGGGGTGGGTGGGTATGGGGGACTTTTGGTATAGCACTGGAAATGTAAATGAGCTAAATACCTGATAAAAAATGGAAAAAAAAAAAGCTTATCTTAACCTAAAAGCCTACTGACTTCTAAAAGTTCTAAAAATATCAAAATAATAAATTCTTTGGAAATATGACAGTGTTTTACCCTAAATTTCCACTTTTTTCCCCTTCACCGTCTGCCTAGTTGTACAGTCACAAAGGAAACAGCTGAGGGGTTTATATTCTCTTGTCATAGTGGTTACTCATCCTTTTTCTGTGACTTATGAGATGTTAACAACAACAATAATAAAAACCAGTTAGTAATTTGTCCCCCTCCTACTCCTTGAGGGATTTTACATGAATTTGGATCTAGAAGCCTTTCTTTAGTTAATTCTGTTTGATTGGCTAGTTCTTCTTTTATTAATTTAAAAAGCATAATCAGGAAAAGCCCTGGTATAGACAATACTGTCAGCAACAGTCCCTCCTATGAGTTTCTCAAATCTACGACACCATCAGACACCAGGAGTTTCTGAAAAACAATCGTTAAAAACTTGCTATTAATTTGACAAAATCCAACACACCTTCATGATAAAAGTTTTGGAAAGATCAGGAATTCAAGGTCCATACCTAAACATAATAAAAGCAATATAGAGCAAACCAGTAGCCAACATCAAACTAAATGGAGAGAAATTCAAAGCAATCCCACTAAAATCAGGGACTAGACAAGGCTGCCCACTTTCTCCATACCTATTCAATATAGTACTTGAAGTCATAGCCAGAGCAATTCGACAACAAAAGGACATCAAGGGGATACAAATTGGAAAGGAATAAGTCAAAATATCACTATTTGCAGATGATATGATAATATATAAGTGACCTCAAAAATTCCACTAGAGAACATCTAAACCTGATAAACAGCTTCAGTGCAGTAGGTGGATATAAAATTAACTCAAACAAATCAATGGCCTTTCTCTACACAAAGGATAAATGGACTGAGAAAGAAATTAGGGAAACAACACCCTTCACAATACTCACAAATAATATAAAATACCTTGGTGTGACTCTAACTAAAGAAGTGAAGGATCTGTATGATAAGAACTTCAAGTCTCTGAAGAAAGAAATTGAAGAAGATCTCAGAAGATGGAAAGATCTCCCATGCTCATGGATTGGCAGGATTAATATAGTAAAATGGCTATCCTGCAGAAAGCAATCTACAGATTCAATGCAATCCCCATCAAAATTCAACTCAATTCTTCACTGAGAGAGAAAGGGCAATTTGCAAATTCATCTGGAACAATAAAAAACCTACGATAGCAAAAAACTATTCACAACACTAAAAGAACTTCTGGTGGAATCACCATGCCTGACCTCAATCTGTACTAGAGGGCACAGGGACAGCATCTTACTTAACAAAATCAGAAATGAAATTGTGAATTTGTTCATAACAGCTTTATTTATAATAGCCAGAAGCTGGAAAGAACCAAGATGTCCCTCAACAGAAGAATGGATGCAGAAAATGTGGTACATTTACACAATGGAGTACTACTCAGCTATTAAAAACAATGGACTTATGAAATTATTGGACAAATGGATGTATCTGGAGGATATCATCCTTAGTGAGGCAACCCAATCACAAAAGAAGTCATTAGATATGCACTCACTGATAAGTGGATATTAGCTCAGAAACATAGAACACCCAAGATACAATTTGCAAAACACAAGAAAATCAAGAAGAAGGAAGACCAATGGGTGGATACTTCATTCCTCCTTAGAATAGGGAACAAAATACCCATGAAAGGAGTTACAGAGACAAAGTTTGGAGCTAAGACGAAAGAATGGACTATCCAGAGACTACCCCACCTGGGGAGCCATCCCATAATCATCCACCAAACCCAGACACTATTGCATATGCCACCAAGATTTTGCTTAAGGGACCCTGATATAGCTGTCTAGTATGAGGTTATGCCAGTGCGTGGCAAATACAGAAGTGGATGCTCACAGTCATCTATAAGATGGAACACAGGGCTCCCAATGGAGAAGCTAGAGAATGTACCCAAGGAGTTAAATGGGTCTGCAACCCTAAAGGTGGAACAAAATTTGAAATAACAAGAACCCCCAGAGCTGGTGTCTCTAGTTGCATATGTAGCAGAAGATGGCCTAGTCGGCCATTACTGGGAAGAAAGGCCCCTTGGTCATGCAAACTTTATATGCACCAGTACAGGGGAATGCTAGGGTCAAGAAGCTGAAGTGGGTGGGTAGGGGAGCAGGGTGGGGGAGGGTATAGGGAACTTTCGTGATAGCATTTGAAATGTAAATAAAGAAAATATCTAATAATAAAATAAAATAACCTTGCTATTAAGTTTATTAGAAATGAGAATTTAGATGAGTGAAAGAATTAATTTTTTTCTGTTTCAAAGCATTATATTTACATCTTTAGTTAATATTTTTTATATTTTGGCCCAGATTCCTCATGCAGCTTCTGTAACATAATTGTAAACAAGTGGCTACATAATATCATACAAACCCACACTCTGTAACCTTCGAATCACACTTTCTTTTCTCTGCCACCTAGAAGAATTCTGCTGACACTTCCTTTGATCTCAGAAGACATAATCCAGCCAAAGCAAGAGACTCCAATGTGTTCCTCCTTTGCTACCACCTGAGTTTTATATCCCATCTCAACAGGCAGAACAAGAAAGAGGAGAAGTGTTACTTATGTTGTTTCTCCCAGGCCAAATGAAATAAACCTGGCAGGAGCAGATGTTAAACTGAAGCTTATGAAAACTCAGCAGTATAGTCTGTAATTGAAACCTTAGAGAGGAAGACTTGAGACAATTGCCAATGGACATAGAATAGCAATACTAACGTTTATTCACATGATTGTTTCTTGTATTTCCTCTCCATTGTGAGAACAAAGAGAGCAATAGCCAGTCAAGGAGAAAGTCCTGAGACCTGAAAGCCAAACATAGTATCAGCTAGATCTCTGGGGAGCCCATAGCCTGCATTTTACAATGGACTTTTTCAGGTGTCCCAGGAAGGAGAAGCCCTTTCAGCTCACATCCAGAAATCAAGTGAGCTCCCTTCCTCCAAGTGCATGGAATTTTGAAGAGGATTCTTGTGTTTATCTGCATGGCAAACAATCAGAGAATTTCCAGAAAGCAAACCTTTTCAAAGTAGTAATATTGTCAACCCTATCAGTGAAAGTAACCAATACTATTATCATTCCCTTAGCACTCAGTCCTTTTAGACTAGAGTTATTCAGTCCCTTGCAATTGCTTCTGTTGGTTTTGTTTTGCCCAACTCTCTCACTTTGTTGTCTGAAACTAAGTCTATTATGCATAAATTAAAATTTTACATATTAGTTACAGTGAGTCATTTATGTATTTGAGGTTTGTGCAATGTATACACACACTCATTGATTGATTGATTGATTGATTGATTGGTTTTTTTGAGACAGGGTTTCTTTGTGTAGCCCTGGCTGTTCTGGAACTCTGTAGACCAGGCTGGCCTTGAACTCAGAAATCTGCCTGCCTCTGCCTCCCAAGTGCTGGAATTCAAGGCATGTGCCACCACTGCCTGGCCACACACCCACTTATAATAGTTATTTTAAAAGTTAGAAGGTATTAGGTACAAGGCTGAAACCATTAGAAGTAGAATTATCACTGTGTCTCTTTCTCATTTTATAATTTGAGGGAAAAACACCTGGCTTGTTGATGATTCAGTTTTCACATTTCTAAAATGATGACAATTACTAGAGTTTTATTTTGATAATCAAATTTGTTAGTAAGTGAAAACTACCCAGGCTGGTACCTATCTCACTAAGACTTCTAAACAAATCACTGTCATTTTATAATCATTTGATTTGCTTAATAATATATTACAATATAATGATGACTCAGTATTTAGGAAGACAAAATTAATTACCCTTATTCTAGACTCTATCATGTAAACCAAAATGCATAGTAGAATTTTAAGCAAGCTCACTTATGATAGTACAGGCCATAGACTTCTTTGAGAAGAAGGAAGAACAAAGAGCAGAAGAAAGTTTAGGAGACAAATCGAACGATAGAACTCCTCCCAACATGTCCCATATTTGTAGTTAACTTCCTCAGGAAATAGCTTGATGGTGAACATTCTTTCAAGCAGATATTCCTGGAGAGCAGCAATATGGAACTTTTCCTGAGGAGTACCTGTCTTCAACATTCCTGGCACTGATGAGGCTGCCTGCTGAGGTGTTACAGACAGGTCGAGCTGTGTGGCTGGGAGAGGTGCCAGAGTATATTTGTCTGTGAGAGTGTCACTTACTTCATAAAGGAAAAAGAAAATA
Source organism: Mus musculus (assembly GCF_000001635.26). NCBI lineage: Eukaryota > Metazoa > Chordata > Mammalia > Rodentia > Muridae > Mus > Mus musculus. The sequence continues at coordinate 19,990,029 of NC_000067.6, read as the reverse complement.
TGGTGCAAAAGTCAGAGGGAGAAAGCAGCAGAAAAGGGGCTGGGGTTAGTACAAGGCATGAGAATCCTGCGACTAAGGGGATAGAGGAGGGAAGAAAACCACCTAAAACAAATTCTGCTTGCAAACACCGTTCCTTAATACCTTATATGCTAATTGAAAAATAAACTTACTTTTAAAAGGATTTGTTTTCTACATGATTTTGTTTTGTTTCTTTTGTTGTCTGTCCTCAGTTTTGTTCCAAATCGCTGGATTATTCTGTGTTCACATGCATCGGATTGATGGAAAGAAATGAACAGAAGGGTTTTGAACCATGGCTGAGCATCACTCACCAGTGATTATGTTTCCTGTTGCATTTTAAGGCTTACTAGAAAGTCACTATTCAAGGTCTGCTTTTCTTTCCCTACTAAGAATAGAGTATTCACCGGACTTCAGTGAAGTGCTCTGCTCTTTTACTGACTGGCATTCTTGTTGCCTCTCTGGTACTCTTTCATTTACTTAGATCTTGCTTCTCCTTGTGAGGAGAATAGCTTCACAGGACGTGGGTGCCATCACCATTCAGGGACTAGATCTGTCACCTGGCTCTGACAGTGTGCTCCCTCTGCCCAGCAGGAAAATGAGCAAGTGCTATAACTCTCCTGCTGCCACCAGCAGGCACTAGGAAGAATAGAGCCACAGCTGGGACAGGTTTCATATTCTATGATTAAAGCATATGTAGAAATTCAGTATTTGGAATTTGCCTGCTGGCAATATATACACATATGTATACATACACATACATATACATTTAGGTAGATAGATGAGAGATGATAGATAGATAGATAGATAGATAGATAGATAGATAGATAGATAGAGTAGGAAGTCCCAGCCTTATAGCTTTCCAGCACCCCCCACCCCTGCTATTATCATTTAGTAAAGTGGCAGCTGGGGATTCCAGATTGCAATAGACTTCATCTCTTGTTCTTACAAGAGAGGGATGACACATTTGAGTAAGAACTTAGAACATAATATTATCTTTAAATTTTAAAAAGAAGGCAAAGAATTTCTTGCCCTGTGGCAGTTGCAGAAATAGAGAAATTTATTTGTAACGACTGATTCCAACAGGGTAGAACAGTAAGAAGGAAAAGGGACTCAGAATGTGTTCAATCTCAGGCATGCATGTACCCACAACTTAAAGTCAGTGGATACTCCGTTACAGCCATGTCTATGTCACTTACTCAAAAGTTTATTTTCTTAAAATTAGCAATGCTCTATCAGTACAATTCTATTATTTATGGCTGAATACATTTACAAATGAGGGAATCTGAGGATATTGGCTCCTTCAGGAGAGCTCTTTCAAGCTTTTCCTGAGAAAGAGTTTTCCATGAGATAATAAACCTATTGGCAATTGGATTCCCTTTTTGGTTAGCATATTGTTCATGATATTTCTTTATCATCTTAATATTTGCAAAAATACTGTTACTCAGTTTAAAATTTTCTTAGAGGCCGCAGAGATGACAGAGTGTTCAAGGGAGCACACTGCTCAACCTTTTAGAGGAACAGCATTCAGTTCTCAGCATCCATGTTGATGCGTGTCTTACAATCATCTCTAACTCCAGTTCCAGAGCACATGATCCCTTTGGCCTCCAAACAAAACTCTATTCACATGCACACAAACATGTACACATACACATAAGAAGGATTTTTAAATCTTTATAAAGGAGACCATTCCTTTAATGTTAGTTCTTGATACTTTCCTACGATTGAGTAATTCAGAAGTTCTGCAGTGCTTGTGAATTTCATATCCTTAGGTTTCACAATTCTGGATTCGTGATTCGCGGTCCATACGTAAATTTGATGCCTTGACAAGTGTGAACACTTCAGTTTCCCTATTCTATTAGTGTTACTAAAAGATGGGAAATAAATTCTGTTCTGTTTCCTTCCCATAATGCCTCAAACTTAACCTGAACTAGTGGCATAAATTCATGCAAATCTCCTCATGCATATGAAAATAAACTACATGGTACTACATATTTTGTTAGAAATGGAGTGACCTGTAATGTTGCTTCAGAAAAGAAAACTAACATATGAACATGCACATGTGCACATGCACACACTATATTTAAGAGGGCAAGAAGAAGCTTCTATCAATACTAACTATTAAATATTAGTTAACTTGGGTCAGGGAGTCTCTCAATATTTCGATATAAGTCCTTTTTAGGGGTCCCCCTACTTTCTTTTATTCCTGACTGCTATCTATTGCGGTAAAAAAAAAAAAAGAAAAAGAATGCTGAGAAGCAAAACCTCAAAATTATAAGTGTGCCGAAGGACATCTTGTTGAACAGAAACCAATTTTCCTGGTGAGAAACTTGGCTTCATTTTTTATTTTATAAACGTTGGCTTAATACTGATTGTGTGTCATGGAGAAGTCCCACAACATTCACTACATCAAATGCTGTGAAAATTATCCAGCTCATATTATATACCTCTAAGCACTTCACCAAAATGTAATAATTTCCTGAAACATAAAAGAAACTTTTCCCTGTCTTTATTTTTTATTTTTTAATTTTTTTTTCCAAGTAAGAGGACTGGGATTGAACTCTAATTCTGCATTTAAAACGAGAAGCAAAACCACTTTATTTCCTCTTACAGGCAATGAATTTGGGTGGCTGGTGGGATGAACCGAGAACTCTGATTTTTCTGCCCCTAGGATCACTGGTTCCAGCTTCCTGGGTATCAATGGACACAAACTATCCTTGGGATGCCCAGACAAAATGAGAATCCAAACCACTGATTTAGAGAACTAGAAATGCAATTTCCGGAAAATCCAATGCATATATTTTCTTGGTCTGAAATTTTTTTTTTTTTTTTTTTTGCAGATACTCTATAAAAATAAAACTCTCATCTGAACTATCTTCCAGGGTGTGGCTGTGCAGACAGCCAACAGCAGAAATGTCTTATCCCTAGCACTACGCTCTTTCTTCTAATGACTGTTTCACAAGTAGTGCTTTCCTACCCAAGCTTAATTAATGCAATAAGATATGGGCTAGTGGAAGATTTGAAAATGAATTCCATTTTCTTGCAAATAAACTTACCACCTGGACACACCTTAACAAACATCAACCACCCAGGCCTGAGCCTTGCAGTCTCCAGAAGTTAATTACTTTGAATTCCTTAAGTGGTTAAATTCTATTTTGTTTTCTTTTGTTTGCTTGTTTGAGACAGGGTTTCTCTGTGTAGTCCTGGCTATTCTAAAACCCACTTTGTAGATCAGGATGTGGAACTCAGAGATCTGCCTGCCTCTGCCTCTGAAGTGTTGGGATTAAAGGGTTGGGCCACCACAGCTAACTTCCAATTCTACTGGTTTGCAGAGATACCTTGGAGGAAGATTGTGGCACCTCCCCTTGTCCGGTTTCATGTATGTACAGACTGCACTGTGGTTATATTCATCACCACCCTGACTATCCTCTTACAACCCTTTCCTACTCCTACTCTCTTCTTTCTTCTTCCCAGCTACTCCCTTTACTATCTCTACATCCCCCTCATATGCTGAGTTTTGTGTCCAGAGTTAGTGTTAGGGTTGGGTTAGAGTTAGGGTTAGTGTTGGGTTAGGCTTGGGTTAGAGTTAGGTTAGGGTTAGAGTTGGGTTTGGGTTGGGTTAGGGTTAGGGTCAGGGTTAGGGTTAGGGTTAGGATTAGGTTTTCTGCTGTTATTGTTGTAAGCTAGAGTCATTTGTGAAGCAGAAACCTCATATGTGAAAATATTTTCATCTCATTTGCTCATACACATGTTTTTTCAAAAATTTTCACGATTGATGATTCATGTGAGTGTGTCTAGCTCACTGTGAATGGTGCCTCCCCTCAGCCAGTGGTCCTGGGATGTATAAGAAAGAAAGCTTTACAAACCATAAGGAGCAAGCCAGTAAGCAGTACTCCTCCAGGAAATCTCTTTCAATTTCTGCCTTGAATTCTGTCTGTGACTTTTCCTGGATGATGGACAGAATAAATTCTTTGTTTTCTCCAAGTTACCTTTGGCCAGTGTTTTATCACAGCAATATAAAGCAGACTAAGACATTTCTCTTAACCTCTTCTGTTTTTGACCTAGCCCAGCCCACTCATTGTGTTGTGAAACTGAAGGTCCATTGGTCTACCTGATACACTTTGGCCCAGATGGATCTGGGGTTGCCTTCTTCAAAGAGTTGTCTTGCTTTGCTTTTCTTTTGTTCCACACAAAAATACCAATGCTTCTAAATGTATCAGCACCCTTCCTAGCAAACCAAAAAAAGACCTTAAATTCTTGATAGCATTTGTGGAATTAAATTGTAATGATAGATAGTTTTGGTATGTACAAAAGGAATTATTCTAGGAATGGTACAGATGTTTTCCGAGATTGGTGCTGAGGGTTTTAACAGATTAATTTTTAATCTGTTATTTTAGTTTTCTTTTCTTCTTTGCTTCATTTTATTCCCCACCTCCATTACCCTTCATTTTCTTTTTCCTTGCTCACTTTTTCCTTCCTTCCTTCCTTCCTTCCTTCCTTCCTTCCTTCCTTCCTTCCTTCCTTCCTTCCTTCCTTCCGTCCTTCCTTCAAAAATTGGTTCAAGAATTGGTTTTGGTATGTCAAAAGATACTAGCTTCCCCTCTTGTCCTAATACTTCAGTTTTCTATAACTATATCATTTCCCATGCTGTGTTCCTCTTCCTCTGTTTCCATGGGTCTAATAATTAATCTATTTCCATAAATATTACGGAAAACTGGTGTCTTGACTCCCTTTCGTGTTAGCCAGTATTCTTTCCCTCTAAATGTCTCCTTGGAGTCAATTATGGCTTTTCTCTTAGCACCAATTAGAAACACTATGTGTTGTTCTATTGGCCTCTGAGGCTTTCAAAGTATAATGAAGCCTTCCTGGATGCCAACATGCAGACATTCTCCTTACCTTGCTGTCCACCCAATGCTTCCTATAGTGTTAAAGCCTTTATGATTTACAATTACAGAATTATATTTGTGCATTCTAGGTTCTTTTTTTTTTTTTTTTTGCTTAACTGTTCAAACAATGAGAAGTACCTGTAGAGTTTAATTATGTCTGGAATTTAAGTACCATTATACATCTTCAGAGGTAATGTCCAGTGATTTTTTTTTTGAGATATTCTTTAAATCCTATTCATGGAAATACAGTTGTTAAGCTAAAACTATACAACTTCTATTAGCTTCCAGAAAGTTGCTCCTGGCATCAGTGTTAGTTGACCTGGATGTCTCTGCCTGTCCACAGCACTGAGAGCAGTAGGCATTTCCTGCTTTTGCAGATTGGTTTAAGTTGGCTTTGCCTCTTGGTCGGCTTGAACATTGGCTTTTCACATACCCTTAGTGAGTGTTTGAGTAATATTTCTCACAGATTTAAACTTTCAGTCATCTATAAAGCTTTATTAATGCTTAAATAAACTCATGAGCTTTCATACATTTCAATTGTCTTATTTACTGAAGTTATTTTCATTTTATCTTCATTTTGACTGAAAAAAATTGAAGCATTAATATTTAGTTTGCTTATTTTCCCTTTAAGATTCTTCAGTCTACAAAATCCTCTTCCAATTCCCCCAAAATCCAGTGTATATTAAATCCTTAAACTGTTTTTTTCCCCAATATTTTACTGTTATATTTAATTATTTGATCCATCTGGAGTTCTCCTTGACCAATATTTGGCATTACAGGTCTTGATTTATTTTTCATTACAAAATGCTAACCAGCCATTCAGCTGCCATTTAGTGAGTAATCCTCTGCTTCCGCGCTGCTTTGATAAAATAAATCTCACATATAATAAAGTCTGTTCCCAGGCTTCTTCTTCTGCTCCATTTAGCTTTGCTTTGTAGTTTGCAAGACACTTTAACATACATTATCTCATTTCATTCTTCCTACCCCACACTGATTGCCTGGCTCACCTCCTGCTGCTACAAACATCAAACATCTGACTTGTCCCATCCCTGCCTTATGGATGGAAAAAAACAAAAGCCTGAAAAAAGGTAAAGAAACAGGTTAGCAAGCCTTGCCAGCCTTTTTAATACTGGCAAGAAAATGGAAAGCTTCCGTGTTCATACGTGCAATGGCCTGGGATTCTGTATCTAGCACTAAAGAAAACTGGTTGCCTTCAGGGTCACCTGGGAGACTTTGTTATTGATTCTCAAAACTATGAACCATTTTGTGCACTCAGGCCCACATTCTAGAATATTCCTGAAACTTGTGCTCCCAACCAGAGGTGAAGCAGCAGCCTGGGCTTGGCCCAGGCTTCCCATCCTGTGTGTGTGCTTGGCACTGACTGAGAACTCTGCTTTCTGTCAGTATATTTGTGCTCTGACACATATTCTCGAGTGATTAGATTAAGGCTGGCAAAGCCAATATGAAAAACCCACACAGATTACCACTGTCACCCACAGTAATTACATTTATTCATTTCCATTTAGCCAAGTTTTTACAAGCCGAGCAAGGGGCCAAATAAGCAATAAACACAGAGGCAAGAAATTAAAAAGCTGATCTGTTTGCTGTGAAAACAATCAAACTATCATCTTTCTTTAGGCACCTCATTCATCATCAGAGAGGGCCACACTGGTGAGGTGGAGGTTGGGAGCCTAATGTTGTTACATGTAAATTCACTAACATGAAATTACTGCCCCTGATGCGATTTTACTAATAAATTAGTTCATTTCTACCTTCTCGCTAGAGACTTTAGGGACCGTGGAGAATTGTACATGTGTCTCCTAATCTTGCCTGCTTTATTTCAGCCTGGCTGGCTCTTAAATTTCTATCTCTTTTCACTCCCTCCCATCTAATTCTTTAGTTTCCTTGCTATGCCTTATTGGATAAACATGCCATACAGTTTGCTTTCTTCCCATGTAGCTTGAAAATAAGCAGCTTAAGGACAAATTCCCTTTCACAGGCAATGAGAACGACATCAGGAGGCATTATGAGGCCATGCCAGTTCTTGGAGCTCATTGGCAGCTATTATTAATTCATTGCTGGGTGTGGTGGTTTTTCTCATTTCTGTATAAATTTTCAATTTGAAAATGGAATGAAGCCAAACTTTGCCATGTCAAGTAGCTATTGAAGCAAGGAAATCAATCTGCAAGCAGCTCCCTTTACTTGCCAGCCCTCCACGGTGTCTTCAAAGTAGCAGAGACTACACAGTAGAAAACAGCCGATGGCTCACAGAAGACAGATATGTCCTTTCCCTGCACTGCTCCCTTTCTGGAACATTCTCAGTCCTTCTCTTGGTTACTGCTAATGGGCCATGCCTCCACATAGAGTAGTTCATTTGTTTTACTTTATTTTACTTCTTACTGTACTTATTTTATTTTATATTTCTACATACCGTTTCTCATTACTAAAATATAATATATTAAAGACATTGTGTTAGTGTGAAAAACAGCATTAATTTAGACTGTATTTGATTTTTTATCATGGTGAGATATTCATAAAATTTTCATTTTAGCCACTTGTACCTACTGCAGTGTTTATTATGTGATTCAACTCTCCACCCCTTCCCCAGAAAACATGGCTTGACATTGTTGAATGACCAGTAGAATTTATGAAGGCTGTTTGCTATGTACTGAGGTATGCTGAGATATAAATGAATAGCATATCAATCCAGAACAAAATATTTAATTGGAATCATATTATGGAATTAATGCATGTTGAAAAGAAATAATAATGACCTCTATATAAAAGTGGGTTGCTACAAGAAAAGGAGCTGTTGGCTCTGTTTCACTCATGTCTCTTATGAATCCACCATGAGCTCAATCAGCTACGTGGAGAACCATTAGAGAGAAGCTAGTTGCACCAGTGAACTTATACACATATTTTCCAGACTTCACAGAACCCCGAGAAACAAAGACATGCAATATATGCAATGCCTGCATGCTTTTGCAGGTTTGAGGATATTTTTCTTTGATGGCATATTTTCCCTTCCATTAGTGGGACTGGATTAAAGATCTAAGATGATAGCTATGTATGTGTCCTGTCTCAGATTGTATGAATTTTTTTCTGTACACTCCCCCTGTTGTCAGAGAGTGCAAGTGTAGCCCCTTGATGGTTTTGAAATGTTTCTCTAAGTACCAGTTGCTTTATTCCCCCTTCTGATTCAGGACTGTGTCTGTCAGTCATGAATATCCTTAAGTGGATTTAGAAACTTTTCACACATAAATAAAGGTGCAGTTTAGTGTCTGCTTAATAATATGGTGTTATCCTGCTCAACACTGTAATTTCCATGTTCTTATTGATCGTAATTTATAACATCATTAGCTTTCTAAACTGCCATTAACTAATGATGGACTCTGTGAGTTAACAGTGCTTTGAAATCAGTTACTGACAAGTTGACCCCAGAAGCATTTATCAAAAGGATAATGGATCCCTATTGGAGTGACAATAAATTAGGTTATGCTCTTATCGAATTAAACAATGGATGAAGGAAAATTAGCTATCAATAAACATCTATAAAGCCTTTCCGATTATTCCCAGTCAATTATATCAATTAGAGATCAAACAGGGAACCCCTGCAGTAAGTTAAATAGGACTAACCAGAGCCCAAAGAGGCCAAATTGTGTTACAAAATGCAACACCAGGGGCAGCTGCACAAGAGGTAATCATTCTGGCCATTGACAAAAGGGCTCCTTTATTAGACCACAGGGCTACCACCCTGAGGCATGCTTCTGGCTCAGGGACAAAGACTTTGTAATAAAGGCCAAAGAGAGGGAGGGTAAGATGATGTTGGGGGTGAGAAAGACCAGGAAGAAAAGAGACACAGCATATATTGGAATAAAAGAAAAGACTGCAAAATGTATTGGTGTGTGTAGTCTTCCTATTTTTCTATAAGAAAATTAAACCTCTTGGCTTATAAGGATGTTTTATTGGCTCTGTGGCAGGTGATAGTTTTGTAGGGACTATTACTCCTTCGAAGTAGCTATTCTATATGCACAAACATGTATATATTTTTTTAAAAAAGGTATATATATGGGTGTGTGTTTATACCACATATATATATATATATGTATATATATGTATGTATATATATATATATATACATATATATATATGCCCCTTATTACTTATTACTCAATACTTCTGTGCCTTCCTGGTTCTGCCCTAGTGATATATTTTGCAAGGAATGTTAAGCTTTTCACTCTATGCATTTGAATTTAATAGGCATTTGACTTGGGTCTCAAACAAATTCCCTTTTCTTTTCATTATTCTCCATTAAGAATTTACTTAGCTCTTACTGAGGGCTGAAGAGATGGCTCCACAGTTGAGAGCACTGGCTGTTCATTCAGAAAACCTAGGTCCAGTCTTCAACATTTATATGACAGTTCACAACCACTCCCATGGGATCTGATAACTTCATCTGGCTTCCAAAGGCACCAGGTACACACATGATGCACAGATACACGTGCAGACAAAACACCCATTTGTAAAATTGAAATAAAATAAAAAGCAATAATTTTTAAAATAATTTGTTAACCAAGAGGTGTTTCTTATTCTGTGTGTGTGTGTGTGTGTGTGTGTGTGTGTGTGTGTGTGTGTGTGTGTGTTGAAGCCTCTTGGAGACCCAATTTGAAATCCAGCTAATTTTCTAACCCCCATACTAATTTTACAAGATTCTGGAGGTGTGGGTTTAACAACAGAATCTAAATACAACATAAAGGAGATGGGAAAAGGCCCAGGGAAGACAACATTTTGAAACATCATGGCTGTGAAGCCAGACAAAGCTCTCACCACCTTCACTTCACCCCATTCATCTAAATTCTTTGTCTCCTTACACCATAGAAATATAACAACAGTTAAAACTGACCTGCTTTTTATTCTACCAGGAAGCATGCCAATCATGTGTAATGTTTTAGAAACAAGCTGTTTTATTGGTATCTGATCAGAAACATCCACTTTTCCTAGCTTCATCCTTATTACTGTCACAACTACCCACCGTTGAGTCTCAAGCTTGCATTCTTCCCGTGGCATACACATGCATGCTAATCTTGACTTAAGCTCTGAAGCATTGTCTACATCTGAGGAATTATAGGGTTTTTAATCAATGTCGATATGATATAAATCCAATTGTCAGTGTCACAGTCCTGAGCAGGGTAAAACTTTGCAGCATTATGTTTTGGAGCCCAAGAGTATCAGTATTGAGCATCAGGCTATAAGCTTATCCAGACAGCCTTATACACTGAAGGATAATTTCCCGAGACAATACAAAGGTCTTATAGTCCATCTTAGACAACACAGAAAGGTGCCTTGATGGGTTACTTCTATATGAATAAATATTTATATTCTAGTTAATGAAAGGTATCATATATACAAGAAATTTTGGTATCAATCTCAAAAGTACTACCAGATTGCTAAAGTACCGCAGCTTGAATTCATTTGTCAAGGCCTGTTTTCATTTTTATTTTTTACCTGCAACAGTATTTTTAGTTGTCTCATCTCATTACTGTGGGGTAACACAATTGTCCACTAAAAATAGTTTCCGCACATTTCTCTGAACCACGCTCTTTACTATTGCAAAAAGGAGAGGAAAACGAGAGACAGTTTGCTCAATTCTTATCAGTCTTCAAGTCCAAGACGCTTTCCAGCTTTCTTCATGCTGGCTTTGAGCATGTGGAAATTGTTCTGGTGGGTACATGAACCTTTAGGACAGAGTCTGAAAAAATGCAAAAGAAAAATCATCTAGTTAACTAACATGTGGTAGTGAAAGATAACAATGCACTAAAACATTGGTGGTTCCAAATTAAAAATACATATTTATGTATTTTCTGTATGTATATTATGTATACATAGTAGATAAAATGAGATGTATGTTTTAATTCAGCACAATGTCTAAGCCTAGTGAAGGCAATTAACTACAGTAGTTAAACTTTATAAATTAACTTCACCGGAGCCGCACAAAATCTCTGAGTGAAACATTATCCTTTGATTATACATCTATCACTCTGAAACAGACATACCCTGTGCATTTGAAACCATGAAGGCAGCCCTGAATACACTTGTGGCAGTTTCATTAAAGGCTTGATGATATAATTTGGTCTGTGATTTCAATTTGTTCAACTGGTCATGTTAACGGAAGTTAATGTCTCTCTATGCTTAAACTCACTGCCTGGTGTTCCCACAACAATACACTGAATCTGTGGATATTTTTGTCTTTGATACCCAAGGCATTCCTGCAGGGTCACTAAACACATTTATGGAGCACCTACTAAGCACCAGGTACTATTCTAGATCCTGAACATGCAAAGGGAAATAAAACTATGATTCTTGAGTTTATAAGCTTGTGTTTTACTTGATGCATGCCAATGACAAACAAAACAAAGAAGAAAAATGTAGAGACTAACGGGATGTTTAAGAAAGGTAAATTGCCAAGGAGAAAGGTAAATTGGGATTTAGATATAGGGAGCATGCAAATGTTGAGGAAGAAAAAAGTGCTGAAAAATATGCTGGAATCAGGAAAGAGCTCACTAAAGTGATTCTTATGTCCAGACCTGAAGGAGGTAAGGGTGGAAGTCATTAGTGATCCCAAGACAGAGATGAGAGAAGAAGAGAGCCTGAGGCAGGAATGTTTTCCAACAGTTGCAGCACAGAAGCCTGACTGGGAAGGATGGCAAGGAAAATGGAATAAAAAGATTAGTGCTTGAGAGATACAGAATATCTAGGACCATTGTAGTCGTGATGGAAATCTTGGCTTTTAATCTAAGTGAGATTTAAATGCTTAAATAGTTTAGATAAAAGAGACACATTTGGACTGTTTCTGAGTCATTTGAACTAAAGTTCAGCTGAATGAACTAGCTAGCCCTAGTCTTTTTAAAAAATGAACTAATTTTATGTTTTAAATTCATTTTTTATTTTTGTAATTTAAAAAAAAATCAATGTATACTTACAGAATTTTCCCCTTCCTGTTTTCCTTTCAACTATCTTCCTTTATCACTCCTTCATGACCTCTAAAGAAAGAATGGCTCAAGCAACATCTCAGAAGACAGGGTAGAAAGACCAGGAATTCTCCTGTGGGACTATGTCTTTTAGAAATAATAGAGAAGTCATGCCTCAGATCCCTCAGCAACATGACTGCCTAAACAAGACCTAAACAACGAAAATACAAATAGACATGCTAACATGGAAGAAGAAAGCTCATGGGCCCCATTCCTAGATTAATGACTATGGACAGAGGGAGGTCCTCTACTTGTTTAGCCAATAGCAAATGGCCAGCCTCGAATTTATATACATACATGCTACGTTAATTTTATTTTTATTTGTGTGTATGTTTGCGTATGCATGTATATGAGAGAGAGAGAGAGAGAGAGAGAGAGAGAGAGAGAGAGAGAGAGAGAGAAGACACATGTGTCTAGAAGAACAGTGAAGAACGTAAGATATCTGGGACCTGGAGTTACAGTTATAGTTACAGGGGCTTATGAGCTGCCCATTATGGGTTCTGGGAACTCAGGTCCTCTGAAAGAGTAGAAAGCATGCTTAACTCTTGAGCTATTTCCCCAACCCCTATTTATTTTTTATTTAGATTTTTGTTTATTTGTACATGTGTGCATATGTCATGTATGGGGTTACCCACTGAGGACAGCACTATGTACAAATTGAATGCTCTGAGTGTTAGAAGAGGCAACAGTTACAAGGGAGAAATATCTCTCTCTCTCTCTCTCTCTCTCTCTCTCTCTCTCTCCCTTTCCCTTCACTGTTCATACACATATTTCACTGATAACACCTCTCACTATCTACTACATAGTCCCACTCTTGTAAACAAAGCCAAGTGACAGGACGCTCTTTTAAGTCCCCCACTCAGATTCTACAAAATCCACTTGTAATCAAAATAAATATTTCAATAAAAGAACAAACTGAAAATCACACCCCCCCTTACCCCTCAACCCATCCTAAATATGGAAGTGTTTTTTTGCAAATCTCTTGAGTTTCTGGGCCCACATGTGTTCTGCATTATCACCAGCTCCTTGGCAAATCGGAGCATATTACTTGTGTACGAGAGAATTTTAACTTTCCAGCTTGCTCTTCACCCAGGAGGCACGTGACCACAAAAGCAGAATGGATCGCATAGTTGCTAATGTTCACCTGCTGTAAACTGTTCCTGTCTCCAGCAAGTAGCTGCATAGCTGTTGCAGTAACATAGTACCCAGAGAACTGGAACATACACTTTCTCAGATAACATGAATTGGATGGGTATAGGTTGCAATCTCAGTGTACTAAGCCAAGTTCAAAAGCAAAAAAATCCTGAAGTCATGATTGATATTTGATTCCTTGACTCTCTTACCACTACTCATTTGAAGATGAAGTGGTTTCCAATTTAGGAAGTGGCTAGTTTTCTAAATTCTCCATTTGGTCCTTTTTTTTTTTTTTTTTTTTTTTTGAACTGTTTTCCTTGAGAAACAAGGTAACTAGAGGTGTTTAAATACCTGGAGCACTCTTAAATAGTCTAGCCTGGAGTATAATTGAATCGCAGCCAATGTGTAGTATGTCAGAGTGGCTGGTCAGAAGAATAACAGAAAGAAGAAGGGTGAAGTAATTTTCTTCTCATCGTCGTTCAGAAAGATCCACTCATTGTCTTGAAATCAATGGCTGAATCTGATATCATTCCCACCTCTTCAATTTAGATTTTTTTCAATTTAACTAGCAGTTCTGGTTCCAAATCCCCAGAGATTCAAGGCTCAGTATCACACCATACTCCAGCTTTCCTCACAATAAAATGATCTATGTTCAACACGATGACTCCCTGTCCTCCAACTTTTCCTCTAAGCAAAACTCCTCTGGCTTCAGAACACCTAGTTCTGATGTAATTTGGGAAAGAATATGATCAAGTTATTTCATCCCAATGAATGAATGGTTTAAACAACAGCTCTAGAAAAAAATGCAAAGAAAGAAGAAGAAAAAGAAGGAGAAGAAAAGAAGAAGAAGAAGAAGAAGAAGAAGAAGAAGAAGAAGAAGAAGAAGAAGAAGAAGAAGAAGAAGAAGAAGAAGAAAGGAACTTTTTTTAGCTTTTCTCCATGGCATGAAGTAAAGCAAATAGATATGAATGATAGCAGAGACTAGGAAAAGAGACCCCATCAGAAAGAATTTCTGCCAAGGACCAATTTCAGCTAGAAGAGGGGTTCTGAGGAAGGGATGTATAGGAGCAGTGAAACAAAGAACTTGAAATCAAATATTGGGTACAAGCTAGTCTATGTTCTGTTCAAGAGAGCTTTCTCTTGTTATTCTAATAAATCTGAATGGCTCATCTCTTGCAGATCAAAAGCCCAGTCTTTTATTTACATGCTGATTACTTATCACCCCAGGTTCCCTTTTGATTATTCCATGAATCCACACAACAGACCCTAGCTCTGTGATTCTTTGAAAAATACAGCAAGCACAAGCACAGACAATAAGATAGGTAGGTGAGACCCCACCCTGAAGTTACCATTCCTACCATGCCTAGGCCTGCACCTAAACTCTCTTGGTCCCAGGCTGACCTTGAATTTAGGAATCTGCCTGCCTGTGTAAGCACAAACAATAAACTTAGCTGGGTGGGATATGCAATCACCACTCCCTAAATCTCTTTATCTCTTTCATTAATATCTTTCTGACAAGCTGGCTCACAGTGCCTCTGTTCCTTTAGGTCTGTGAAGCACCTTATAAAATTCATATTGCATTGTTAGATTTTTGCATAGTTGAAAAATTATATATTTTTGAACTCATGTTTTGAGTGTTCTTTCCCACAGCATGAAGAATTGTCCTGTAGGTCACAGCATTCTCCCATTTTGCTGAGACACCCTTGCCTCCCAGACTCCTGCTGTCCCTGATTATCATGGAGTCATTAACCTTCGCAAAGAAGACATTCCTTGAAGGGGGAATGTGAAAATATATGCATTATTATAGAAACAAGCCTTATGCTCACAGAAACCATGGACACTCATGGAAGTCCACCCCCTGTGGGCTCTGTCTCAGGGGCAGGAACCATGTTATTCTGTCTCTTTCATGGCCATGCAGGACACTGCAAGTTTCCACAGGAATCAGTTCTAATAAATCCCACCAGTTTCTGAGCTCTTTATGTCTGTCTGTATATCTGTCTGTCTGTGTCTGTCTATCTGTCTCTCTCAGTGTGTATGTGTATTTGTGTATGTTCATGTGTACATGGCAGAGGCAAGTGCTCTTGATTAATCACATTCTTTTTATCTAGGTTGACAGCTAGTGAGTTCCAGCAATCTTACCCCACAAAATGTTGGGGTTCACAGAAGGGAGCAGCCAGGCTTGTTACATGTGTTCATGGTCCCACAGCAAACACTCTTACCAACTGAGCCCATTTTTCTCTAAGTTTGAGCCCATCCTGGGAATTACATTGTCAACAAAGATTCACGAGAAACAGCAATGTTCTAGTAACAGGTTTCAGTTGCTATGGGGATTTGGGGGAAGTTTTAGTTTTCAAAATCAGCGCTGGAAGTCTAAGACCCATTTATGATCATTTACATTCAATTTACTTTCTTGCTGCCTTTCATCGGATTTGACTAAAATAAGTTGTTTTAAAGGCAACTTATTGTGACTGTCATATGATAGAACATTACAATAACTTTTAGAAAGAGGATAATGCTTTTTGCCAGTCTTTTATCATGTCTTGGTGACTTCAAGCTAGTGTTTACAACATTTTTCTTTCTAAGGAGAATATTACCTTTCAGTTTAGAAATAAATAGTAAGCCCTGGAAGTTTTAGTTCTATGAAGATAAATAAGAACGATGCCTGCCATGAAAAGCCAGAGTAGTTACTGCTTCAAAAGAACAGTTATCTGAGCCATTGCCATAAAACAAGCCTAGAAGAATTTCAAAGGACAGTTGATTTATGGAACTCTGTGGCATAGTTTGAATTCCACAGCCTCCTAGCATACTTTTGCATTGAAGTCACTTCTCCTTCCCTTGTCTGGATGGCCATGCAGGATCCCAATCCTTGTCTTGAACTCATGAAATACTTCCACTGCAAGCCCACAGGCCCTGCTCCTACCACAGCCCCTTCGTGACTTCATAGAAAAATCCAGGATGCCAGGATACCCATGGTGGAAGCACTGAGAACAGGTTTCAAACCACAGCACTAGAATTCTAATTGAAGAAATGTTCCCTTCAATTTCCTAGGTATTTTTGCAGAAGTCCCAAACAAACGTATGTTAATGTTCACTCCTTTAAAACTTCCAGGTAATAGTCTCTTTCTATGGAGCATAGTGGGGTTGTACTCATTTGTATTTACTTCGTTTGCATTCACCCTCTGTCTTTATTTTCTTCCCTTAATCCCTGTTCCTATGCGCTTTCCCTCTGTGCCTCAGCTATATATTGTCTCTGAAAATCAATAAATCCTTCACACACAATAATGCCCACCCACTCCACCTCACTGGGGTGCTGTGATGTGTAATTAATTAATGTGTGTAAAGTGCAGAGGGAGCATGCAATGCAAGGCACCCTATAAATGAGAAGAATCATTATTAATAAGTGTTATTACCCAAATGCCTCTAGATGTCAGCAAAACATCTTTGAAAAAATATAATTGGGCAGCCCATCTGAAAAAGCCTCAGACTGTGCGGTCTATTACCATGTATGGAGGCTGAGAAAAATACCATCAGCAGTGAGGCTGCCGTAGCCTGTCCCTGCAGAATGTTTAGTTTCAAATTGCGAACTTTGAATAAAAGTGAGCATTGGAACAGAGCTATATTGGATTCTTCCAGAAATGAATGTTCAGCTTTGTGGGACTTTTTCTTTAAAAAACAATCCAGAAGAAAGGTCAGTCTTTTATCTCAGAAGGACATTTGATTTCCTCACTTATAAAGCAGTGGGTGTTGATAGTGAATGGAAAGGATGAGGGGACACACACACACTCTCTCTTTAGGTTTGAAACTGTGAATCCATAACACAGAGATCTAGGTGAGTGTACATGTGCTGAGTCCCACTAGCTTCCTTCCTTGATGGCAGTGTGAAAATAAAAAGTCTGGCAATTTCCTCTCACATTGTTTGATGATATTCCGGACTTATTTTCCAAAGCAAATACTTGGGTTTGTAAGTGATCAGTTTTGATGCTTGTCTCAAGACCAGATGTTTCCTCTTTCTGTTTTCTGCTTATCCACCATTTTCTCTGAATAGAAATATGAGATATAGAGACAGGAGAAGAAAGATGAGCCAGGGAAACATGGCAAGAGACGACCCAGATCCTGGATGCAACCCAGTAGTTCCATATAAAGGAAGTAACTCAAAGAAAGAACACTTCATTAAAATTAGCTTAATTAAATTCAATACACCTTGGTTTTGTGGCTGAATACTAAAAAACAGCTTTCCACATAATTCTCAGGGAGACAAAAATTTGATTCCAAAATTCCCCATAATGAATAAAAATATCATTTCCTCACACCATACTTAAAGCAAGCACCTTCTTAGAATGGGGAACAAAATACCCATGGAAGGAGTTACAGAGACAAAGTTCAGAACTGAGACAGAAGGAAGGACCATCCAGAGACTGCCCCATCCAGGGATCCATCCTATATACAACCACCAAACCCAGACACTATTGCATATGCCAGAAAGATTTTGCTGAAGGGACCCTGATATAGCTGTCTCTTGTGAGGCTATGCCAGTGCCTGGCAAATACAGAAGTGGATGCTCACAGTTATCTATTGGATGGAACAGAGGGCCCCCAATGAAGGAGCTAGAGAAAGTACCCAAGGAGCTAAAGGGGTCAGCAACCCTATAGGAGGAATAACAATATGAACTAACCAGTACCCCCAGAGCATGTGTCTCTAGTTGCATATGCAGCAGACGATGGCCTAGTCGGCCATCATTGGGAGGAAAGGCCCTTGGTCTTTTGAAGATCATATGCCCCAGTATAGGGGAATGCCAGGGCCAGGAAGCAGGAGTTGGGGGGTTGGGGAGCAGGGCAGGAAGAGGGTGTAGGGGACTTTCGGGATAGCATTTGAAATGTAAATGAAGAAAATATCTACTTAAAATAAAAGTTATATCGCCCAAATTAAAAAAAAAAAGAAAGAAAAAGCAAGCATAATAAGTTGCATAGGGTGTTTTCATTCTTTAGCCTCCAACAGGCTTTGTTTCATGAAGAGGTTGGACTTTTCCCCTATGTCAAGCCAAGACTAAATCAAGCTTTTCAAGTACTCTACGCACAGTCCTCGCACGCTAAGGTACTGTGTGCAACTTCATAAAGATGTTCCAGGAAATGATGCTTAATGGGGAACTGTGATGTCCATTTCAGCTTCAACTGCTGACAATTACCGGGTGATGTCCTTTGAAAAAGGAGGAGCCTTAATAATTGCAAATAAGGCAGAAAGTTCATGCAGGCTGATAGATGCTACAATGAGGCACACAATTTTGCCACAGAGGTTTGCAATCCAACAGAGAAAAAAAGATCATGGCAACGTTAAATACCACATGTTTTTAAATCATGTTTTCTCTTAGCAGAATATAATTTATGTGAGCAGTAAGCATAAAAACACTAATATTTGTATTTTAAGGGAGACAATATGTAGATATGCCTTCATATGTCTCTATATTATATGATCTGCATTATTGAATTGATGTTTTAATTGCTTTAAAACATGAATTCATTTAATCATCCTAATGTTTTCATGCAATGGACACTGTTATCTCTTTACAGATGAAGGAATGGGGTCAAAGAATATAGGGTAAGGCCGTTACTCAGGATCGTAGACTAAGAAAACTGAGAGAAGTGAGGGGAACAGGGATAGTGGACTTAAACTAGGGGGCATGGTCCAGTGCCTCCGGCACCCTCCTAACATCATGTGCTGTCTGTCTGTCTGTCTGTCTGTCTGTCTGTCTGTCTGAAAAGGCTGCTGAGACTCCCATAGGGAGTCTTTCAGTCCGTTCTTAGATGTCTTCTCTTCTGCCCCCAACAGAACTGCTATGGAAAACAATAATGGTATTGGCAGTTTGTCTACCTGTTTGTTGGGAATAAACATTCCTTCATCCAGGAGCTCCTGAGACACAGGGTAGGCAAGAGTTCCAGATAACCTCCCTTGCCTTATCCTGTTAGAAACAAAAGAGAGAAAGGGACTCACACGGAGTACTTTCAGTGTGAAGTGTAGGAGTTAGAAATAAGGTATTATCTTTTTAGATACTGATGCTGGGGGATGAGGGGATGGTTCAGTTGGTAAGACAGCCAAGCCTGATGATTTCACACAAGCTCCAAAGGAAGCTTCCACACAGTAGAAGGAGAAAATGGACTCCCACTAGATGTCTTCTGATCACCAAATATATACTTTGGCATGTGGATACACACACACACACACACACACACACACACACACACACCTTTGGTAGCACAAAACATACCTTTAGCGATTGTTTTAGATGATTTTTCTTCATTTTATGTGTTTATGGTTACTTGTTTATACGTGCACCTTGTGCGTAACTATGTCTATGAAGGTCAGAAGAGGGCACCAGATATCCTAGAATAGGAATTACAGATGGTTAAGCTAGCCCATGTGAGTGCTAGACCCAAACCTGGGTCCTCTGTGAGAGCAATCCCTCCTAACAATTTAGCCATCTCCCTTGTCCCCAGTGTCAACATATTTTCCAACATTATTGTATGTTGGTCACATTCTTTTTAAATAGCAAATGAAAGTGCATATACTTGGTAAGTGAGACAGAGTAAATACTTTATTTATTGAAATGCCATACAGCTTATTAAATGTTATTTTAGCATATACCTCAGGGAACTCTGCTATGTGATGTTATAAGACTATATTTTGAAATGTGCCTCATCCTCTACAACCATAAATCTATGAAGTAAGTTATAAATTAGTCACAGTTATAGGATTGTCCAGATCACATTTTTCACAGTTTAACCTACCATACCATGTAATTACATAGTAATGAAGAAACCAAGAATCCGAAGTAAAAGAATCTTGAAGACCTCTCCGCTGCTGGCATTGCATGGTATGACGTCATTGTGCTTTCAGTCTCTGCCCCTAGGGTGAGTTCAGACTATTTACTGCAGGTCATCAAGTTTATTCTAGTGAAAAACAGCTAGAACTTTCAGCATTCTCTATAACTTTACCTCACATGTCTGTGGTTATAGAGGGAGGGAGACATTTTAAATACCTTCATTGATCTATAGTCCTTGCTCAAATCGGACTCATTCTCCTGTTCCCAACTACACCTCTACACTCAGGCCATCTCTGAGGACATGAGCCGCCTAGATCTAGTCAGGATCTGGTGTGCCTTTAGTCGTCTGATTTTTCACATTGCTCTGAAGTTCTACGGCAGATCTCCTTCAGGGATTCTTGTAGCTGTGGTTTTAAAGCCAACGACCGGGCTCCTGGCACACCAGACATAACTAAAAATATTCCTTATTTTTCTGTTAAGATTCGGCACTCAGTACCTGAGGTGGTTTTAGCCTCTTCTGCACTGCCTTCCTTAACATCCCTTGACTCACCTTGGTTTTTTTTTGAACTTCAAACAAACAATGAAAACAATCACAGAACAGCAGCGGCACAGGGGCTCTTTCCAGGGTCTCCAGTGTCTCCCCCTCTCTGCTCTGTGATAGGAAACAAAAGGGCAGCTGAGCAGTCTGCAGTGAGCCATGACTGGAGGACAGGGGCTCTCTCCGCATGACCAGGGCACTTTGGTGTCTCTTCTCAACTGGCTGTACCGGAAGCATTGCTAGAGCCACAGAATTTCTACATTCTCAGCGCTTTATTTCTCTTTCTCCTGTAAGCCTTCTCATTCCCGATTTTATGCCAAGGATTACGCTCCGTGGCTGCATCAACTAAAAGAGTAACGGAAAGTTAGAGAGTTACTAATGATGCAACGTTTCCTGGGAGAACTTTAAAATGGCCCAGGGGACCGATTTACCAACCTTCCTCCTCCCAGTCATTAGGATCCTCCACCCCGCCCCCCGTCCAACTCTCTGCAATTTGATTAAAAAGTGATGTGACTATCGAAAACAACATAATAGAAAAGAAAGCCAAAAGATATCCTTAAAGGAGAGGGTAGTAGCTAGTTGCAGGAAAGCATGAACAAAGCAAAAGAATGTGGTTGAACATCTGCAAAAGGGCAAGGTGTAACCTGTTCAGTGACCTCTCTCAGAGTTACCGCATCTCCCTCCCTCTCTCCGTCCGTCCCTCCGGTTAAAAATGGAGACACTCCACGGCACTTAATACCGTCTCTGTAGATCTTTCTTCAGTGGGTGTAAGTATTGAGAGCAACAGCACCTCTTGTCACCAGCTGGGGATAGGGAGTGGCTGCCTCCGGGGAATCTGAGTCTAAAAAATCCACCACTGAGAAAAGGCAATAACAGAAGTGTGTCGCTGTCTAACCTGCCATATAAATGAAACAATCAAACAAGACAACAAAGGAAACTCCAGCAAGCACCAGAGGCAAGAGCAGTTGCTATAATATATCTTGGCTTCGGTGACTATTTTTAGTTTCTTCCCACCACCTCCCCACCTCCTTTGAAACAACAATAACAACAACAACAACAACACAAAGCCCTCTAATTTAGATTAACTAGAGAAAACATTAAATAATTCAAGAAAAGCAGAAGCAGAGAGACAGAAAGTGGCACACACTTGAGTGGAATAAAATAAAACGATCCTTTACGACCTGCAGAAGTGTATTCATAATCAATGAACATGGGAGGTTATTTTAGAATAGAAAAGAAGAGTTATTCCATTTGAACCAAGTATTATTTCAGACTCCATCAAAGATGATCTCCATGCCCTTTCTTCCTGCTTAAATATAGGACCTAAATATAGACTATCTGCTTAGAGAAAGGATGTTCATGATTGAAAAGAAGAGAAATAATAACTTCTTCCAGTCATTATTATTGGATAACAATTATAATTTCCCTCTAGACAAGGTCTTTTAAATAATATAAACAATGAACCAGTGGATTAAAAAATGCTTCCTAGAGTTGTTCTAAGACAAGAGTCTGCAATCATTACTAAATTACTTTATTAACAACTTCCTTTGTGTACTTTTAATATTCCTTGATTTAAGATCCTACAACCAGCCGGGCGGTGGTGGTGCACGCCTTTAATCCCAGCACTTGGGAGGCAGAGGCAAGTGGATTTCTGAGTTCGAGGCCAGCCTGGTCTACAGAGTGAGTTCCAGGACAGCCAGGGCTATACAGAGAAACCCTGTCTCGAAAAATGAAAAAAAAAAAAAATCCTACAATCAGTGGAAGACTAATAACTCAATTCTCAAATAAACTGTGATTCTTTAGATTCAGGAAAGATATTTATTTCTTTACATCCCAAATGTTGCCCCCTCCCGGTCCCCCCTCAAAGAGTTCCTCCTTCATGCCTCTTCTCCTTTGCTTTCGAGAGGGAAGACTCCCATATCCCCCTCCCTGGGGCATCAAGTCTCTGCAGGATTAGGTGCATCCTCTCCCACTGAGGCAGAACAAGGCTACATATGTGTCAGGGGCCTGTGTATGCTCTTTGGTTGGTGGTTCAGTCTCTAGGAGCTCCCAGGGGTCCAGGTTAGTTGACACTGTTGGTCTTCCTGTGGGGTTGCCATATCCTTGAGGGTCTTCAATCCTTCTCCTATCTCTTCCACAGGGCTTTCTGACTTCCATCCAATGGTTGTCTGTGGGTCTCTGTATCTGTCTCAGTCACATAGATGAATAGAGCCTCTTGGAGGGTTGCTATGCTAGGCTCCTGTGTGCAAGCACAACAGCATCATTAACAGTGTCAGAGATTGGTGCTTGCTCATGTGATGGGTCTCAAAATGGACCACTAACTGGTTGGCCATTCCTTCAGTTTCTGCTCCATCTTTGTCCCTGTGGTTTTTTTTTAGGCGGGACCAATTTTGGATCAAACATACTTGTGAGGTTACCATTTCCTTGAGGGTCTTTAATCCTTCCCCCAAATGCTTCAATAATAATGTGTAATACCATTTTACATTCATCCTGTAGAGAAATGCTGGACCTGAGCTTGCTAATCTAACTCATACCTGAGAATAAATCATACAAGATGGAGCTTCCAAGTACAAAATGCACTAAAGGAGCAAAGAGTGATGGGTAAACATTTATGCATTCTCATGACTGCCACTGTAGAGTGTTGTCATATCCATTCACTCCTTAAACACTTTAAGGTATTAGATTCTCATTCATATAGCCATGCCAATATGTACCCTAATAATTGCTAAGACTCCTCTGAGAACTATTACCATATGCTTGATCGTAACCGATAGGTCCAGAAGTAGTGTGTGTGTATTCATGTATTTAAGTGTATATGTGTGTGCATGCTGGTATGTGTGTGTGAGTATGTGCTGTGTGTGTATATGTGTCTGCATGTATATATATGAGTGTGCATGCATACTTTTGCATGTGAATATGTACCTGTGTGTGTATGTGTGTAGGAGTGTCCACGTATGTACATATATATGCCTCTCTCTGTGTGTATGTGTGTGTATGTGTGTGTGTGTGTGTGTGTGTGTGTGTGTGTGTGTGATGCTCAGACATAAATGCTGGTGACTGCTAAGTTTAGAATCATACCCTGGTGCTACGCTTAGTGTTGTAAGTAATGAAGACACTGAGGCAAGCATGAAGGCAGCTAAAATGTGAAGGGAAGAGACTTACCTTACAAGAGTGAGTACCAAATTTAAACATCACTTGGTTGAAAATTCATTCTAGTCTTGATAGCACACTTATCAGTTCCTATAATGCTCCCCTGTCAAACTTGGGGCATTTATGATGTAGTGGGATTCTAGTCTAAGGTGCAGTGGGATAGTGTATTAGAGAGAATAAGAGACTGGTGTGCTATTTGCCTCAAACAAGATATCTACATTGCCACTCGGGGCCTGGGTAAAACCACAAGAGAGGGTGGATGATTTGTGAGATGGGGAGGAGTGAACTCACTACAATCATGAACATAGAGAAGCTGTGGACCACCTCCATGGGACCTGAAAAGTGGGGTGGACAGTGAGGAGCATGAAGGTAGGAGAGTGATGGAGGAACTGAGGAGCTGTCTGTGGAAGTGATAGGACAATAAGAGAGGGTTGTGGAGGATGGGTATGGTCACAGTGCGTTATAAGCACACAATACTGTCAAAGATGTAAAAGAAGAAAACACCACACACACACAGACACACACACACACACACACACACACACACACACACACACACATAAAGTCTCAATTCAGGTATTCATCAATACTTCTTCATAGGAGATGGGAGACAAAGAGGAAGATAATCTAGCATCTAGGATGTGAACAAAGAGAGGTGTGGGAAGTTGTGAGCACTAACCACAGCAATGTGTGGACTAGGGAATCCCAAGGCAGCAGAAGTGGACAGGGTGGGAGTGGGGGGGGCTCTGTGTTCAGGGGAACAGCCATACCCTACCAATTATCTGCTCCTCAATTTTCTGGCATCTCAGGTAGATTCTGCTTTGAAATCAGAGCAGAGAACGAAGTTCTCCATTTCTAAAACCCTCCTCTAGAAAGCTTTGTTGATGCCCTGTCGATAAAATCCTAAATAGCAAAATCCCAGTTAGCTTAGTTTGTAAAGAGAGTATCCTGCTCTGTTCTCCAAAGTTCCACAGACATTTGAACCACACACACATCCAGGATCTCACTCAGCTTACAGACTCATCCTGCCTACCTTTCTCTGCTAGAAGCCTGCTGTCTTGAGATGCCTAATTGTCATACTCTAGTTCTAGAACCACTGCTACAGAAATCCTGATGTTTGCTCAACAAAGGTCTGGATCATGTGACTACCATCTTCAGATGCAGCAGAAGAACCTACCTTGCTTTCTCTGTTAAAAAGGCCGGGGCATTTTATGACAACATGCCCTTCATACCAAATAAAAAGTTTCTAGGCACTTTTTAGATGGGTTAGGACAGAGCCTATTCTCGTGACCTACATTTGTGAACAAGTTGTAGCAGCAGCGGACACCCAACACTCCAGAGCCCTTCGTCTCTATTGTATCCATCCACAGCTAAGTTTTCATTCTGGGACCTCACAGGGCTGAGCGGCATGCTCCAGGGTGTCCTTCATGTTTTGACAGAAGCCCTTAGAAATGATGTTATTGCTGGCTAATGATCTGTAAATGTGTCAGAATGATGCCACCTAGTGCCATGGACGCCACCCCCCACCCCCTTGTGAAGTCACACTGGCTGCACCACAGCAAGCCAGAATATAATTAGTGTTAATTTGGCTCTTCACTGAATGATGACTACACAACATTTCAAGGTCTCGTCCCTGCTCATTTGGGAGATTTGAGGAGGGAAACGCGTTTTGGGTCCATTTGGAGCTTATTTTCTTAAAGAAGATCAATAAATGTTAATAGAATAAGTAACCCACCACTTTTCCTTCTGATCAAAGAGAAGAATTGCTGAGGCTCCCCAGTGTGGTGTCCACATTTCCCCAGTGATTTATGAGAAAGCCACACTAAATTCTGCAGTATACATTGTTTAAATGCTTAATGTTATATGTAAATAAGCACACGTACATAACCCCAGTGAATGGAACTTGCTAGTCAGGTTTCATGGGAGAGCCTGTCTAAACAATAACATAGAGAGTAAGAGAGAGAGGAAGATACCCAATACTCACTGTGGCTTCCACACACATCTGTGTATACCAGACATATACAAGCCATGTGTTCATATGTATCTTTCCCCTTATCCTGACACTTTTACTTTTTTACCTTACTCCTGGATCTACCATACGCCTTTACCAAGAATATTCTTATTTCATGGTAAATACCTCAGTTTAGGAAAACATTATTGGTTTCCCCTCATGAACAGTCTCAGTCCTGAACTGTGTCTTTGGTGATGCCCCAAGGCATTTCCATATGATAATTATTACACAAAATCACACTAAAATAAGTATAAAATAAGTATATTTGTCCTTTACCCCAAAAGACAACAAGTTTTTGAAAATTTTGAAGTGTCCTGATTGTCACATTTTCAGTTGTAGCCTAGCGCAGTATCACTCACTCTGTGTTTACAAAGGTCAAACATTTTTCCTCGTTCTTACCTGGATTTTTCTCTCTTGACACATAGAGTAGTTCCTTTGAGTTTGTATTATTATAATATTTTCAGGAGGTCCAAGTGCATCCTCTTAGGGTTTCAGCCTCAAGTCCTGGGATCCCCATGAAAGAATATGTGTAAAGCAAAGCATTAAAAAAATCTTGATCCATTGCATGTCATCATTTAGTTGGGTTTAGCTTTAGGCCTTCTGTGTGATGTGTGCCCTTGAAGCTTGTTAAATGAATATAATAGTCCAGTGTCAATATGAGCTAGCTGGATTTAGAGGAAATGGGCAACAAACAATTACTAAAAAGCCACATACCCAAGAATCATTACAAGCTGGATATTCTACCCTTGTCTTCCAAGTAGACTCACGAGACATACAGATTCTACCTTTAAAAACATTCTTTAATAAATTTAAAAGCCATTCTACTTTTAAAAACAGTGGCTGTGACTTGATCACAAATACTTCTACAAAACCTATCTGAGGTCTTCTTAGAAACCCACTCCCAGAGGAGGGGTGCCCAGACTAGTACCCATCACATATTACCCCATGTATTTTAGAATAGAGAGTTCAGTCAAAATTTTCACGACTGTAATATTGAGGAGTTCTGATTGACTGTGCAATGAAAGAACCTAGAAGTCAGGAAACAATAGCAAGTACCAGCCAGAGTCATGCTGGGTATACATGGTAGCTCTTGATAGCCACCCTGGATCACCTATGGAATAAGAAGCATGTGAAAAGCAAAACCTGTATTCAGGTGTCTGGACTTGTAATTTTGCATTGTAATCAATTATCTTTTAAAAAGGAAGGGATAAAAGGCCACTCTCTGGTAGGTGTAACCTATACAAGGTATAAGCTGTACAAGTCAATATCTAACTCCACAGCTTATGGCTTTTGGTTTCCTCCTTAGATGGTCTTTTTCTATGCTACTACCATCACTATTATATTGTACATATCTTGTCTTTAAGATCTCTTTAGTTCTCACATTATTTGGTTGTTTTGGAATGTCAGATCTATGGGGATGATAATATGCATATGAGGTCTGGAACTGTAGACTAACACATGTGCTTACAGTGATGTACCCCTCTGTTCCTGCATTGCTCTTAGTTCTTAACAGTGTAAGTGTTAAATGTCTCAAGAACATACCCTGAGTTCTTAACAGCACACACAGGATGCTAATCAGAGGTCACAGAAAGCCAATTGTCAGTTGATTGAAACACTCATCACTATAATAATCAGCAAGAGGCATATTACTGGAGGTTAGGCATATTCTGCTGATGACTAGCAAGAAGCATGTTTCAGAGAAAGCATTGTAAGGGATGCTCTTGCTCTTCAGTTTTGTGCAGTATCCTGCGTGTTCTGGATCCTCAATTACCAAAAAACAATCGATTATGGGACCTTTGATCGAGGAGGTAATATTGACTGTTTATTGGCAAATACCATGGCATGGCTACCAAACATAGAATTTGGGAGGCATGGAGTCTGCTGTAATGTCCACAGCTTTCCTTGATACACTTAAAGTTGCTTATCAAATACAAACCTAGAAGCTTATGGTGAAATCTTAGGCACAACAAATACTCTTCTTGGAAATCTCTCAACTTCTAAAAACTATGTTCAAGAATTAGAGAACACAGGCTTGTTAGGTAGGGACTCATTTATACTCCTGCCATGGAATTTTCTAGAACTTCTCTATCATAATAGATAGATTCAGAGGACGAGTCTCTACATTTTTCCTAAATGTTAATCAATCATTTTTTCTAAACTTAGAGAGCATCACTTACATGATCATTCATATTTCTTTCAGAAAAATTCTATCCTTATGATTTTTAGTTTGGGCTAGGAAGAAAATTCACATATAATGGACTCTTGTTGGTGTTTTGCTTGTTTTTGTTTGTGGTTTTTGTTGTTGTTGTTGTTTTTGAGGCAGAGTCTCACGTAGCCCGGGCAAGCTGAATTGAAAGTACCCTGTATCAGCAACTGCTGACCCCAAGCCTTAGTTCATCCTTCATCCTGCCTTTTCTTCCCAAAATATTGGGATAGCACACATATGCTACCATGCTCAACTCACACATCACTTTTTTTCAGTGAGTTAACTTAATCAAGTGAATTACATTCAGTGAATTACATCTGACTGCTACCAAAATTAGAGGTTGTAGCTTAGCAGGAAAGGGCTTGATTATTGTACATGAGGTTGTGGGTTCAATTCCCAACACTGCAAAGCAAACCATATTATAAGGAGGATGGTGAGGTGGTTTGTATATGCTTGGTCCAGAGGGAGTGGCACTGTTAGGAGTTGTGCCCTTGCTGGAGGAAGTGTGTCCCTTTGGTAGTGGGCTTTGAGGTCTCATATATATGTTCTGCTCTGGCCAGAGTCAGTCTTCCCACTGCCTTTAAATCATGATGTAGAAGACTTCACTCTTTCTCCATCACTGTGTCTACCTGCATGCTGACATGCTTCCTGCCATGATGACAGTGGATCGAGTCTCTGAAACTCTAAGCCAGCCCTGATTATGTGTTGTCTCATAGAAGAGTTGCCTTGGTCATGGTGTCTCTTCACAGCTATGGAAACCCTAAGACAGACATGTATCTAATTACTTTCTAAGTGTTCTGTGGAATTGGTGTAAATTGTGGATTATAATCAGTACTTCTTTTAAAGCCCTTTCCAACAATTCCCATGAGCAGTCGAACCTCAGAAATACCAAAGTAATGATAAGATTCCAGGTTAGAGGAAGGGAAATGGGATTGGGGAATACACCTACCCACTTGCCCTGCCCTAGCTTTGTGAACTTGAACCTGCTGTGAATTTCCCAAGCTTCTCATTTCCACATATGTGAATTGTAAGAAGTAATAACTGACAATAATGTCAATGTCATAATATTGAAGTGATAATCAGGTATGAATGAAGTACCTGTTTCAATGCCTTACCTACTAAGTTACTTTGAAATAATGGAATTTCACCACCCCTCCATTGAGAGTAAGTTAAAATGTGTACTGAATAGCTAATAACTTTCCAAGAGAACAGATTGTTAGTATGTGCTCTCTGGCAATTTCAAAAAATAAATTTTCTTAGTAGCTCATATTAACTATCATAGCTTCATGTATATGATGTGTTCCACATACTTTGGGAAGGAGTGAAGAATATGATTTTTTTTAATATTAAGCCCTGCAAGGTAAAGACAGAACAAAACTAGATTATAACATGAGTGGTTAGGTTCTATCTGACTGTAGCAATCTCTTGGAAGTTACTGCTCCCATCACATAACAACATCAACAAGAACACAAATAAATAAGTAAATAAATAAACAAACAACAAACAAATAAATGGTGTGCCTTTCTGAGATGTTGCTATTTTACCACATACACCATAGGAGGTTAAAAGGGCACAGGGGTTGTTAGCATTACTAGATGGCCTATCATTGGGCTGGCCTTTTAGGCTGGCTAGCTGATCATTTGGGGCACAGGACCAACAATGTCTCAAATTGCTTTAATCCATTGATAGAACCATCCAACTTCTCCAAGCACCTGGCTTATTCCCAGGATGATGCTTATGAAGCTATTACTTTTAGATTTTTTTTTTAGATTACTTTATTTTTTTTTTTAGATTACTTTATTGTTCTCATCTACATGAGGAACAACTGCTCCTACAGTCATTGGCATAGCAGGATACTGAGACACTGAGAAAGCAAGTGACAGTTTTAAATGCCATTGTAAGATATCAACAGCCTTGCCATTGAGCTTTACAGAGACTCTGCCCTGTGTAATTTCTAGGACTGTAGGCTGATTTATATTTAAGCATTTATGCATAGGTCATCATATTGCATATCTAGTACGTAAGCACTAGTCCAGAAACACTAAGCAGAGGCTCTGTGTTCTATTAATGAAGAATTATTATTATCCTTTAGAGTCTGACTTTCCAGTCTCCAGTAAGCATTGGTATGCACTAGATGAGTGATTTTCAACAATGATATCCCCTCTGCCTCAGTTTCTTCAGATGTAAAAGTGAATATCATGAAGTTGCTAAGGTCCCAGCAATGCTGAGCATCAATCAAGGCGAAGCATCTGATATGGAGCGCTCAGAGACCATCTGTTGCCATGGTCACCCAAAGGTCTTTTCCACTCTGCACTTTTTTTTATGGAACCTGAAAATAAATTGGATGAAAAGTTCACAAAGTAAACCAAAATATATGTGCAATAACTGTTAATATCTGAAACTGTTCCTTTTGTGTACAGTGTCAACAGTTACTGTTTTATTGTTACTATTGTCAGAATACTCTCAACCAAGTGCTCAAGATCTATTATCATATTTACAACCATAAGCTTTAGAAGGAAGCTCCCTCTAGGGTGCTTTTACCCTCATAAAAAGTGACTTTCAACTGCCTTGTGACAAATCAAAACCACTTTCATAAGACAGAAATAGAAAACAGGAGAAAAGTGGAAGTCCACCAAACTACTTGGAATTTTCATCTGTTGCTGGAAATGGTGAGTCAATGAGTTCTTGTATTGTGTTCTGATTTCTGTGAACATCCTGGGATTTTTCCATGTAAGTTCAT
Source organism: Mus musculus (assembly GCF_000001635.26). Taxonomy (NCBI): domain Eukaryota; kingdom Metazoa; phylum Chordata; class Mammalia; order Rodentia; family Muridae; genus Mus; species Mus musculus. The sequence goes on along the minus strand of NC_000067.6, from coordinate 19,959,508 downwards.
CATAAGACATTCCTTGTGTCAATAAAACCTATAGCCCACTATCTCATAGGTAACGGATAGCACCTTTCACAATTTAAAATTTTGTCTCTGTCTTGTTACATCCAATGGGTTTAATAGAATTAAACTTTTTACAGAAAGATGGAAAAATCAGTTCCAATTTGGCTTGGAATGTGTCAAGGGAACATCCCGTTTGTTCATACAAATTGTTAAGTTATTATGCTTGAAAAAAAATCTAGAAAAATGTATTAAGTAGAAAGAAAGCTCTATATATTCATTCCGAATAACTCAATAGCTGAAATATCATTGTGTCCACGATTCATACATCTCCATACTTCAATTTATGCAGATAGGCAGTAGGCCTATACATTAATTAAATAAAATTTAAATCAACCTTGTCCCTGAGTTATCCAATGTCTGTACACTTCTCCAAGCTACCATGACTAACCATTTTTTACCACCCCTTTCACATTTCAAAATAGCCTGTGAGGCTGCTCTAAGAATTAAATAAAATAATAAGCAGATAGTTTCTGGCCATGACAGTCTTCACCTAGAAAACTAGTCCATTACCTGTAGTGATTTTAAGCACGTAACGGAGGGCTTCCATATACTTATTCCTATTCGAAGTAATCTCAGCAATCCAAAAATGTAATTAAGCCTGCATTCCTCTCGGTTTCCCCACTGACATCGTGCAGAATGAGCAGGTGCCTTTGTGGGCATTGGCTGGCAGCCATCCTAGAACAGGTCTCAGGATATCTGGAAACAGAGACAGTGTTGGGAATGAATCAAGAAAGCGATATGTGTTGTGAGGTTTGAGAAGAAAGTTGGACCGGAGTAAGAAGAAAGAGTGGATTCTGTAGGGACCACTGAAAGAGAGCGATAATACTGAAACCATAAAGTTAATAAATTCAGCTACTGCGGGGCAGTGGTGGTGCATGCCTTTAATCACAGCACATGGGAGGCAGAGGCAGGCAGATTTATGAGTTCGAGGCCAGCCTGGTCTACAAAGTGAGTTCCAGGACAGCCAGGGCTACACAGAGAAACCCTGTCTCAAAAAAAAAAAAAAACAAAAAACAAAAAACAAACAAACAAACAAACAAAAAACCCACCACCAACAAAAACAAAAGCACAAATACAGCTCCATCTCCTTCAACAACAATTAAAAGGATTTTATAGGGAGTCCTGTGGATACCCTAGCCAGAAATGTGTCATTCTATAGCTGCTAAGTTGGCCTTGTTGCCAGGCAGTTTCTCTGTACAATAAATAAGGATGTCTCTGAAAATACCAGGGCCTCCTGACCTATGAAAAAAGACTTAATTATTTTTATCAATACTAATTGTAAAAGAAGGGGGAGGCAAGGACTCCTATTTTCTGAAACTAATGCCTGCCCTTCAATCTAGTGTACACAGGATATTTGGAAATAGACACAGTGTATTAAGTAGCACAGGAGGTTCTATAATTGGTCCAGCATTGGCCAGTTGCTGTAATGATATTGGAGAAAAGAGGCAATGACGAGTGATTGATAAATTCACCAGAGCTGCACTGTCAGTAAAGTCTACAGGATGGAGCATCTAACTCTAGGCTTAAACTTATATTCAAGTTTTCAGGTCCAGCTGGGGCTAGTTATAATGTCTTTATTCGCCAGGCCACTGTGGGGTCAGCCACTTTCCTCACCCCATTTTTGGGCTACAGTGATCAAGACAAAAAGCCCTTGTCTTAGTCAGGGTTTGTATTCCTGCACAAAACATCATGACCAAGAAGCAAGTTGGGGAGGAAAGGGTTTATTCAGCTTACACTTCCACATTGCTGTTCACCACCAAAGGAAGTCAGGGCAGGAACTCATAAAGAGCAGGAACTTGGAGGCAGGAGGTGATGCAGAGGCCATGGAGGAATGCTACTTGCTGGCTTGCTTTCCTGTCTTGCTCATCTTGCTTTGTTTTGAAAGTGGCTGACCCCACAGTGGCCTGGCGATTAAAGACATTATAACTACCCCCAGCTGGACCTGAAAACTTGAGTATAAGTTTAAGCCTAGAGTTAGATGCTCCATCCTGTAGACTCTCCTGACAGTGCAGCTCTGATGAATTTATCAATCACTCATCATAGAACCCAGGACCAGCTCAGGGACAGCCACCACCCACAATGGGCCGTCCCCACTCGATTACTAATTGAGAAAATGCCTTACAGCTGGATCTCATGGAGACATTTCCTAAAGGGAGGCTCCTTTGTCTGTGATAACTCCAGCTTGTGTCTAGTTGATAAACAAAACCAGCCAGTACAGCTCTCCTGATCAGCATGCTCTTAGGTATGGCTGCACCCTAACTGAACACTCCCTGAGGAATCTTTACAGGGATTTTTGACAAGGCACCTCAAATATCTTTATAAAGATACTTTTGTGGGGTGGCATAAGCCACAGATATGTCACTTGGACCTAGTGTTTAATACTTTCCACTCTTAGCCCCTTCTCACGGTTCCTCCCTGATTTCCAACCTCACCTTGTCTTAGGTCCATTCAACTTTATTGTCTTTTATCTTTGGGCTCTCATGACAAAGAAATTACTCATCTAGCTGTGCTGATTCAGCTGATATTTCACTGGGGCAATCCCATGGGAGGACAATAGAATGGAAGGGATTTGTTTTTTTCTCTTGGACTTAGCCTCCAGCTTATATAGTAGCTGTAGGTGATTAAAGGTTTCCTGGTACTTTCATTTTAGCTTTCTGTTTTAATCAGATACTCCCAACACCTGGCAGCTCTTCAGCCATCTGAGCTCCCGGAAGACTGACGATGTGTCAGTGTCCTTAAGCTTAGTGTGGCATTCTAGAAAAATCAAAAGACTGAAGGTCCAAGAGGACACTTTTGGGAGGATGCTGAAGTGTCCCTTAGAGCATTTTAGAGGAGTGTTCTTTGTTAGGTTGCAGAGTCTGTGAGGGTATCTTTGCGTCCTTCATGAATGGGTCTCCAGAAATGTCAATGTGATTTCTTGGCCATGACTTTAGCCCTGGGAGTGGATCTCAGGAAGCCAGTAACTGAGCAAGAGGAACCAAAACATTTGGATTAAATCTTCCTGGGTAGATTTCCTTCGCTCCAAACTCAACAGTAATATTTGAAGACAAACGATATGTTTGAAGACAGCTTATTTAGCTGCTGGAATGTGGAGTTAGGGATAAGAGAATGTTAGCTTAGAACAAATTCTCAAAAGATTGTGCGGCCAAGAGCAAAGCCCACTTCCTCTGTAAGGTTCCCCCTCCACTTGCTCCCTTAATGGCATTTCTAAGTGCTGATTTGTGTTGAGTTTGTGGAAGCTGTTCAGAGATAGGAGGATCCAAGAGCCAGATGGATGTTCTTGGTAAGCAAGCCCTACTGTATCCATTCATAGCTCACAGGGACATTTGTTAGGAGAAATAACTGCTTTAATTCCAAAGAATTAAGAGTGGTAGGTTTATGATCCCTATTTGAGTGTTTCCAACATTTATACTGTTTTAACTACAGTAACTTTCTCAAAATATATTATCTATGACAATATAAACATTTTGAAAAACACTACCTTTTCTACTTCAGGTATTGCACATATATGCAGACAGGTAATTTTTAACTGAGCGGATTGTACTCATGTAGCTGTCAAAGCAGTTGAGTATCGGGGCATCATGATTTGCCTCTGTATTTCCTGAATTGTGGTAGATATTTGAAGGGAAAAATGGAACTCTAAAATGTAATTTCTCACCTCAAGGAACTCAGTTCACTTGGGGGTGACAAGAAGTAATATGTATGGAGACAGAAACAGAGGAACCTATAATTACCAGCTAATGTGGGTGGTTAAGATTCTAAAGGTTGTGGGAATTCAAATGGGGAGAAACGAAGAAGCTGGAGGAATATGATAGAAAGACTTCCCAAACCTTGGGCCTTGACTCCTCCTGCTGGCTCTGACACCGGGCTCTTCTCTTTCCATAACTACTGTTTTACCTTTGGGGACACCATCTCTCAGCATACACATTTTGACATTATTTTTTCTCTTTTCTACCTCTCCTGAACACTATCCCACGTACAAGAATTATTGACAGTCTTCATATCTTTACCTTCTATTTTATAACTTCAACTTATCTGCCTCAAACTGGCTCAGTTATTATCTTATAACGATACCGAATGATATATTCCATTATTTTCTTTGATCACCTGTTATTTAATTTTTTTTTTATGGTAAGAAGGAATGGGTAGTGTTAAGCATGTGCCTACAAAGGCCAGTCTTCTGTCTAAACTTTGGGTTCCCTAATTCCTAACTATGAGAAAAATGATGTCTCTTCCTCATAAATGTATTTTTTCTTGATTATAAAATGAAGCATTAACAACAGCAGCTATCTTGATGTTTGCTACAGGGATTTATCTCAACATGCCAAATGCTGAGACTGTGCCCAGTAATGAGTAAATACTTAGCTGTTCTTCCTACTACCCATTCCTTCCAGTTGGATTCATATTTCTTTCTCCTCATGCACTTCAGCTAACAGTGACTTCAGGGAGCTTTGGGCAAATTCTCCTGGTTGTGCATGTTGTTTTAGATGCTTCAATTCGTCCTCCAGCTGAAATGATAGTGTTGGTGCTTGTGTGTCACAGTTTGGTCAGTCTTTCCCTTCAGGACTCAGTAGGCATTATTCCATAGGTTTCAGCATTTGTCATTACTTTTAGAAAATCTACAATCTCATTTATATTCCCTTTAAAGTTATCTATATGTTTTTATTCTGATAGTCTTTGGGTATTTTCACTTGCATTTAATGATCTACATTTCTATTATAACGTTTTTAGTTGTCAGTTCATTGTTATTTATCTTGTTTGGGATTTAGAGATACTTGAGTTTACTATAATTTTGAAAAGTCTGTTTGATTCATCAGTTCTCTGCCATTCCCATAATTTTCAGTTGAGAGAAGTCTTATTGGACACTCATGAGGCATTTGGTCCTTTCTTGCCTCTGTTTCAATTTGTTTTTTTTTTTTGTTTGTTTGTTTGTTTTTTGTTTTTTTTGTTTTTTGTTTTGTCCCATTCCTCGCCTGGATTCTGGGTTAATAATGAGATGTGTTTATGCTCACTCAAGTGATTCTAATACAGGTCTAGTTTTCTATATTGGATATATTTCATCGAATGTGTGTGTGTGCACACACAGAAGCAGAGGGTGCACACACACACACACATACATACACATACACACAGGTGCCTACATCCATCCATACACACACGTGTATGATTTTTATCATTTCACATATATTTTAATTTAGTTCCTGTTTCTGTTTTATTTCCTAACATTCCTTTAAACTGGATATTGTCTTTTCACATGTCTTACAAACCTAGAGCTACATATTTTAGATTACCAATTTCTATTTTTGCACTAAACTCATGCAAACATGTTTGTGTGTGTGTGTGTGTGTGTGTGTGTGTGTGTGTGTGTGTGTTTGCATGAGTCTAATCCAACATGGGTATGTGTGGGTACCCACGGAAGCAGCGAGTATCAGATCCCCAGGAACTGGAGTTACAGTAGGCTATAAACTGCCTAACATATGAATGTTGGGAATTTAATCCAGATATTCTTCAAGAGCTCTAAGAATTCTTAACCACCAACCCCCTAAGTTTTCATTCAATACTTGCTTTGGAGATTTAGTTTGCAGGTTATTTTGAGTGAATTTTCTATTTATCACCTTTTCTCTTTCCCTCTCATATTATCTTCTCTGCTAGAAAGTTTTCCAGCTCCTCTTCCTAGTTACCTGTATAAACTCAATCCTTGTAATACCATAGAATACCCATGCTCTTTGACTTCTTTATTAACTACAATTTGAAAACAGAGTGGTGTGGCACAGTTCTATTCGAAACTTACTAAGTAGTGCCTGCTACAGAAAGGGTAAGAAAGGACAGAAGCTGGAGGGGTCTTGCATTGTAATCATGAGATTCTTTTTGAGTTGTCAGATGTAGGTGACATAAGAAACAATGTGGAGCCACACACATACAGGAGAATCTTCCACCATCCCCTGAGAGCTGACATCATTGCTGGGTCCATAACAAATGTGGGGACTTGAACATAAATGATTCAAGACATCACTCCTGTGAAACTTGGAGCCTAGCAGGAGCTACAGTTGTATTAGTGGGACTAATACAACTTGGTAAATTCATCATGAAAGAGTAATTTTGAGGCCAGAGAAAACACACAAGGGAAAAAAATTAGTGACTGCTTAGTGCTATCAGTGAAGATTTCATGGAGGAAGGGTGTGTTCAGTTGAGTTTCCAAGGAAAAGAAGAAATTCAGGCAGAGATATTAGAGAGGAGAGCAGTGTGAGGAAGAATAGATGAGATGAATATGCTAAAGAATGTAGTTCAGGCTATCCCAGTATTACATTGAAAACAATGTAATACAAGAAGTCATACATTCCTACACTTAGTGACTGAAACTCTGGCTCACAGACAGATTTCTTTGTTGACTGGCCATATTGTCCTGTGATGTTTCCCCAGAGCTCACTGTCTACTCAGAATGGGCCCCTTCACAGGTTTCAGAGCTGCTGTTTCCTCATCTGCAGAGAGTATGCCAGGCACAGACATCCACACAGGGGCAATGCAAGCAAATGTCTTAATAGTTGTAAGAGTATTTGGTAAACACTGAAGATTTTACTCATTTTGATGTATGCAAATTGATCTTTACCTTAACTGTGGTGCCCGAAGATTAAATCCCTCATATACATTAAAAAAAATAATAAAAAAACCTAAAAGAAAAATTAGTGGAAACACAAAATTTCTGTAGAGAGGAAAATTTCTGACTCTTCCAACATACGCTGCTGTCCACCAGGACTGCAATTGTTTCAAGGCTGAATTCAGGGGCCTCAGAGTTCAGAAATCTGAGAGTATTTAAGCATGAATTCTCTACTCCCAAATTCCACTGTGCCACAAGGGGTTAAGGATGCTCTGTTTGAAGATTTCACCATGTCCTTTTCCTAACCAAGGCCCTTGGCAATAATGATAATGATGATAATGATAATAGCAATAATAATAGAGAAATCACTTTGAATTTTAATAGATATTGAGTTTAATAGATGTAGCATCAACTTTTCTTCTATTGTGTTTTTCTGATAACACCTGTTCTGAGCTTTCAGGAACTATAGTAAAGGCCAAAGTATTGAAGGGCTGTCCTTCTAATGATTAGCAGGGTAGTTCTAGAGGGCTGGAGAGAGTGACCCTGGGGTTGAAAGATTCAGTTACAAAGGCTACCTTTCATTAATTCAAACAGACAGCCACAGGGCACTGTGAATTGTTCACAACTGGATTTTATCACAGTAAGTCCCTTTCGATGTACACCCATTGAGAAGAATTGGGGGGGGGGGTGAGCATTTAAAATCTTCTTCTCATTGTGCACTTCTCCAAGATAAACCCAAAATGACTAGATGAAAGGGAACCAGCTAATCCTTTAAAGTATGCATTAAGAAACTGTTCACAGTTTGTGAGCCTCTGAAGCAACACGTCTTTAAAAATTAGAACCGGTCGAGGCACGCAGTAAAAGGTGATGACATCATTTCAGGATAAAGTGTCCTTCCTCAGCACTGAGGTTGTCCAGGGCACAGATATATGGAGGTACTCAGAGGGGTATAGAAAAACACAGCTGTGGCACTGGGGGATGCCTTTCAAGAGTCACAGACCAAGTGTAGTTATTTACCTTGTGTATAGAACTAATAGACTCCACCTGCTGTGTGCCGGTCACACGACACACCATTTTCTTCTATGCTCCTGACTGTCTTAATGCCCAGCACCCACTGTTTCTTTTTCTTCAGCTTTGGGTACTAACTAACCTATCTGTCCGCAGGAAGCAGACAGTTTCGTGTTTCTGGAAGTCTTTAACAGGGAACCACTTTTAAGCGTCTAAAGAATCAAAACAAAGCTCTCTATGCCTGATGACTCGGAGGCTGAGTCAAGTTGTCACAGAGATTTCCCCTCTCCCCTTGGTGGGGCTCAGGCACTCTGGGTGATCTGTCTGTAATAAGTGACAGATCCAGCTCCCTGGAATGGTAAAGGCTGGGCGAGAGGAGCCCAGGGCCAGCAATATAGCAGGGCAGGTGCTCCAATCAGACTCCGGCTCCACCAGGAAACGCCTCTGGAATGCATGACCAATTTTGTTTCAGGACAGAATACCCCCTTTAATGGACAGAAAACACTAACCTTTTCTTTTTCCTTTTTCCTTCCCTCATCCCCCACCCTATTGACCCCCAGTTGCAACAAACCCCCTTTTCATTTTAACCCTTTCAAAGGATAAAGGGCCAGCTCCAATCTGCACACCCTCTTCCATCTATATATTACTCTTGTAACCATCCGGGATGTGGAATGAAAATTCATTGGCCAGAAAAACAAATGGGACTCTTGGAGAGGAGCACTGTGGGCTCATGAGCCATTTTCTTCTAAAGTCACATTTTAAAATGCCTCTAAAAAGCATATTCTCAGGGAAGGGTCTAGTGTGAAATTCCTAAAAATCAGAGGGATTCTAGAAAGAAATATATGCTATTAAATATGAAATACCAATACTTCATTTAAAATGCGCATAGCCCTTTGGAGACCACACAGCATTAAAATCAAAATTTTATAAGCCCACCTTGAGCATTTCGTCCTGGAAAAGCTGGAAGTCAGGAAACATAATCAAAAGCATTTTGAGAGTTTTAAAACTCACTTTAAATAAGCCTTTTAACTTGGTAACATTTTGCGATAATGAAATGAAACAAAATAGCAAACAATAATGTCATCTTTCTTTCTGTGGGTGTTGTTGAAATGAATGTCTAGATAACAAGGATAAACCACACTAGTGTGTTTCCCTGCAAGCTAATAGGGTAGCTTGAATTTACTCTATAGCTTGCTTGTATTCTACGTAGTCTATAGCAGACACTGTTGGCTGGCCACAGCAGGGTTTAAGCCTACTTCCTGGCTTGTTTTCCATGTAATGGTGTTTGGAAGGTAGTGAAGGGGACTAACACATATTAGCTGGAATAGGGGTTTCCCTTTTAAGCATTGTTGCAACTTATCTTTGAAGTTAAGCTCATTTATCATGGGGAGAATAGACTCCCCAAAAGTACAGCAATGAGCCTAAGGCAGTGTTAGAAACTTCCAGTGGTTCCCATAAAATAAGTAAGTAAATAAATAAATAAATACATAGCATTTATTATGGTGATAAATATGAAAACAAATGAGTTTTAAATACAGAGAACGGTAAAAATACATTTTTTTAATGAACCCAAGAAGTACAGCTTCAGAGACTCCCACTACCATACTATGCAGCCTTGGTTCAGCGTGCAAGTGTACTTCCTGGGAGAACAATGGTCTGAGTTTTAAAGAGGGACTCCTGAAGAATAATTTCATTTGTAACATGGTATCTTGAAAAATAATGAAAGTGAAATACAGTAAGTCAGTCATATTATATGAGTGGATGAGAAGCAAAGAATGTGAGACATGCATCGAGGCTTCTTCAGAAGTGCATTGAAGCCTGCATATCCAGGAGAACGTGTTGCCCATGTGTGTGCAGGGTCCTTGCATTTATGTACAGACATTTGTTTCTCTGAAGCTTCAGCTTCAAACCTGCTCCTTCAAAGAAAGAGAAGATGTTTGTACATGAGTGTCCTAGTACAACAACAACAACAACAACAAAATGAACTCCTTAGTTTTTAAAGAATGAAAAAAAAAAACTAATAAAATTAAAGCTTGTTTAACTCAGAGGCAATTCAAACGCACACATTTCTTTCTCTAGAATCTGCAGTTGTATTCAAAGTTAGCAGTACAATGCCTGCCTGTAGGATAATAATTTAATAGGTTTTGTGATTTGGTACTAAAAGCAAAACAAAATCCTACAGCTGTACTCTCATTGTTCTTCACACTCAAACTGTTCCTTCCTTAAATTGCATAGTTTATACAATTTTTAAAAGAACATAGAGTAGGCTCTGCATCTTTGCAAAACCAATTTCCTACATAGTAGGTAATTGCACATAATTACAGGAGTTTCAGAAACTGAAGCAAGAAACAAAACAAGTAAGACTTCTTCCCACCCAGGTCTTTTTCCCCCATCTTAAAGACTGGAGTTAAGTCACCACTGTATACTATATGCTTTTGCACTCTGTGATAACAAATGGTATATGCTGAGAATAGCAAGAGAAAGCACCCTGAGGTTTCTGGTATCAAGTCAGTTAGCATCATATATATTCGATTGAGCACATACAAGAATAGGTTTTTATACATTTGTTACACTTTTCCATAGTTTTGACAAGTGTTAGAATGGAAGGAAATGTGGTCAGGTGAGAGATCTTCTATAATGTGAGGTGTGTTTTTTATTTCTTTCCTGGTTTCTGCTTTCACTGAAATGAGTCTTGACAATCATTTACTCTCAGATGACACAAGGACCACAAGAATAGACAGCCACTGTGACCAGAGCAAACTTCCCAAGGAGAAAATGAGAGAAGGGTGTGCTCAGAAAGAAGGGAAGGCATTTCTAACTCTGCATTTCTTTGGGGCTATGTAGATTGATCTGACCTAATCCCCACAAGAAGGTAAGGCTTTGCTTTGGAAACTGTTTGAGAGTTTTATGGCTGTTGTGGGTGTTTCTTCTGGGTATGGAGAGTTAATGGCTTCTATCTATCTATCTGTCTATCGGTCTATCTATCATCTATCTATCTATCTATCTATCTATCTATCTATCTATCTATCCATCCATCCATCCATCCATCCATCCATCCATCCATCTATCTATCTATCTATCTATCTATCTATCTATCTATCTATCTATCTATCTATCTATCTATCTATCTATCTATCTCTTCCTAAGCAAGGCATGGCAGATTACAGATTGATACTGTTACACACTTTCTATTTGTCTTTCCTATTTCTACAAGCATGAGCTTGGACTCATCCCATTGACTGGGTAAATAAGTCTAGATGGCTTGGTCCCTTATCCTGCATAGGAGCTCTCAGGGTAACATGAAAACTGGTCATTTTTTCAAATACTAGTGGAAGACAATAGGGTAGGTAGTTAGCTTTGTGACCAGAGATTGGAATAGATTGGATTGTTCCATATAAAGTGCATGTTTTATGCTCAATTTAAAGTTATTTCCTTTCCTTCTGTAACTCTGGCCACACCATGGCATTTGAATGAAATATGTACATCATGGGGTATGTTTGTTGACTCTTTAATCCCAGGCTTAACAATTATTGTAATTTAAATAAATCTATCATGTGAAATTCATTACTTAAGTCATGCTTTTGCTTAGGAAAGCCAGAATGCAGTGTGGATACTGGAAATTTCATATTCATCTGTTTTGTTTTTGTTTTTGTTTTTGTTTTTTGTGGGGATAGAAGTAAAGAAACTGCTTATAAGTGTGCTCCTGAGTGTCACGGTCAGAGTTTGTAGTCCTCCTCGACAAATAAATTGACTTCAAGAACAAAAATGAAGGCAGAGCAGGAAGGAAGGAATCATGATGGTGTCAGCAGTTCTACTACAGGAAGCTTCCAGTATCAAAAGGCAATTAAAAAAAAATTGAGTGTGATTTCTCCCATTTTGCTGATGTGAATGGCCCCTCAGACTTTACCAGGCCAGGAATGACACAGAGAATCAACACCAGAAGGAGGCAGGAAGAAAAAAAGAAAACTGCCTTACATTTGACAATATAGATACTACCACAAATAAATTACTTTAAGAACTTCACAGTTGTGCTAGAAAAAGCCTAAAATCACAAATTGGGAGGTTGAGGGAAGAGGGTCAGAGTTCAAGACCAGCTTGGAAAATAGAATTGGCTGCTATCTAAAATGATCACAGCAGGCCCCTGAACCTCATGTCTCTCAACTTCAGTAGGCTACTACTAGTAAGTGGCATTCTGCTGCTTACATGAAAACTCTGGTATTGCAAAGCCTTGTTCATGACTTGAGAATTTTCCCACAATGCTCTGGTGAATGAAATGTCTAAATTTTACTATGCTGTGAGGTTTTGAATCATATCTCTTCAATTCCTTTAAAACCATCCTTAAAAAAAAAGAACTTTTAAAGTTTTTATAAAGAATATTGTTACACTTTAATTTATTCATTTTATGACTCAGGATCACTTATGTCACAATAGCCTACTACATTTTTACTCTTTATGTGCATGTGTGTGGCCACACACATCACAACACCCTATTAAACTTTCATTATTTATGTGCATATGTATGGCCATGCTTGTCATGACACCCATGCAAATGTCAGAGGACAACTTGTTGCAATAGGTTTTCTCTCATGTGGGTCCCTGGAATTGAAATCTGGTCCTTAGGCGGGACATGGCCTCTCTCTAGCCTGAACCAGTATGGGATGGTGGAACTGAATGTATAGAGCAAGCAAACATTTTCACACCAGTAAAAGGTATCTGAGTGAACAGTGATCAAAAAAATAAAAATAATTTAGACTCAAATTTCTAATAATTCCTAGGTGCTGTTGTAACATACCTTCCCAAGGCTCTGATTCTGTATGTAGACATATACACTATAAACATGCCATCACACTACAGAATCTAGAACAATATGCCTGATAAAACTTCGATTCAGATTGGACACAATTGAATTTTACCATACACAGAAGTTGATTGTTCTTACAGAAACAGGAGAGTTCAATTACAGAAAACAGATTCTTAGTATTTTTCTACCCTTATTCTTGATCATCTAAGTATCAAAATTAGTATAAGTTTTGATTATATTTTATGAGACTATAGAATATTTAAAATTACCATTAAAATGTTGACTTGAATTTAATGATTATATATATATATTTTTTTTTAAAAAAGGCAGTAAATAAACCTTTACTTGAAACTGGGACACAACTTCTAACAATTTTTGACATTTTCCTAAACATACTTCTCCCATTTTGTAGTATGTTAGGAGTGTTGTTTATTTTAGTGAATATAAAACTGAAGTACTAATCAATTCTAAAACAGCTTCAAAATGCTGTACATCATTCAATATCACTATTCAGTCAAAATTTAATTATTTTAAAGATTTTTTTAAACTTATGTATGTTTGTGTCTATTTCCATCTCTATGTCAGTGTCTGTTTATTGGAAGGAATATGGGTGATTATGGATGCCAGTGGTATTAGATGACCCTGGATTTGGAGTTAGAAGTAGTTGTGAAAATATAAATAAGTTACATTCCAACTTTTTCATTTTCAATGTCATCATCTTCCTCCTCCTCCCAATTGTATGTGTGGGTATTTTGCCTGTCTGCATGTCTGTGCACAACTTTGTATGTGGTGTCCACAGGGACTAGAAGAAAGCATACGGTTTTCTGGAACTGGAGTTACAAATGTTTGTAAACTTCCATGTGGATGCTTGGAGTCAGACCTAGGTCCAAGTAAACATTGTTCTTGACCACTGAGCCATCACTATAGTCCATGCAAATTGCTTCTAGCTGAATACTTCCACACAATATTACAGCTTATCCTAAACACACACACACACACACACACACACACACACACACACACACCACTACCACCACCATCATAAAATTTATAACTATTGAGCATCGTAAAGTTATTCATATATTTTCTTATATGCCATGCAATATTTTACATAACAAGAGAACTTATCAATGTATGTTGAAATGTTAAGTATTGGAATGTTCAGCAAATTAGCCAAGGATGTCCTAGGAATTTGCTTTGTAAGTGAAGTTTACACAGGCACAACAGGCAATAAGTGCGTTGTTTGTGGTTGGTTTTGTACTACAGTAGCAGATGATGGTTGAGACAGAGATCCTAAGGCATGCATTTATTATCTGGCTCATTACATAAAACGACTCCTGACTAAGAGGGTGACTTCTATTCTCCATTTGTGAACTTTAACACACACCCTGGGAGTTCTGAACTCTTGCCACCTTGCCACTCACAGAATGAATGTAACTATATTGATAGCACCATGATCAGCAGTAAGGTGTTAAAGGATCCCTGATGAGACTCCCTTTGGTTTGGTTGGTTTTGCTTGCTTATTTTGAGAGCATATCTCATTATGTACTTTAGGATGGTCTCAAATGTACTATAAAGTCTATGCTAGCCTTCAACTTGAGAATCTCCTGCTTGAATAAATACAGAATTATAGGGATATACCACTGTATCAGCTGTTCCATAGACTCAAGTGAAAGGGAGGGTATGGTTACTACATGCTTCTCAGCCTACTTGAGCATTATACACTCTGATCTCTCACTCTTTTCAGACAGGAAAAATCCAATAGTCTTGAATTTACTTCCATGTATTGATGTTTGTAGGGTCAGATGCCAATATATAAATTATTGTAGGAGTGCATAATAGATATTTGTTTTTGAACAAAACTCTCAGTTCAAATATAGAAAATTCTGGGAAATACAATAAAGGTCAGGTTGGAGAACAGAAAGGAAGGAATTAAACCTTCATAAATTTTATATGTTAGTAAGAGTTAAAGTATATGTCATCTTACTGAAAGCTTTTTTCTCCTCCAAATTATACTTATTGTTCTCAAGTTTCTTCAAAGTGATATAACAAAATCCTCAAAGTTAAACCACATACTGTGTTTGTTATTCTAGACAGTATATTGTGGTTGATGTATCACAGGTAAAGTTTCCTTGCTGGAAACAGATATACGTGTTTATAGTAAATGGATTAAAGTCAAGCATTAAGACTAATACCATTGCTCTCATAAAATATTGAACTATAATACATTATTGTGAACTCATCAAAGAAAGAAACAGATTAAGAAATAGATGGAGGCTGCTACTAGTATTCAACATATTTGCAGAAAGGATTATAATTAAAGCACATTCATTGTGATGTGAGAATGAAACTGCTTGAATATAGGATTCATATTCTCACATTCATCTTCAGTACTGTCTATAACCCTTAGATCATGTGACCATCACTCATGGTATATAGCGCTCCTACTCCTCAGTTAGAGCCATTAAGAGTAGTGAAAGTGGTTTGTTGTTGTTGTTTGCTTTTTTTTTTGAGGAAAGAAAGAACATAAAAAAAGGGTTGGATAGGTCAAACTCAAACATTATAACGTATGGTCATACGTTTGGGTGGGCTGCCATAGTGTTCATACCCTAGACCTTAGAAAAACATTCTGTGTTCAGAATCAACATTTATTGTCAACTGAGGATATCAAACCTTGTAAAGCTGCTATTCATACTAAATCAACATGTGTCTTGTTCTCTGATATTAATTTTAAAGGACTATACTGTTCTGGAGATGACACCAGCATCGTTGTCTATGCTGGTGCTTCAAGGAAAATAACTTCAGTTCAGAAAAGAAGTGCCTTCCAACACTTGAAACATGGTGAAACACAGAGGACTCACATCCCTTCTCTTTCTGATAATAGGTATAACAAAAGCATAGGAAATCATCTCTATTTACTGGAAAAATGAGCAATGTTTTGTGTTGAGATTTGGAGGTTTAAAATGTTAAATATAAGACAAAGACTCTAGGAAACATTTTTCAGTGTACAATATTTATTGCCAATTAGATTCATTCATGAGGGATCCTTGGATGATCAAGTGACATATATTTAGCTCCACCTTTTTTAATGAAATTTTACCATGGCCTTACTTTTTAAAGAAATTGCAGTTTAGTTGTCTAAAATGGGTTTAATGGAGACCAAAAACTTTGGGGGATCATGAAAGTTTATCTTAAGATGAACTACTTTGGTCATGTTCAACCACTGGGTCTTGATATCAACAACAATAACAAACAAATAAACAATAAACCGGCAAAATTTGATATTTATGTAGACTTTACTGCCATGATACTAGGTTCTTGCTGATGATGTATTGTAAGTCATAAATTATAGGTGAAATTCTTAGGTGGTTTTTTTTCTGGTTTTATATTTCAATTCTACAATTTTGCATATGATACTGGAGAGTCATTTGATATATGGAAAGCTCAGAATTACCGAAAATAGATATAATGACACACATTTTATCACTGTGCTAATAGTCAAATATCCATGAATATTGGCTGTTACCCCTTGCAATGTGATGAATTATAACCCTCAAAACAGTGACTTAACTGATGTATCGTTTTCTTAGGTGAGAAATCTGGGACTATCTGTACTGTGTTCTCACTCAGAACTTCCCGTGATGGTGTGACTGAGGTATTAGTGAACAATGGACAACTGAAGTTTCAACGGAAGACTTGCTTTGAAATGTATTCATGAAACTTTTGGGCAATTATTGGAAAGATGGCTTAGTTACATAATATCTATCTTTTAGTAAAAAAAAAATCACCCTTAACTTTTAGCATTCAAGCCTCTCTATACTATTTATTGCCACATTGCATGTCAGTGACTAAAAAGGAAGATTATATATATATATACATATAAATATGTATATATGTATGTATATGCTTCTCTCTATATGTATATGTGAGAGAGAAACATATATACATAAATACATATAAACATACATATATGTATATATCAGAGAGAGAGCAAGTATGTGTGTGTATGTGTGTAGAGAGAGAGAGATCATAGATATCAAGGGCTTTTCTAACCTACCTTTATAAAAGTTGTTCCATTCCTTTTAACATATTGTATTTGTTGAAAGTAGGTCACTAAGTCAAACCTTCTCTTTAGGGATTAAGAATTAAACATGGACATTTGTAGCAGGAGGTGGAGAACACTGGAAGCCATTGTTTCTTACTCCATGTCAAGTAGTTAACAGAATAGATAGCTCAGAGTAAATGTTCAATATGTTTCTCCAAGCTAGTATATATTTCAATTTCTCCATAGTGATACTTGAGACATGAGAAGAGAGGTATGAGATCAGGCTGAGAACAGTTATAAGGTTGGTATAAAGGTATATGGCTTTTCCGTTCCTCAAGCTATTTGAATCTAATTTGTTCCACATATTCCATGCAAATATAAGATAATCATAATGGAATATATTATTCTTAATTTAGTGGTAAAGAACAGTATAAATACAAATGTTGTTGTCTTTCATCATTGCTTCAATTTTGTTGTACATGCATGGGCTAAAAGCAGAAAAGAGAATTCTGGACATTCTATGTGCTCCTAAAGTTCATCCTTATGTCTGCTCCAAGCAAAAATGGGATATTTATAAAATAGCTGTTTTAAGAGTAATGGTTACCCTGCATCCCCATATGCCTTGTCTGGATCCATTTCCTAAGTTGTATTGCCCTTATGCCAGACCCTCAAACTTAGCAATGTCATAGCTATGGTTCTAGCACATGGCTGCCAAAAAGTTTAGGAGTCTGATTCTTTTCTTTTTTTCTTTTTCTCTATTTACAGTCCAAATGCTGCCCCCACCCCCTACCACCACCACCTTTACAGAGTCCATTTTCCACCACTTCCCCTTCTCCTCTGAGAGGGTGGGGCCTCTCTGTGTATCTTCCTACTCTGGCGCATAAAGTTTCTGCCAGATTAGGCTCATCCTCGCCTATTGAGACCAGGCAAGGCAGTCATGGACACTGGGCTGCATTTGTTACCTATGTGTCAGGGACCTCTGTCCAGACAATGAATGTTCTTGGTTGGTGGTTCAGTCTCTGAAAGCTCCCAGGGATCCAGGTTAGTTGACTCTGTTGATCTTTCTGTGGGGTTCCCATCCCCTTCAGGGTTTTAATTCTTCCCCCAACTCTTCCATAAGGGTCCCTATTGTCCGTCCAATGTTCGACTGTGGGTATCTGCATGTGTTTCAGTTAGGTACTGGGTAAAGTCTCTCAGAGGACAGTTATGCTAACCTGTCTGCAAACATAACAGAGTATCATTAATAATGTCATTGGTGCTGCCCATGGGATGAGCTGAGTCAGTTATTGCTTTGTTTTTCCTCCAGTCTCTGCTCCTCCTCTGTATTTCTTTTAGTCAGGACAAATTTGGGGTCTAAAGTTTTGTGGGTGAGTCGGTGTCCTTAACACTCCACTGGGGGGTCCTGCCTGGCAACAGAAGATGGCCTTTTCAGGTTCCATGTCCCCACATCTTAGACATCTTGTCTAAGGTCATCTGCATTGACTCCTGGGAGCCTCCCTCATCCCAGATCTCTAAGACTTCCTAGATATTCCTCTCCCACTCCCTCACCCCACCAGCAGTAGCTGCACATTTCCATTCATTCCCCTGGCCCTCTGAGCCTCCTTCCTGTCTCTTCTCACACCTGATCCAGCCCCATCTTCCATTCCCACATCCCCTCTCCCACACAGTTTCCTCCCTACCTCTGTATTACATGACTTTTTTCCCCTCCTAAGTCTAATTCAAGCAGCCTAGGGCTTTTTTTCTTGATTAACTTTTTTGGGTCTGTGGGAGGATCACAAGTTAGGGGTCTGTTATTTAACAATGGCCAATGGCTTCCTGCAGCAGTACATCTGGGATCTTGATCTCTAAGTCTCTCCTCTCCCCTTTTTCTCTTTGCTTTCATCATACCTCTCCTAAACTCTGGTTGTCGGATTGCACTCCCAATCAGAAAATTTCCATCACTAGAAATACTTTCACTCTATTTTGTCATCTCATCTATCTTATTCCACCATGTTGCCACAAAATGTCAATGATTTAAACCAATCTCACTCTTGGGTTTCTTGTTCTTTCAGTTTATTGCTTATACTGGCTAAATATCTTCATTTACTACTACACCAAAAAACAAAAACAAAACCCTAATGTGACCCTGGTTGTTTCTCCCTAGTTAACCTAAGTACTACTATTGATTTTATTTATTAGTACAGACTTTCTAGTGAAATGATCCTGTTTAACTTCCAGATAATATTTTGTAGTGTGATAAATGTAGGCAAGTTTAAAAAATTATTTAAGCTTAGGTTTCTTCATAGAAAGAAACCAAAAGATAGAAAGAGGACAGAGTATAACTCAACACTGGTTCTATGAATCTTCCTTCCCTTGAAATTTCTTTTTTTATTATTAGATATTTTCTTCATTTACATTTCAAATGCTATCCCGAAAGTTCCCTATACCCTCTGCTCCCCCGCCCTGCTCCCCCACCCACCCACTCCAATTTATTGGCCCTGGTGGTCCCCTGTACTGGGGGATATAAAATTTGCAAGACCTAGGGGCCTCTCTTCCCAATGATGGCTGACTAGGCCATCTTCTGCTACATATGCAGCTAGAGACATGTGCTCTGGGGGTACTGGTTAGTTCATATTGTTATTCCACCTATAGGGTTGCAGACCCCTTCAGCTCCTTGGTTACTTTCTCTAGCTCCTCCGTTGGGGGCCCTGTGTTCCATCCTATAGATGACTATCCACTTCTATATATATACTTCCTATAGTGAGTATCCACTTCTGTATTTGCCAGGCACTGGCATAGCCTCACATGAGACAGCTACATCAGGGTCCTTACAGCAAAATCTTGCTGGCATATGCAATTGTGTCTAAACCATTTGATATGCTTTGCCTGGTCTCTACTGATGTGGAATGTCCTGGGAATATAAATATACCAATCCTGCCTTTTCTGTACTAAAATCAGCATGACATCTTCTTTATGTTAGGTATTCATATTCACTGAAGATGTTTGAAAGGATTTGGTGTATAAAATACTTGGTTACATGTTCATTTGGATGCATAGACTATAAATGTAAACTTTAAGAGTTATTTAGTTATTTACTTTTTGATATTGGTACATCCTCTTTTCCAGCCTTAAAAATTATCTAAGAACCTGATTTATTTTGAAGTATTTCCTTATTTGGCAGCTGATGATCTATAAGAGAATGAGGTATCAAAAACCAGCATGGCTCCAGACAGTAGACTTATTAGGAAAGTGTATCATTTCCTTCCATTGCCATAATTGTCACTAATTTCAGGATTCTGCATCATAAAATAAAATAAAAAGTGAGAACCTTAAAGATAGCACTTTGGATCTATAAAATGAGATTACAGTAGTTTTCCCTTTCTATTAAGAAATGACACAAAAGTAAACTAGGGAAAATGTGACCAAAAAAAAGAAAAAAGACATTATCTCATATCAAAACAACATCTCCTTTGTAGATAGACAGAAAATACTCCAGCAAACAAACAAGATAACACATTTTGATAACTTACATTGCTGGATTCCTTGAAGCCATAGTTTTAAAAAGCTAATATTTGATCATTTTAAATTTCAAAGGCTCTGACAGGACTCCACATCTTTGGAGTCAGCTGCAAACTAATGAATCTGGAAATGATCAATTTATACTTCTTTCCTTAGTAAATTCTTATCAGTACTTGCCTGAAGCAATGTATTTACCCTCCTGCTTGTCCAGAAAGTCTGTAGCATTTTTTCTCCTGTGTGACCTAGATTCTCTGATCTTTGTGTCTATATTCAGCTTCCAATTATGTAGAACATCTCCTTGTACATGCTGGGTAGCTCTTATTAGCAACTTAGAAAACACACATGCCTGAGAGATGATAGGTTGTATTCTCCAAAGGATACTTGAAGGAAAGATATGATTTATGGTGTGTTTTAAATTTAATACTGCTAAGGTCTGATGTTTGTGTGCCCTCAAAATTCATGTGCTGCAATTCTAGCCTTCAAGGTGACAATATCAAGAAGTGGGGAGTGTATGTTGCTTTCATAATAATACCTGGCAGAGACAAAAAAGGAAAGATTGATTTTGCTCATGGTCTCAGAAGTTCAGAATTTCTGGGCCCAATGTGCCTGAGCCCAAAATTATGCAGCAAGGGTGAGCAATACAACCATCTACATCATGGTTGCCTAAGCAACACAGAGAAAGTGCAATAGAAATTAGGAATCAGTTATCACCTTCAAAGGTCCACGCCCAGTGAATTACTTCTGTCACTCAGGACATCCATTCTAAAGGAATCTCACATCCTCCCAAAGTAGGATCACCAGGCTGTTGGATGACAGTTAAGATTCAACTCAGCAGGGAAATTGCAGAGACCATTAGAGAATAGAAAAGGAATCTTCATAAATATTATTTAATATTCTTAACAAAGGGGCACAAAAGGCATCTTTCCCCTTTTCGATTCTCTGAGTACACAGCAGGAAAGTAAACCCAGGAAACAGGATGTGACCCCTTGGTAGATTCAAAACTTGTCCAGCCCCCAGAACTGGGGGCATGGGCATGGGGTAGAGGAGAAAGAAAATTGTAGTTTAGAAACCATCCAGTTTATAGTATATTGTTATTTAAGTTCAACTTAATGCAAGTGCTTTTACATAGGGCAAAACATTATTATTTTGAATATTTCTTCTTTTTTGAATAATCATTTTTTAAAACTTTTTCCAATATTTAATTAGGTATTTTCTTCATTAACATCTCAAATGCTATCCTGAAAGTCCCCTCTTCCCTCCCCCCACCCTGCTCCCATACCCACCCACTCCCACTTTGTTGGCCCTGGCGGTCCCCTGTACTAGGGGATATATAGTTTCCAAGACCAAGAGGCCTCTCTTACCAATGATGGCTGACTAGGCCATCTTCTGCTACATATGCAACTAGAGACATGTTCTCTGGGGTTACTGGTTAGTTCATATTGTTGTTCCACCTATAGGGTTGCAGATCCCTTCAGCTCCTTGGTTACTTTCTCTAGCTCCTCCATTGGGGGCCCTGTGTTCCATCCAATAGATGACTGTGAGCATCTGCTTCTGTATTTGCCAGGCACTGGCATAGCCTCACAAGAGACAGCTATATCAGGGTCCTTTCATCAAAATCTTGCTGTCATATGCAATAGTGTCTGCTTTTGGTGGCTGATTATGGGATGGATCCCCGGGTGAGGCAGGCTCTCAATGGTTCTTTCTTTTGTCTCAGCTCCAAACGTTGACTCTGTAATTCCTTCCTAGGGTATTTTGTTCCCAATTGTAACAAGGGGCAAAGTATCCACACTTTGGTCTTCCTTCTTCTTCTTCTTTTTTTTAAAAATATTTTTATTAGGTATTTTCCTCATTTACATTTCCAATGCTATCCCAAAAGTCCCCATACCCTCCCCCCTAATCCCCTACCCACCCACTCCCACTTTTAGGCCCTGGCATTCCCCTGTACTGGGGCATATAAAGTTTGCAAGTCCAATGGGCCTCTCTTTCCAATGATGGTCGGCTAGGCCATCTTTTGATACATATGCAGCTAGAGTCAAGAGCTCTGGGATACTGGTTAGTTCATAATGTTGTTCCACCTATAGGGGTGCAGATCCCTTTAGCTCCTTGGGTACTTTCTCTAGCTCCTCCATTGGGGGCCCTGTGATCCATCTAATAGCTGACTGTGAGCATCCACTTCTGTGTTTGCTAGGCCCCTGCATAGTCTCACAAGAGACAGCTATATCTGGGTCCTTTCAGCAAAATCTTGCAAGTGTATGCAATGGTGTCAGCATTTGGAAGATGATTATGGGATGGATCCCCGGGTATGGCAGTCTCTAGATGGTCCATCCTATCTTCCTTCTTCTTGAGTTTCATGTGATTTGCAAATTGTATCTCAGGTATTCTAAGTTTCTGGGCTAATATCCACTTAACAGTGAGTGCATATAATGTTAGTTCTTTTGTGATTGGGTTACCTCGCTCAGAATGATACCCTCCAGATCCATCCATTTGCATAGGGATTTCATAAATTCATTCTTTTTCATAGCTGGGTAGTACTCCATTGTGTAAATGTACCACATTTTCTATATTCATTCTTCTGTTGAGGGACATCTGGTTCCTTCCAGCTTCTAGCTATTATAAATAAAGCTGCTATGAACATAGTGGAGCATGTGTTCTTATTATCAGTTGGAACATCTTATGTGTTTATGGTGTTTTGGATTTCATCAGGATCTGTTGTTATTGTCTCCCTTTTCATTTCTGATTTTGTAAAGTAAGATGCTGTTCCTGTGCCCTCTAGTGAATCTGGCTAAGGGTTTATCTATCTTGTTGATTTTCTCAAAGAATCAGCTCCTAGTTTGGTTGATTCTTTGAATAGTTCTTTTTGTTTCCACTTGGTTGATTTCAGCCCTGAGTTTGATTATTTCCTGAGGTCTACTCCTCTTGGGTGAATTTGCTTCCTTTTGTTCTAGAGCTTTTAGGCTAGTATATGCTCTCTCTAGTTTCTTTTTGGAGGCACTCAGAGCTATGCGTTTTTCTCTAAGGACTGCTTTCATTGTGTCCCATAAGTTTGGATATGCTGTGGCTTCATTTTCATTAAACTCTAAAAAGTCTTTAATTTCTTTATTTCTTCTTTGACCAAGTTATCATTGAGGAGAGTGTTGTTCAACTTCCATGTGAATGTTGGCTTTGTATTATTTATGTTGTTATTAAAATCAGCCTTAGTCTGTGGTGATCTGTTAGGATGCATGGGACAATTTCAATACTTTTATATCTGTTGAGGCCTGTTTTGTGACCAATTATATGGTCAATTTTGGAGAAGGTACCATGAGGTGCTGAGAAGAAGGATATACCTTCTTTGTTTTAGGATAAAATGTTCTGAAGATATCTGTTAAATCCATTGGTTCAGTAACTTCTGTTACTTTCATTGTGTCTCTTTTTAGTTTCTGTTTCTATGTCTGTCCATTGATGAGAGTGGGATGTTGAGGTCTCCCACTGTTATTGTTTGAGGTCCAATGTGTGCTTTGATCTTTACTAAAGTGTCTTTAATGAATGTGGCTGCCCTTGCATTTGGAGCATAGATATTCAGAATTGAGGTTCATCTTAGATGATTTTACCTTTGATGAGTATGAGGTGCCCCTCCTTCCCTTTTTTGATAACTTTGGGTTGGAAGTCGATTTTATTCAATATTAGAATGGCTACTCCAGCTTGTTTATTCAAACCATTTGCTTGGAAAATTGTTTTCCAGCCTTTCACTCTGAGGTAGTTTCTGTCTTTTTTCCTGAGGTAGGTTTCCTGTAAGCAGCAAAATGTTGGATCCTGTTTGTGTAGATAGTCTGTTAGTCTATGTCTTTTTATTGGGGAATTGAGTCCATTGATATTAAGAGATATTAAGGAAAAGTAATTGTTGTTTCCTGTTATTTTTGTTGTTAGTATTGGGATTCTGTTCTTGTGGCTGTCTTCTTTTAGGTTTGTTGAAGGTTTAATTTTTTGCTTTTTCTAGGGCATAGTTTCCGTCCTTGTGTTGGTGTTTTCCTGTTACTATCCTTTGAAGGACTTCATTCGTGGAAAGATACTGTGTGAATTTTGTTTTGTCATGGAATACTTTGGTTTCTCCGTCTATGGTAATTGAGAGTTTTGCTGGGTATAGTAGCCTGGGCTGGCATTTGTGTTCTCTTAGGGTCTGTGTAACATCTGTTCAGGATTGCCTGGCTTTCATAGTCTCTGGTTAGAAGTCTGGTGTAATTCAAATAGGTCTCCCTTTATATGTTACTCGACCTTTTTCCCTTACTGCATTTAGTAATCTATCTTTATTTAGTGTACTTGTTGTTCTGATTATTATGTGTTGGGAGGAATTTCTTTTCTGGTCCAGTCTATTCGGAGTTCTGTAGGTTTCTTGTATGTTCATGGGCATCTCTTTCTTTAGGTTTGGGAAGTTTTCTTCTATAATTTTGTTGAAGATATTTGCTGGCTCTTTAAGTTGAAAATCTTCATCTCATCTACTCCTATTATCCGTAGGTTTGGTCTTCTCATTGTGTCCTGGATTTCCTGGATGTTTTGAGTTAGGATGTTTTTGCATTTTGCATTTTCTTTAATTGTTGTGCCCATGTTTTCTAAGGAGTCTTCTGCACCTGAGATTCTCTCTTCCATCTCTTGCATTCTGTTGCTGATGCTCGCATCTATGGTTCCTGACTCCTTTCCTATGATTTCAATCTCCAGATTGTGATTTCTTTATTGTTTCTACTTCCATTTTCAGATCCTGGATGGTTTTGTTCAATTCCATTACCTGTTTGGTAGTGTTTTCCTGTAACCCTCTATGGGATTTTTGTGTTTCCTCTTTAAAGACTTCTAGCTGTTTACTGTGTTTTCCTGTATTCCCTTCTTAAAGACCTCCATCACCATTATGAGAAGTGACTTTAGACCCATGTCTTGCTTTTCTGGTGTGATGGTGTATCCAGGACTTGGTATGGTGGGAAAGCTTGGTTCTGATGATGCCATGTTACCTTGGTTTCTGTTGCTTCTGTTTGTATGCTTGTCTCCTGCCATCTGATTATCTCAAGTGCTTGCTGCCCTCAATATATATGATTGGAGCCTGTTCTTCTTATAATCCCAGTTGATTCAGGACTCCACAGAGTCCAGCTTTCTCTGTGATCCTTTGATTGTGGGCTCCTATGAACCTGAGATTCTGGGTGTGTCAGAGTTCTTGTCAGTCAAGCTTCCTCTGAGAACCTGAAATACTGGTGTGACCCAGCTCCTGTTAACCTGGGATCCTGTTAGCCTAAGCGTTTTATAGTGCCTGGAAGTGGTGTCTCCTTTGAGGACCGTGGAGCTGTCTGGTTTGTTCAAATCCAAGGTAAACCAGCACTGATCAAAAGGAACCCGAGCCTCTGGTCAGGAAGGGCTCCGGTGTCCTTGTTCCTGCTATCACAGGCCCATCACAATTGGATTGGAACTGATGTTGTGTTCTACTCACCCATGATCCTAAGATTGAGTGGAGAGTCCTCTGGGGACTGTGGCAGAGTTGGATAATTCCACGCCCAAGGTGACCTGGTACTGGTGCTGACCTGAAGGGACTTGTGCCCATGGACAGGCAGGTTTTCTGCTTCCCTACTGCTGTCTCAGGTCCCACACAATTGAATTGAAAATGATGTTGCGTCCCCTCACCAGTGATCCTAGGATCGCATGGAGAGTCCTCTAGGGACTCTGGGGGTGTCAGCTGACTCCAGCCCTAGGTGACCTGATGCTGGCACTGACCGGAAGGGACTTCCATATTTCTTTAATGATTTCTTACAGAACTGCAAACTGTTTCAAACTCTCAGACTTAATAGAAGAGTGAGATACTCAGAGAGTGTTCTCATTAAGTTTTGTGTGCTCCATTTAGGTATACTGTCACTTCTACAAGGGACCACACCATCTATATGACAGTGCTTTCTTCTAAGAACATCACATACTTAGGCATGTCATGAAGCACAGACTCTCTCATAGTGTCAAAGATACTGGAACATACTGAAGAAAATGGAGGTAATCTTCTGTGTTATCTGTAGCATGACTTGCTAAAAGGATACAAAATGCTCTTCTGTGAAGTTTCGATTACACAAATTCTTTTTAGGTATTCTTATTTTTCCTGTTTTCTCCTTCAGAACTGTAGCTTCATAAGTATTAAATGTTACTTTAAACAAACTAACCAACTAGATTGAAAGACAATAATTTTATATTCAAATGGTAGGAGCACTGTTCCTTCGTCAAGGAGTCTTGATCAATTATTCTTTTCTTAGTCTCTCAGGCACCCCTGCAAATACATATTTTGTTGGCTAGCCCTTTGGTATGCATCTTTTCTTAGGGAAACATGAAAACACATCTACTTACCTCAAGGAACCTAAGGTAGATCAAAGAAATGATTCTACCAAAGTCTAACTTGGAGAACCAATGACTTTTTTGTGTTACTGACATATGGCTGAGGGATTACTTCCAGGGATAAACACAGCTGTGTTGTTGGAATCCTGCAACAGCATGGATGATCACAGAAGCTGTATCCCTGGGCTCCCTACAAGTTATAAAAGGAGCTTGACCTCCTTGAGGGTCTCTGTTCCCCAGCTATCCTTACTGTTGTGGGAAGAACTGTTTAAATCTTGTAAATTTCTGGAATTTCTTGATACTTGTGTGTTATTCATTCCTTGAGCTTTATTAAGTTTTGTTCCCCCAAAGTCTTAAAAATTTCTTCTTTCAAGATGAGCTATTTCATTTCATAGGACATTCTTATACTACATCATGCTACATAGGGATATAATAATTTTTTAAAAGTAGTATTATCAAATGTGGATTGTTTTATTCTTGTTTCCATAATCTGAATAGAAATGGTCAGCCCTGACACTGGTTAGTGTGAATAAAATACCTGCAACTGAATATTTCAGCCATTAAGCTTCCAGAGCCTTTAGGTATCATTTCTTGAAAATTTCAGGAGGACACAGTTGGATCCTGAAACCTAATAGGATTAAGTTACTATCCTGCATCGATTGGTACATTTTGTCTATTCCAGAGCATTCGTTTTTATTCTATCAAATGATCCAGCAGTGTGTACACAAACTTATGGCCTCACATGTATTTACATGTGTGTTTGACTAAAACTAATTTCATAGAGCAACACCCACCTGACTTATAAGTAATATGAGTTTTTCTGTGCTGCACTTCTTTTCTGTCTTTCTTCTTTTAACACTTCCTAATCAGTACCCTCTGATGATTTTTAACTGCTGATATAATAGTACTACCTGAGAAGGGTCAAATGAATTTTAATTACCTCACAGCAAATTAATCCTATCTGAGAATTCTAACTAATACTGTCCTTCAGAAAGCAGATAAGGTCACTCGAGGAAGAACTACAGACACATTTTTAAATACTTGA
Source organism: Mus musculus (assembly GCF_000001635.26). Classification (NCBI taxonomy): domain Eukaryota; kingdom Metazoa; phylum Chordata; class Mammalia; order Rodentia; family Muridae; genus Mus; species Mus musculus. The sequence continues at coordinate 19,932,132 of NC_000067.6, read as the reverse complement.
ACATGCTGGGCAGTGGTGGCACATGCCTGTAATCTCAGCACTTGGGAGGCAGAGGCAGAGGCAGGTGGATTTCTGAGTTCGAGACCAGCCTGGTCTACAGAGTGAGTTCCAGAACAGTCGGGACTGCACAGAGAAACCTTGTCTTGAAAAACAAACAAAAACAAACAAACAAACAACAACAACAACAAAACAAAATAAAAACAAAAAACTTGAACATTTCAGCCTAGGGGAACAGTGGATTTTTTTTTCAAGGAGCAAAACATTTAACAAAAATCTTATTGAAGGAGAGAGTATAGAGATGGGATGAGCCAGTGGGCACTGAGATTGCAGAAAAGGCAAAGCCCAAGGCCAGCTGCTTACAAGTGGTCCTCTGTACTTTTAAGCATTTAAAGCACAAGAGTAGAGGCTGGCAGCTGAGGAAATGGCTCAACTTGTGAGTTACTTGATGCATAAGCAGGAGGACCTGAATATGACCTTCAGTGCCCATGCTTAAAAACACAGAAGCAGGACATGTCAATGAGAACCTCTACTTTCAGCATTGGGAACATGGAGATAGGAGAGTGTTGGTCATCTTGTCTAAGTAAAATGAGGAACTCTGCCTCAGAGAGAGAGAGAGAGAGAGAGAGAGAGAGAGAGAGAGAGAGAGAGAGAGAGAGAGAAGCACACAATCAACCAGGATGCCTCTGGGCATATTACATGTGTGCTTATAGACAAACACAATGGGCAAGGAAGCCTTCATTACACTGGCAAGGCAGCAAAACACTTTTTTATTATTTTTATGTCTCTTGTGGATTGGTTAGGGAAAGGATGGAGAGAAGAGAGTGAGTTAAATCCATTTCCTAGATGACTGACTATATAATCCATGAGACTTTTTTTTATCTTTGTGATTATTTCAGATGTAAGAAGCAAATCCAGTACCAGAGTCCCAATCATTCTGAAGTTTGCATTATATAATTCTCTTCTTCCCAGGAGCCTGAATCAAGATTTAGTAAAATAAGTGTATCAGGCTGCACATTCTTGTCATTGGCCTCCTGAATATCTTGGGGACGTGAAAATGACCTATGTTGGTTTTCTTCTTTAAAGGTGGGCAGGCAATGGGAGTTCTACTTTGGAGATCTTTGGACCTTATATCTGCCATTCCTGAATTACTCTGTGTGTGTGTATGTGTGTGTGTGTGTGTGTGTGTGTGTGTGTGTGTGTGTGTGTGTGTGTATGTGTGTGTATGTGTGTATGTATTTGTGTGTGTGTGTGTGTATGTGTGTATGTGTATGTATGTGTGTATGTATTTGTGTGTGTATGTGTGTATGTGTATATATGTGTGTATGTGTGTGTATGTGTGTGTATGTGTGTGTGTATGTGTGTGTATGTATGTGTGTATGTATTTGTGTGTGTATGTGTGTGTGTGTATGTGTGTGTGTATGTGTGTGTATATGTGTGTATGTGTGTGCGTAGATCCTTATCTTTCCTAATACTGTCCTTTGGAATGTTATTCTGCAGCACTCTATGGACACTGCATTTGTCCTTTTAGTTATCCTGGAGAACTAAAATGTAGACTTCTCAGACCTAGATTATCGAACAGGAAGTTGTTACTCTGTATACATGCACAAGTATAAAACACAGGAAACTTGTTTAACCAGTACACATATGTCCATTAAATGAAAATGAAAATATACAGGTCTACAAAAAGTCCACTTGTGTTTCCATTAAGCCTATTAAAACTGTTGATAGTTCTTGGCACAGGATAAGATGTTACTGTTGAGGAAATGCCCTTATAAACCCCATTTTATTATGTGTTACTTTTTTAAAAGATAAAGGCAAATGAATGTGATTGCTCTTTTTACTGTCTTTCTTTTTAAGTTTCTGATACTTGGTAAGACTCAGCTACACATTCAACAGCACAGCACAGCACAGCACAGCACAGCACAGCACAGCACAGCAGAGAGTAAATGTACATACAGTTATCTCACCTCCCTTTTCTTACTGCTGAGGCTGCTTTGGTACAATGTGGTACAGGAGTCCAAACTGAGATCCACATTTGCCATGGTGACTATGTGCTACATTGTCTATGCATCCTGGCATTTTCTTCTGTCAGGGAGAATACTAGTCATGAGATCTCCCGATATTCAGAAATGAGTCTCTACGCATACTCTTATTACCATAAAGTGAGCAAGTGTTACCTTTCAGGACCTGTTCAGCAACTCTCAAGATGTGCATCCTTGATGGTAATTGTTGGAGCCAATCTTCCCTGGATCTTCAATGGACATCTTAGAAAGAAATGCAGAATGAGACCCTGTCAGGACAGTGGGAGACCATTCCAAAAGTTGCTGCTTCAATGTGCTAAATGGTAGCCTCGGGGCCAGCACTAATTTCATGCTGGTTCCTAAACTGCCTAGTGACTACCCAGGGAGCTCTTAAGTTACAAAGTTGCTCCATTAAGCAGTGAAGGTTAGGTTTGAAATCAGAAAGCAGTATCTTTCCTGTTTTGATAGGGCCACCTGTTACCAAGAAGTTTCAAATAGCTTTTCAATCACCCATAGAACATCATCATTAGGGTCTAGATTTATCTCTAACATATCTTTTTGTTTTATTTTTCATTGAAAACCATAGTTTCATAAGATATATTCTGATCAAGGTTCTCCTCCCATAATGCCTCCCAAATCCTTGCAACCTTCCCAGTAACTCAAATCCATGTCCTTTCTTTTTCTCTTTTTAGAAAGCAAAATAGGAGAAAAGAAAAAGCAGAGCAAACAAAATCACAAAAAATACATACATAAAACTCCACAAAACCAGAAAATTGGACATTATATACAGACAAAAGATCAGTAAGACAAAAAATAAAAATAAATCCAAACAAAGCAACATGATATAAAAAGTCTACATAAATCCTGTTAAGTTCATTTTGTGTTGGCCATCTACTGCTGGGCACGGGGCTTGCCCTAAAGTACGGTTAATGTCCCAATGCAACTCCACTGAAGAAAAAAAATTGTCTTCCTTTGCAAGTGGGTTCCTATTTCTGACAGGTTCTAGGTTAGGGGTGGGTGCTCACATCCACATGCCCATCTCAGCACTGATAACCATCTTGCTTGAATGGGTGAAGGCCTGTGTGTTGAAGTTCCTTGATTTCTGCATCTCTCTGGCTTGCACAGTCTTTCTGTCCTTTCTTTCATGTAGTTGCCTGAGCCTTTGTGGGGGCAGATGTTGCTGACGATATCGTAGCTTAAACATAGATTTAGCTGGAAATGGTTCACTCCAATACTGGTAAAGGAAGGAGACAAGAGCTTCTTAGATGCCTTTTCTGCTCTGCTTCCCAGGTGGTCTCTAGTTTTCCCCTGTTTCAATCCATTGCCTCAATCTTATGAGGGTGATTCCCCTCCCCCACCTCAATGTATACACTTTCTATTCTTTCTAATTTTCCAGCCTTATTATTCAGACTGCTCTTAATCTCTTAAATGTATTTATCCAGACACTGCCAATCCTTTAAGGTCCCAGTCATGCCAACTTCTCTCATTCAGATCTTCATAGGTCTTTCAAGGTGGAAATCTACCTTCTCTCTGCTCCTGTTCCATTCAGTTGAAATTCACTTTATTTCCAGATCATGTAGTTATGTTTTATCTACCCAACCAGAAGGGCAGCATTTTAAAGGCATGGGCTAGTGCTGAGATGCAATCAGTGCATTTGCTTCAACAGGATAAATTGTAAAAATGCCTCCTGCGTTTTGGTGGTACCAAGCACAGCACAGCTTAGCTTTGGTGACTTCCCAATGAGCACATATATCCTCATCCAAAATTTAATATTTTATGTCAATATGTCAGTCCACATCCTCCAGATCTAGATAAAGCTGATCTTTAGGGGGCTTGGCTCTATCCAATGTGCAGAATTTATTAGACGGTCCTGCCTTCCTGAATTGTACTTACAGCTTGTAAGAAGTGATTGCTCTCTGGGTATTATTGTCCTCGGGGGGTTGGACAGACCAGCCAAAAGGCAGAGGAATGTCTGAACAAGCAGATTAATGAGCAGTCACCAAGGAGGCTGTAGATCCCCATTCAAGTTCTTGGAAAGTGTCTGTCTACAATTTGATGAAAAGAACTGGATTTGAGGCCAGAGGGTGAGAATGGCTCCACGTGTCCTCTACCTCCTGCTGCTGGGGGCCTGAAGAACAATGATGAGGCAGAGAGGCTGAGACAAGTGGGAGGCAGCTGACTCCAGCTGATTGAAAATAGGTCATTTGTCCTGCTCAATGCTAATGTGCTCAGTGGGTTGCACAGTTGGGGCTGCAGAATGGGGCAGGATGGCAGAAGTGTTTATGTATGCACGTGTCTGTGAGATCAAGCCTTCTTTCTTTGCCCTTAATCAGCTTTCTCTACTCGATAAATTACCAATAAGAATAGTTGATGATCTCACCAGCTTTCAAAACTGGCAAAGACTTAAATACATTGGTTTTGCCAGCTTAGGGGAATGGGAGAATTGGGTTCAAATTCTAGAGCTAGGTGGAGACTCACAAAATATATCTCAGCTCAAAGAAAAAAAATGTGATAATCAGAGGTAACAGTTCAGATGTCATTACAATAAATTTTAAGAGCATAACTGAATATTTTAGTTGCTTGGCTTTTCTCCAAAATCTTACCATTCATTCACAGGGCATAGAAACATATGGGCATTAACTGTATTTCTACAGGATTATGTTCACAGCCACAAACTCTGGACCTATTATAGTATCAGCCTTCAAGGGTCACTAAGGCCTGGTCAACTAAATATTGCCTGCTACTAAGCAGGGCACCGGGGCATATGCAGTATACAGTACAACCACTAGAGGAACATAAGGTGTACAGTTTTCAGTTTTCTTGTGTTAAAGATGCCAGCATCAACACACATCTTTGCAAGGGTGTATATTTGGATGGAAAACCCCAATCAGGCATACATTTACTGCATAATGTTTTTACCACCAATCTTTTAGAGAACTGTAAGTTTTCATTCTTCCTTCAATCTGTGGCAGGCTTTCTAGAATGGCAAAGGCAAATCTGGCTTGCACATAATATCAAGGTTGAAAAAATACATCTGAGCTAGGCACATAAGAACCTTTGGAAAAGGGTCATTCTTTTGTAGTTCACAGTTCTCTACCTCTGCTCAATCTTGTTGACTACTACCCTACCAGTCTGTTATCCAAGACTGTATTCATCTAAAGCATTGATCCTGTCATCAGTCTAGAAGTTGAGCACTGCCTGATGTGTGCTAGCTCTACACTATGGCCCAGTGTTCTGTTAGTGATGACTGCAAGCTACTTCTCAGGGCTTAGCAGAAACCACTTTTGCTTAAAAAGTCCCCACAGTTGTGACACTTCAAATTCTTTTCTTAAAGTTTCTGGCTTCTTTGCTGAAGCAAGCTTCAGAAGGTTTTGAAAAGACCTTCACATTCTACTACTTGGGGCCACCTTCAGGAATTTCATCTGAATAAGGATAGCATTTTTTTTCTTATACATGTCTCTTTCGTAAATACTATGGGTGCCATTCTTCTCTTATGAAATTGAAGAAAGCCTAAAAGTTACAAGACAGGAAGTATCCCCATGTTCTTCTGTTTCCCATCATCCTTCATGTTTTGGGGTCAAGGTTGCCACTGGAGCAAAAGTCCTTACATTATAGAAGTTAGTGAAATTAAATGGGTTCAGAAATTAAGAAGCTTATATTCATATAAAAGACACCTAGGTCATACATACATACATACATACACACACACGTACATATAATTATGTAATTTAAGATCAAAGATTATAAACAATGTAGAAATCACATAGACAAAATTTATAATTTTCTAACAAGGGCTCAGCTAAGGCTGAGGAAGGGGAATCATTTGATCATAGTCTTAAAGAATTAATATATGATCATCCACTCATTTGAATACAATCAATTTACATGAAGGCATGATTTCAGTTTCTTTGTATCAGCCTTAACTGTTCTAAACCTCATTTTGAGCTGTATAAAATACCATCTTTTTCATGATTTTTCTACCAAATACTCTTGCACCAAGAACTTCATATACTCTGTTTAAATTATTTTCAATAAAACTCATTCATAGAATTCCAAGTTATACTCATGAATATGTTTGGGATATAGAAAAAAAAATGTGTGCTGCTAGTCTTTGGTCAGATAATGACCCCAGAACACTATCTGACACCTGGAAATGATATGGGGCTGATCCTCAGGATACATCTTAAATCCTACATCAAAGGGTTGAAATTTATTACCTTAACTCACTCAACTATAGAGAGGACATTTGCAAGGCAAGTTTCTATTTTTATCCCTAACTTTACATGACAGAATTGAAATACAGGGAGGCTAAGTAACTTGGTATAAATCAATGAAGTATTATAGCCATCATTTGAATACAGGATGTCTTGTGGAAAGTTAATACACATAAACAATATTTTATAGGGGCTCTGGACAGTCTCAAAACAATTGCTTGGAGCTGAGGAGCTGGATCTGTGGGTTCTAGAGGTTTCTGTTCAAGCATGATAACCCAAGTTTGAATTCCAAGGCCCATGTAAAGCCAGGCATGCTTGTAGATGACTATAACTCCAGAGACAGGTGGCTCCCGGGAGCTCTCTTGTCAGTCAACACAGCCAAAATGGTGAGCATCAGGTGTAAAGTCTCTGTTTCAAGGAATACGGAGGGTGAAATAAAAGACCCCTGATATGCTCCTCTGGCTTCCATGTGTGGACACATTTTCAGAGCACACACACACACACACACACACACACACACACACACACACATGCCACATACCCATACCCCTCACCAATATCCCATAATTGCTCATTGAGTGGAATGACTCTATTGATCATATTTTTGTTGCATAGCTCTTATTTTCTGGATGCTATAAGTTGAAAACAAAATGAAAACTAAGAAGTGATATCTCCCCTGAAACACTATATCGAAAGTTATAAAAAGGGAAATCAATTCATTAAAAATGAGGCCAACTACTTGTTAAGAGAATTCTAGAACACATCTGTGACCTTTGCCTCACACATTAAAATTTGCAAAGGAATGATTGTAGCTTCTGTGAAATGTGGCTCTTTGCAAATCTTAGTAACATTTTCTTGTGTATACAAAAATTTATTTTTCACTCAGGAATATGAAGACATTCCTATGAGGCAGCATCCCAAGAAGGCCTTGGGGACTCAGGTTCAGTTTATTCTGTGTTCACACAATCTCCCCAAGTTCACCACAGGGCTCATCCTCCCCAGTCAGCTGAGAGAAGCACAGTCATGCCACAAGGAGCACTTTAGGGCCTCTCAAGAAGCAGTATATGCCACGGGCACACACATTCTATTGACGAGAACTCAATCAGTAGACTTAGAGGGCACCTGAAATGTGTTCTCACTATGGGCCCAGGAAGAAAGGGAGATTTGTTCGACAGTGAGCTAGAATTATTATGACTACATCATCAGCTTTCCTTTATTTAAATTTCAAATGAAATTACTCTGTTGGTTCCGGGACAGATGTAAGTGTTACAATCCAAGAGTGCTATGAAAGTGTTACAATCCAAGAGTGTTATATAAATAATAGATTATAAGTAGAGATAGAATGGCTCCTGCCTGCATTTCTTTCCTGTTGTTCAGTAGAGACCTTAACTGTCTTAAGGATCAGAAAGAACATTTACTCACCACGTCCTTCAACTATTGTAATCGCTAATTTTTAAATTTTTGTTTTATTTGACAAATATAGGTATTGTCCCTGAGTGTTGTGACTTGTGCCTTGGAGCTTAGAAAACAGCATTGGATCTCTTGTAACTGGAGATACTGAACGTGGTTACAAACCAGTTCTCTGGAAGAGCAACCACTATTCTTAATCTTGAGCTCTTGGTCCAGTCCTGGAACTGGAGTTACCAAAGGTTGGAAGATACCATGTGGGGTCCAGTGAAAACCGAACCCTGGTTCTCTGGAAGAGCAACCACTATTCTTAATTTTGAGCTCTTTTTTCTAATCCCTGTGATAGCCATTTAACACCTAGGGCTTTTAGAGTTTAAAGCATGAGACTAATGTTCATCAATGACAAACTTGAGATTAAAATGCAGAATATTTAATCTGCAAATCAGAGATAAATAAAATACCTCTGAGGGGAATCCACGTTATTGACAGAGATACATCAATGGGAAATAAAACTCAGTTGCATTAAGTTTATAAAAGTGAAACATCCATTTAATTTCCCTCATTCTCTGGCTGCCTCTATCTATACAGATGATAAATGTTTGCAGGGCAGCTTCACCTGGAAATAAAGCAACCATAGGAAATCTCTCGGGAGACATTTCATCACAGAGTGTGTTCATTAATTCTGTAAGTGTTTGCTGACTATTTTATATTAGCTACTCACAGACTCTACAATAATGGTCAAGCCATGCCTTCCTACTCAAACTGATCCCTTTCATAAATGTGGGCTTACATGTTTCCACAAAAGTAGAAACCATGGCTTAAATTGTGTTTTGCTTTGTTTTTGTTTGTTTGTTTTGTTTTTTCACTAACCAGACATCTGTGATGTTGTATGACATTCTTAGATGATGCTGTGTCATTACAGTTAGCCATATTTTCTGGCCATATTCAAAATCATGACTCTAAGCCACTGATTCCTTCAGTGTTATGTTACTATAACGTGCCCAATACATTTATATTGTGTTATTTGTAGCATGTCAGATACATTTGTCAAACTATTTTGACTTATGACTTATCAAGGTATTAACCCAGGTTGAGGAGCACTTGTCTTCATGTATGATTATAATTACTATTTCATTTGCCTGATCCTACCTAATTTTACTAAAATATTTTTTTAATCTCTTGATGAGTTTATAAGAGCATTATTTGACTGGTTGCCTCACATTTTCCTTGGGCTTCTGGGGCTGAAGTGATGAATTCAGCATCTGCTTTCAGGCACTTTGATAGCTGTTGGGGGAGCTAGAATCACATGGTTAGGTCTCTGCCAGAAAACTTTTAGAGAGGGAGCAGCAGAAGAAATTTAACCTTCCAATGTTTAGGTTAAAACAGGGCTAGGCCAGTCTGTCTTGGTTGCAAGTAAGTGCTACAGTGTTGAAACTGATCCAAAATCCTAGCTTACATCTACATATAAATTTTCTTATCAATAATAAAAATTATTAGTGAGAAAGAGCGGTACAAATAAATCTCATAAATAATACCAGTGTCTACAGAGTGCAATACTCTGGACTGTTCAAGAAACACAATTATTTTTAGCTTTGGTCATGCTTTTCTATTTGGAATTTAAGACCATGCATGTGACCAAAAGTAATATTTGAAAGAATCTTTATGGACAGAGAAAGAATATGTTGTATGGAAAAAAAATGTCAAGATGAGTAAAGGATCTAGTCTTTGGGGTTAGAAGGAATTGGGAGAAGCCAATGGTTCCTTCCTTTTATGAGACGTTCCATCTTTTGAGAATAAGCCACAGGTCTTGCTGACCTGCTTGCCTAGTCTCTCTGAGCTACTTGCCTAGGGATTTTAAGTCTATAAAAGGCTCTTGCCTTTATCTCCCCCTCATGTCTCTCTCCAAGTGCTGGTCATGGACTTCCCCTTGGATGCTATGCAGGTGCAATTATTGATGCACTCTGGGGGTTCTCTTAGATAGGCCCACTGGAAAAATATCCTTACTACTTTGCTCACTGACCTCACCAGCTCAATGAATTCAGATCTGCCATTATCCAATTGCCTAATGGCAGTCAGGGTTACATCTTCAACGGAGAATAATGAGAACAGGAAGTAGAAACTAGGGAAGCACCTAAGGACATGGAAACCCAAAGCAGTGGTTTCAGAAACTTTGTTGGTTTTTAGGCTAGGACTATGAGAAAGGAGATCTGATCTCTTATCTTCTCAATGAGCAGCCCTGCCAGGAGGCTACATGCCAGGGAGAGAGAAGAGAATGTCTACGCAGAGGCTGATCCTTCCTGGTGATCAGTATTGGAATGGGATCTCTGTGTTTTCATGGAAAAAAATGGTTCATATTTATTCCCTAATCTCAGCTCATCTATTAAATGTTTTTTTTACCATTACCTATTCAGAGCAGAAATGATCAACCCATTAAAGAAAACTTCTGATCAAGATAATAGAATTTTTGGCCTGACTGGAGACTTAATATTTAGCTGCTCACATCAACCACCTGATCAAGGAAGGTTCACCAGAAACCATGATCATGAAACGGGTGGAATACTTATCCCTTTGATGAGATGGGTGGAATAATTCTCCCTTTGATGGCCTGGGTGGGATAATCATTTCTTTGATGGGATGGGTAGAATAATCATCCCTTTGATGGGATGCTTGTATGTTTAGTTCTCAGAAGCTGGCCCTGCTCCTGAGAGCACAGTACCTCTGACCTACCACGAGGATTAATTTGTTTTCTATGCTTTTTTTCTTCTCGTCTTCTTTTTCTATGCTGGCAATAATCTAATTTTGGTCTCTACTCCACTAGTACTTTGGGCTTCCCTTTTCTCTAAAGCTCTTCTCCCTATCATGTGGCTGCTGGTCTTTATGCAGCTGACCTCCATGTTGGCTTAACTCATATGACATATCTTTTTAATTTCTCTTCTCCATCCTCCTGTTCCAGAAATTTGCTGAGGTTTGTGCCTTGCCTATGTGGCGCTTCCCTTTTAACATGTAACGAAATTGACCTTTTCGAATAAAAATTTATTTAATATTTTTGTTCTTAACTTTTTTAACTGATGAGTAGAGGTATCCAGGTGTGTGTGTGTGTGTGTGTGTGTGTGTGTGTGTGTGTGTGTGTGCAAGTACACACTCACACACACACACACACACACACACACACACACACACACTCAGATATATATAGAGATCAAAGAACAACTCACATGGTTTGCTCTCTCCTTATACTACAGACTGGGTTTTGAACTCAGGTTATCAGTCTTGGCAGCAAGCACATTTACCCATCTTGCTCACCCTTTGAGTCTTTTTTTTTCTTTCTTTTCTTCTTCTTCTTCTTCTTCTTCTTCTTCTTCTTCTTCTTCTTCTTCTTCTTCTTCTTCTTCTTCTTCTTAGCTTCACTAACAATTTTATTTTTCTAAATGCTCCCCCTTTTTTCCCTTTTCTTCTATTTTTACTTATTGAGTGAGTTCACAATTGATTGCCTTGTTGGTAACATGTCCTGACACACAGGGATTCAGAAAATATGTAGGCAAATGGATGTATTTCAGGAAATAATAATCAGTACAGCAAAGTAATTAAGACTTGGCCTACCTCCGTGAATTCATAGGACTAACAATATTCTGTGGATGAAGTCTGAAATGAGCCTTGGAGGAAATTAAGAAAAGCAAGGTACATGCGCACTAAGAGTAAGAACTACAGAGTTCATTCACATAATTATACCACTGAGAGAAGTTTCCCCTGCAGTTGACTGGGTGAAATATAAATCTGGTTAAAAGTAATGACCATCTAAGAAACCCTTAGCCTTAAGGCTATGAAGTTTATTTCACTTATCTCAGCTAAATTCTTTAGGATGATGGAAAAGTGCATGTTTATGACTCTTACCCTTAGAGTCCAGGTATTCAACATTAGAGCTCAGGAATTGGAACCTAAAGGAACACAGATCCCAGGATTGACAGGGAAGTATCTCTCCAGAGCTATCACTAGAATAATGAATGGGAATTCAGGTCCTGATACACATAGGAGGCCATATCTTAGCATGAGATGGACTGGGCATAAAGTCTACAGGAATGGGTAAAGGGGCACAGTGCATATGGGTAGATGAGTGTTCTTGGGTAGTATAGCGATGTACACACAACCCCCTTCCTTAAACAATATTAATTTATTAATATGAAGTTTTGGAAAACAGAAGGAAAAAAAAAAGAGGACTTCATTGAACCAAAAATCAAGATGTTCATGAGATGCAAATCCTCTCCAGATGAGATCTAGGGAAATGTGGTTTTCAGCCTCCAAACACTGTGCAGAACTCTTCAGTTTGATGCCCTCCTTCTATACTAAACCTTCTCAGCCAACCCATGTTGTGTCTCTCTGAGAATTCTTCTGTGGTTACAATTCCATCTTCTACCTTTAAAGATACATACAATTCAGAGCCTAATTAGATAATCCAGAAAAACATTAAATACAGTCCCCTTATTAGCAACATGTACAACTTTAATTTGCCTGGGGACCCTACAGTAGAAAATTGGAAGATTAGAGAGAAACATGGGTATTTTACTGACGCTTGCAGCCCTACTGTGTTCTCGTACCCTTATACTCAAAATAATGCAGTTATTTGGGAGTAGCTAATTCTGTAGCATTTAATAACTAAAAATAAGTTTAATAGTCATCCTGCTGAGCTATAACAAGAATTAAAACAATTGAAATGCATTTCTTGCAATTTATCCCTCTTTCTCAGTTAATTTAAAATAAACAGTGATATTTTTCTGATTTTATTGATATTTATTTTGTGAATTTGTTTTAGTTATTTAAGACTAATGCTGGTAAAATGTGCTTCAGGTCCTGATCATTTATAATTTCTTTGGAAATCACATGTAAGTTTATTTTTCTATGTCTAGGGAAAATAACAAGCTTTTAATTATTGTTCTGAGCAACAGCATACACCTCAAACATATGATGCATCAAAACTTCTCAAAGAATGAAAAGAAAAATTTTCATTGGTTCAAGTAATCCCAAAACAAAAATTATGTATCAAGCTTTGCTAATATTAAAATAAATGAGAGGTGAGAAAACATTTTGTACACTGAAAGTCTACCTTTTCATTCAACTTCTAAGCCGACTTCTATGAGTGGAAGTAATGCTAGATCTTGGAGGGAAACCATCCACATCTTGCTAGATTTTTGACTATATAGAACACTAATCTGGGAGACAGAAGATCTTTTGCCTTATGTCCATCTCTCCTATGGCAACAAGCATCACCATGTAGTATGTAACATGATGGGCAAATTACAATGAATTTTCCAATACGCACTCAGAATCTTCGTGATACCATCCCAACATGAACAGTCGGTCAGCCAATTCATTTGTCTCTGCAGCTTAGTCAAAGCATGAAGCCAGTTTTCCGCATGCTCTTATCTAAGTAGCCAAATTGGCAGTAATTGCTGCACATACCTGCACAGGTGCCCAAAGCTGGCAATAGTACAATGCTCTGCTGTGGCAGCCAAGTCATAACCTGCCTCACAAAAGAGAACAGAACAGTGCTGGCTCAAATTCTACTCTAGGACATATGCTGAATTGGAAAGCAGGCCAACCTGACTTCTCTGGAAGCCATTTGCCTGTAGCTACCTGTGTTTTGAATCATGTGTCTCGTCCCTTTGACTACATTGAAGCTGCTTTGCTCGGGAGTTGATGACTGTTATTCCAAACATTATGTCAAGACACCCTTTGCAAATTCAAAAGGTAATAAGAGGTACTGCCATTTGCTGCCACAGTTGGTAATTTTGATGTGTGTGTGTGTGTGTGTGTGTAAAATGATTAAGGAACTTTATTGACATGTAAAGCAATGGTATAGGTCAGGTATATTTTCTTCAAGAGAGCCTCCTGTGCCATTGATTATAATATTGAAAATCCTTTTTTTTCCTGTCTTAGTGCCCTTCAGCTATTTCATGAGATGACAGTAACTAACCCAAAGAAAATGGGATTGTTTAAAAAGAAAAATTTTTACCTGCATAATGTATTATTTTATGAGATTTAGTTGTATGTAATCCACAGATTAGGAAATACATCAAAGCCTACTATGTATCATAAGTGGTAAAATGGACATCTAAAGTTGTGAAGAGATGTAGGACCTGTAGAGAGTTCACCAAATGCTTTTGTCATCTTGCTAATGTGAAAACCTTATTGAAGAATCCCACCATGGTGAAGAGATTCAGAAAGGTATGGGTTTAAGGACTTCGGCTTTGTGAGCAAGAGCAAGCCAAACAGTGGAATTCTACTCAGGGAGGGGACATTTTGATTATTCATTTTACTTTTAAGTGTCCATTCCCAAAGATAAACCTTGGCACGGAGAGGAGTTCTGAGAGAAAGGGTGTCTGGGAGTGGCGAAAATAACAGACTGTTCTCTCTCTCTCTCTCTCTCTCTCTCTCTCTCTCTCTCTCTCTCTCTCTCTCTCTCTCTCTCTGTGTGTGTGTGTGTGTGTGTTCTGCTCTATTCTAAAAACTCTGTGGTTGAGACAGCTTTCTTTTCTAGTAAAATATCTCAAAGCTATCTTGATATCTCATGGCTTTTCTGGCCAAAGGCTGCTATAAAAAGCCAATCGTTGGACTGAGTACGGGGTCCCCAACGGAGGAGTTGGAGAAAGGACTGAAGGAGCTGAAAGGGTTTGCAACTCCACAGGAAGAACAACAATATCAACCAACCGGAACTCCCAGACTAAACCACCAATCAAAGAGTACACATGGCTCCGGTTGCATATGAAGCAGAGGATAGACTTGTCCAGCATCAATGAGAGAAGAGGCCTTTGGTCCTGAGAAGGTTAGATGTCCCAGTGTAAGGAAATGCTATGGCAGGGAGGCAGGAGTGGGTGGGTAGGTGGGGAAACACCCTCACAGAAGCAGGATGATGGGGGATGGGATAGGAGTTTTCTGTGAAGGGAAGGGAGGAACCAGGAAAGGGGATAACATTTGAAATGTACATAAAGAAAATATCCAATAAAAAATTATTGGATCTTCAGACCAAGTCAGAAATCCTGTTAAGATAAAATACTTGAAGAGCCACCCTATAATTCATATTGCATCCTTATATTTTGCATAGTTGAGAAATTATATATTTTCAAATTCATGTATTTAGGGCTCTTTCCCATACTCTTAAGGGCTGTCCTGATGATCTTAGTGTTTGCCATTTTGTTGAGAGATTAGCCACACCTTCACCTCCTGGAGTAGTGCTATCAGATTATTATGGAGTCACTAATGTTAACAGAGAGGACATTCCTCAGAGGAATGTAAAATATGTACATTATTATACAAACAAGTCTTAAGCCAACAACAGTCATTGACAGTCACGAAGGCTCACTGTGGGGTCCGGTCCCAGGGGCAGAAGCCATGTCACTATGTCACTGTCCCCATCAGGGCCACAACTGGACATGGCAATCCTTAAAGTTCTGAGTTGTTAGAAAATTTAAGATATATGTAGCAAGTTGATGGCATGTGTGAATAGAAAATTATCAACATGTAGATGGAATTTTGACTCAAGGTTATTGCTTAAAAGAACTTATTTTGTAGATTTGCACATGAAAGTGTGTGTGTGTGTGTGTGTGTGTGTGTGTGTGTGCTGTGTGTATGTTTCTGTGTGTTTATATGTGTGAGCTCATGTGGGAGTATACATGTGTATCTGTCTGTGTGTGTGCAGATAACAATATCAGGTGTCTTTTTGGGTGCTATCCACCTTTCTGTTGAGACAAGGTCTCCTATTGGTCTGGAACTGCTAAATAGTTTAGGCTAGTTGGCCAACAACAACTCAGATTTCTGCCTGCCTTTGCCTTTGTAGTGAATACTACTATGCCCGGTTGTTTTTTGTTTGTTCTTTTTACTTTTTAAAAGTGGATTCTGAGACTGGAACTCACATTCCTCATGCTTTTGTGGTAAACACTCACTGAGCTCTTGCTCCAACCCAGGATGCACATTTGTTCACATCTGCTATGTCTGTCTGAAGAGAAAACTAAGGGTGACATGGGAGTGTGTGTGTCAAAGGGCTATCTATATACCCGAGGTGCTGCCTCTCATAAACCTCAGTGCTCAACAGTACTAGGTTACACATACGAAAACAGTTTAAGCAAATCAAATAGTAGGTAACTCATTTGGGATACCCAAAAGCCTTTTGAGCAATGAAAATATCCATTAAGACATGAAAGGCAATGGTAATGAAGTAGAGGGAAGCTTGAACTCAGCTTTACGAGACTCATCTTTCTTTTTCTTACCAATGGTCCATTTTATTTTTTACAGCTACAGATTATTTTTTTGTTTTTTTTTTTTTGTTTTTTTTTTTTTTTTTGGTTTTTCGAGACAAGGTTTCTCTGTGTAGCCCTGGCTGTCCTGGCACTCACTTTGTAGACCAGGCTGGCCTCGAACTCAGAAATCCGCCTGCCTCTGCCTCCCAAGTGCTGGGATTAAAGGCGTGCACCACCACGCCCAGCTCAGCTACAGATATTTTAAAGATATCCCTAAAATCATTGGTTCCAGCATACTCTTGTTAGACATGGAAGGAAAATGAGTAAATTCTGTTTCTATAAAATGTTGTGGAAAGAGAACCATAAGAATTTTCTCTTCCTCGTCCTCCTCTTTCTTCTTCTTCTTCTTCTTCTTCTTCTTCTTCTTCTTCTTCTTCTTCTTCTTCTTCTTCTTCTTCTTCTTCTTCTTCTTCTTTCTCCCTCTTCTTTCTCCCTCTTCCTCTCCATCTCCCTCTCCCTCCTCTCCCCCTCCCCTCCCCTCCCCCTCCTATCCCCCCTCCCTCTCCTTCTCCTTCTCCTCCCCCTCCCCCTCCCCCTCCCCCTCCCCCTCCCCCTCCCCCTCCCTCTCCTTCTCCTTCTCCTTCTCCTTCTCCTTCTTCTTCTTCTTCTTCTTCTTCTTCTTCTTCTTCTTCTTCTTCTTCTTTTATTTTTGACAGGGTATCTCTGGCTGTCCTGCAACTTGCTCCATAGACCAGCAGCTGGCTGGCCTCAAACTCAGACATCTTCCTGCCTCTTTCTCCTAAGTCCTGGGTTTAAAGGCATATACCACCACACTAGGCTAGAATATTTTCTTCTTACCTAATCATCTCACAGGTGTAATAGCACAAACTATCTGAAACTCTCAAGGAATGTGCCTCACTGCCAAAAGACTCCTTAAAGACCTGACATTTAACCCATCTTCATATCACACACTCATCTGGTTATCCATGAACTCCACATACCAAGTCCACTCTTTGTATACACTTCAAATATTTTCCTAAATATTATATTCTATCCAAGTACTTATTATTATACGTGGTTACCACAAGTGCTTTTTTTTTAAACTTTCTAGCAATGAATGAAATGCATCAGTCTCACTATGCAAAACTACTGAAATAATCACTTCCTTGTTCACATGTTGTTCAAAGTGAGCAAAACAAATCTCAGTGTGGACCCACTTCAAAACTGCCTTTCCAGAAACTATTTTAATCACGACTCCCAATTTCTTCAAGAGATTTTTTTTTACAGGCCAATTCTTTCTGAAATGTTTATTAGAAATGGGAAATGAGGCTCTCTCGTTAACAGCACCACCTTCTCTTGCAGAGGACTCAAGTCTGAATCCTTGCACCCATGGGGTGCTCCTATTTCCTGGAACTTTACTCCAGTTCCAGGAAATAGGAGCCCTTTTCCCTTGTGGTGCTCATACATGAATGTGTAAAACCATTACACATAAAATAAAAGCAAATAAATATTTACAAATAATAATAAAAATACTAGCTGTATGTTAATTCCTTCAAAACTGTTTGAGATAGCAAAAAAGTACAGACCAATCCCCCAATTGGGGTTTGATTGATGAATAACAACCTTGACATATGCCTTTTTTCGGTAGTACAACTGTTTCTTTTATGTGGACCTTGGACATGACCATTGCTGCACAGCAGCCTGTGCTTTAATAAAATATGTCCACACTAATTGCTGTGATTTTATTCATATCTCTCTCTTTTTAGGTATTTATTTCATTTACATTTCCAATACTATCCCAAAAGTCCCCCACACGCTCCCCCACCCACTCCCCCACCCACCCACTCCCACTTCTTGGCCCTGGCCTTCCCCTGTACTGAGACATATAAAGTTTGCACGACCAATGGCCCTCTCTTTCCACTGATGGCCAACTAGGCCATCTTTTGATACATATGCAGCTAGAGACACGAGCTCTGGGGGGTACTAGTTAGTTCATATTGTTGTTCCACCTATAGGGTTGCAGACCCCCTTAAATCCTTGGGTATTTTCTCTAGCTCCTCCATTGGGGGCCCTGTGATCCATCCAATAGCTGACTGTGAGCATTCACTTCTGTGTTTGCTAGGCCCTGGCATAGTCTCAAAAGAGACAGCTATATCAGGGTCCTTTCAGCAAAATCTTGCTAGTATATGCAATGGTGTCAGCGTTTGGAAGCTGATTATGGGATGGATCCCTGGATATGCCAGTCTCTAGATGGTCCATCCTTTTGTCTCTGCTCCAAACTTTTTCTCTGTAACTCCTTCCATGGGTGTTTTGTTCCCAATTCTAAAAAGGGGCAAAGTGTCCACACTTTGGTCTTCGTTCCTCTTGAGTTTCATGTGTTTTGCAAATTGTATCTTATATCTTGGGTATTCTAAGTTTTTGGACTAATGTCCACTTATCAGTGTGTACATATTGTGTGAGTTCCTTTGTGATTGGGTTGCCTATCTCTTACTCCTCTCATCTGCATCCAGATCTATCCTTATGCATATATGGTGGTCCTGTGTGTCAAGAACAATATGCATCTCAGTCACACTTGGTTCCTTAGAGTTCTGCCTTCAGAAACCTTGAGGCCATATTGATATAGGTGTGCAAGCCATTCAGTCCTCTAGAGGAAGTCAGGAAGGGCAATATCTATTGACTGCTTTCACTCAGCCTTTACATTTACCTACCAAGGACAGTGTAGAAGCTTTGAATTTGGCTGTTCTCTCAGTTTTCTTGGTGATATAAAAAGCAGCAAAAGCTGAAAACTACAACAAAACAAAAACCAACCAAACAAACAAACAAAAAGAGATACAGATATGCAGCTATTAAGGGATGATGATAATTTTTCTTCTTGAGATACATACCCTGCACATCCCTTTTGTCGCACTACCCCAGTTTTGTATTCAATAAAATGTTCTCAATTTGATATACTGCTGGACATGTGGTAGAAAAATGGTTGATAAGAAATATTTATCTGTGTTCCCTAAAACTGGATGTACAGTTAAAGTCATACAGACCTGTTGTCACAAATCCCTAGACCGATGTACCTATAAACCTCTTTTCTTCCTTGAAGCTTCTTTTGAGCTTACTTATAGTGGACAAGTGGGAGAGACGCATTTGGGCAAGGTCAAACATTCTCTTTTATGCATGCTTTCTCTAACTGGTGTTTTTTCATGTGTTCCCTTTTTATTGTTTTATCTCGCAGAATATTCCAAACCAAATTTGAACCTCTTACAGGGAAGACCTGGGTAGGTTGCATTTTTTTTAACTTCAGCTCATTGCTTTATGAGTTACTAACACCAATTTGTCTCTTTTTCTTTCTCTCTTTCCTCTTCTCACCCCAAACAATGAGGGGGAACAGTTAGAGCTTTAACAACCAAGATATAAATATGAAAAACAGCTTAAAGAAGAACACTGTGTGCTGTTAAATGGCCAGCTCCTTTCAGGTCCTAAGAACCAAGTGAGTCTTTTCACATATTGTTACTCAGACACAAGGCAGAGAATCAACCTCATTCTTCTCCTTTGAACCCAAACTACAATCACACTGGCAAGGCCCCCACCATCCCCTAGTCAATTAAAGATCCGGTTACTGGAGTTATTTTAAATGGGTGTGTATAAAGCACTAGGGGACAGATTATAGGATATAATCCTTAGCTGACAGAGGAGAATATACTAGATTCTCCCAGGAGCTCACCCATCTTGATTTTTATAAGACACATGAGAACTGAAATGAACAAACCAATTTGAATGAGATAAGAAAAGGCAAGCTTTCTCTACCCTTCCCCCAAATCCTCATCCACTCCACTTAGTGCTCAGGCAATTGGACATGGGTGGTAGATTAACACACCCACACAATACACACAAGGACAGCACCCCCTTTATTGATACTGAGTTCACAGCATCAGCTGCTGCACAGTAGGCCAAAAGCCAGCTCAGAAAGAACAGATCTGCCCCCTGGACTCTGCCTTTATTTTAGGGCTCAACTGGGCCTCCAGGAGATGACCGTTCCATAACTTTAAAAACATTCTTAGAACCCAAAGGTTGAGGTTGATTAATGCCCTGCTTTGCTTTGCCACTTTGTTTAGTAAAAGATTTTTTTTTTGCTGTTGGTTAATTATCTTAGTATGTTGTATGATCTGTGCAAATGGTGTTTGTTCATTTGTTTGCTTTTTTCAAAATTATGACATTCATCAGAGGTTATTTGTGGACAGGAGAAAATGGCAAGTTCCCTCAGAAAATGGCAAGTTCCCTCACACTCAGATATAAAAGCAGATACATTGGAGGGCTTTCTACTTCCTACATAATATTTTTGTATTTTTTCTAATCTTCTTCACCCTCTAATTTTCATCTGCTAAGTCTGTAAGGAATTGCACAGGAGGAAGCAGACAGAAGCTCACCCCAACAGTCATTTTCTTTTTGAACCATGGGTTTGCTGTAGGAAGAGAGGAGCCTCCATATTTCCATTATATAGAAAACATGAATGGCTCAAGCATACACATGACCTAGTAGTCTTGTCTTGTTCATTTTTCTAACCTTTCATATGAACAATGGAACTAGAAAACAATCTGAGGGCTAGAGATAACAACTTCACTTTTTGGTACTTGTCCGGCATGAACAGTCCTGGCTTTCATCACCATCAATAAAGAAGAAGAAAATGGTTGCTGAGAGCACAACTTCTAGACTCATTACATATGTGGGTGTTTGCATAAAGTATCATGTACTCTAACACAGAGGAAATCCAGCCATCCGTTGTGAAATGGACTCAGTCCCCAGTCTGCAACCCTTATTTCCAGCACGTTCCAGCACAAGGTCTATGTCAGAATGAATCAGTACCAGGAGAGCACGCATTAGGGATGGTAATGCAGGATGTGTAAAACAAATAAACACACACAAAGGTCAGGATATTTTGTCTTATTCCTTATATAACACATTATTTCCACTTGACTTGAGGCAAGCAAAGTGTTTTGAAGCCACAGTGCTTGGGTTTATGTTGAATGGCATTAATTTGCTCAAATTTATCACAAATAGGTTGCTATGTTACTGTTGGTTGAGCTTTTCTGTAAAAATAGAGAATATCTGTGACTCTTTGAAACAAAAGATATAATGCAGCTGAGCAACAATAGCAGCACATGATGTTGCCAGGCTTGTAAGTTGTGAAAACAATGTCTCACTTGATTTAAGTAAAGTAAGAGGGGAAATGTTAAAAATAGCTTATATCTAGGAGATAACTTCTGAAGAAGCAGAGATTAGGCTCTGGTCAGGATAAGTATGTGTTTATTGTTTTTAAAAGCCAGATGTCACAAGAGCAGGGACTTTCCTGGGAGTTCAGAAACATTTTTCGCAGATGAAAAAATTGAAACCCAGAGACGTAGCTGATAATCTGGAACCAATACACACACTAAAGTCACGTAAGTCTGTCCCAAACATCATGGAGAGAAATCATAAAAACATTCTCAGCCTTTGGTGTGTGTTTGGGGTGTGGTTTAACCCATCCGCTTGGGGAACCAGTGTGTTCTGCTCATCTGCATTCATTCATACTATTGGAGAGTAAATTTCCAAATTCCTAAGTCCTGTGATATCTCCACCTACCATTCACTACTAACCTAGAAGACTCTACCTTATCAAGATACTAATTCTTTTTTTTTAAAAAAGAAAGAAAACCAGCATATGTATAATGTTTTGTTGATCTATTACTTGCATACATATAAATTATCTTAGTAAAAGTACTCATGAAGTTTCTCATGATTTTTTAAACCAATTAGAAGTGACCTTTGAAGTGTAGAAAAGGTGAAAAGGTCATTATTTCAAAATACATTCATATGCTTTCAAATGTTTTATACTAAAGACATTCAATTTTTAACATTCTTAGTTTAATGCATCTTTCATCAGCTAGGTTTTAGAAAATGAATGATCAATAAGGAATTAAGCATACCTGCATACTCATTTACCAATAACTCTGAACACATGTGCCAGCTACTTGTGTGCACACTAATCCAGGTGTAGGACAGCCATGCTTCTTTTCAGTCATCATTCTGATGATATTATTGATATCAACAGGATTCAAAAATGATACAGAATTTTCGAGAAAGTATTTATCATTCATTTCCATGTATAAATTAATTACTGTAGTCTTCTTACATGATTTAAAATTTGTCACATTAGTTTCTTCTATATCTTGTACTTTATATAATATCCAATGTCCTCTGAACAGTTCCTTAACAAAATCAAATTTGTTTAATATTGTCTCATTTTTCTCCTCTTTTTTGGTTTACTTCTCAGATCTGATGGGAACCTTGTGTAGCTTGGTCAATGTTTATTAAAAAAAATATTTGTTTTATTTTATGTGCTCTTCTGGATGTTTGTGTGTGCACCGTGTTCACACCTGGTGCCTAAAAATGTAACAAGTTGAAGGGTCCTTTGAAGCTGGAGTTAGAGATGATTGTGAAGCAGGTTCTTTACAGGAGTGGCCAGCGTCCTTAGGCACCGAGATATCTCCCCACTCCCAACCTTTTCCTATATTTGAAAGCCCCTGGTGGTCTTTGATATCCTGTAGTGCAAAGGAGGTTAGTGTATCCTGTGAATCTTATCAAAGCAGACTGGAGCACCAAATATCTAAAAGTGCAAACAAGTCTTCAGAGTGGTTTCCTTCCGGAAAGTCAGACACAAATATATTAACTATCATTAACAAACCAACCAACCCAGGAAACTCTAGCTTTGTTGTATGTTTTCCTGAATTTCTAATTTGATTGACTTAGTTTCAGTGCATAAAGTGATCCACGCACCAAGGGCAGCTGGTAATGCCACACATCAAGCTGAGGGTATCGAATACAGTGAAGAAAATATCATAAATTGTAAATGAAAGATGATGTCTGGTTTATGAGGATTTTTCCTGAAGATACATTTTCATTCCCCAAAGCCTCTTTGGGGGTGAATCTGATTCCTCCTGCAAACTTGGTTAATACTCATGGATATCTTTTGCATTCAGAGCAGGACACATGATGCTGGAACCGATGTCTCTGTCTAACGAGTGCAGAACAGGGTGGCATCTATTATTAACAAGATGGACACATGACAGCATGTACTGCCTCTGTGAAATTGAGTTCCAGTGTCCTTTACTTGAGCTCTGTATGTATCCTGTGTCTCAGGTACATGTCCTTAATAGCCAGTTGGAAAGTTCACACAGTGAAGGTATTTCCCCTCTATTCTCCCAGTTTTGAAATAATTAGAAAACACTTCCTTTTCCCCTTTCAGGCTCCTTCAAGGTAGCGTTTATTTAATTCAGGTTTATGAAGCTTTCTGCTTGTTTTCACCTGAAAGTCAACATTCTCAGTCTCCCCCTCCTGTTGCAGCATGCTGGAGTTGATGATCTCACTTGTTCTTGTATCCTTACAGTTCCTTGCCAGGCTACTGGGCATGCCTTGTTTCTTCATCTTTTAGAAGCATCTCCCAGAACACACAACTCTAACCTCCCAGTTAAAAAATATCCTAAAGGGTTCAGGTAGATCAAGATTTAAAAGAAAATGTTTTAATTTGTTTTAGAATATGTGGGGCCCTAGGTTCAATCTCAAGCAACGTACAAAATAAAACATGCTTTATTCCTTCTTTATTCCAAGCTGTGTATATTGGCATGGCAAGATTCTTTCATCTCCACATCATTGCATGTTGCAACAGAACTTGACATGTGAATGCACACATATGCATGTGTGTACCTGTGCTCACACAGGCACACGCGCGCACACACACACACACACACACACACACACACACTCACTCACACATTCACTCACTCAACTTTATCTATTTGATCTACTGACTTTAGCAAAATGTTTTACAGCTGAATTATCAACTAATGGAGGGATATGAATAGTTTCTGAGAGTTTCTTTAAATAAACTGTGACATGGGTCATATTATTCTAATTCATACACAAGTGATGTTTTTGTCTATTTCAGTGAACCTATTAAGGGACTAATTCTAGGATTCAAACCACTGCCAATCACTCCCATATTCCACCTCTCAATATACTTTTGCTTTATTCCTTTGGGAGGCAGTGCATGTTGCCACTCCATTACTGGCTTTTTTTCTCTCTTTACCTGTCATGTCTAGTAGATACAAGACTGTTCTCTATGACCACACCACCCCAAAGATCCCTGATCAACTGCATCAACTTGAGCTTCAGTAGATTGATGGGCCCACATGGTGAGTTCACAAAGGAGCTCTAAAACCTTCACCAGAAGCTTCTAGAAAGTCACAACCTCTAAAGCTCAAGCAAAAGAATGAATAGGAAAACTGGAATATCAGAACAAGAACTGTGAAATTCCATCTTCCTGGATAGACACGACCATTGGAATCATCTTCCTGGATAGACATGACCATTGGAATCATGAAATCACAGTAGCCATGGATGCCTGCCCTGGGTCTGCACAACAGTGGGTCTGTCGACAGACAGGCTTGCATGGAAGAGGGGTTCAGGGGGTCTGTCCCTTAATGATGAACTATTTGCTACTGATAGACTCAGAAAGATATAGTGGTTGCCTTCAGTTGGTATCCACTGATGACTCTACCAAACTCAAGTGGATAGTTGCAATCTAATGCTCAACAGACATGGCCCTGGTTAAACTAAATGGATCACGAGTCTGTGGAAGGAACCTGTAGGGAAGAGTTGAACTTGTAGGGCTGGGAAGGGATATATAGAGAGAGTAGAAGGGTCAGTAATCAGAATTCATTATGTACAATGTATGGAATTGTCAAAAAGCTGAATTAATCAATACAAAGACAATTCTAATAGCAAATAAATAATAATAATAATAATAAATAATAATAATAATGACAAGATGCTTACTTGGAGTATTTTTAAGTGGTAAGATAGAAAACCCAAAGTCCAAAGTTGAGTAGTACAAGATTCTGGAAGATTTTGATTTTATTCCTAGGTGTACCCAGCTGTCTTTTACTTCCACTGTACTAGAGGGAAAATTGGGGGGAGGGGAGTTCAGAGTTCTGGCTTTTCACTTATTCTTTCATTCAGTGCTGAACTCTCAGGTTGTATGTGTCTCCATATTCTTCCCTTATAGATCATTGTTTTATTTTTCTCTATTCACATAAAATCTTTTTAATTGTTCCCTATTACTACTAATAAGAAGTGTGTGACTGGTAACTATGCAAGTATATTGTAAGTTGCACACACACACACACAGACACACATGTATGTGTGTGTGTGTGTGTGTGTGTGTGTGTGTGTGTGTGTATGAATGAATCAAATCCAAACTGCTATTGTGAATTCCAAAAATTAACATAGGGAAGTCAAGTTAGGAGATGGATAGAATTTAATCAAATTCCTAACCTATGCCAGGTAGCACATACTGCCTACAAACTCTTGGCTAAGATGATGCAAATTTGTGATGCTTCTTTGACACCCTATCCTTAAAACCAATGAAAGTCCAACTGTTCTCATAGAAGGGTGTCATCCAACGAGCCATTGTATATTCCTTATATTACACTGGCAGCATCTTTTTATAAACTGCCTGCTTTTTAAAACAGAATTCAGACTGGTGACTCACTAACCACATAAGAGCAAACATCTCAGCGACAATAACCACACACTCATTTTATGAGGACATTGGAAGCATTTTATTAGTTAGGCATCTGGCTCTAAAGAGAGATTGCTTCCACATGAGAATGGTAGTTTATATATTCAGTATCTGTTCACTCTCATGTTTTGCCGATCACTGTGCCAAAACCAAGCATATAGTGGCCACAGTGACAAAAAGTCCAGGCTTTCATAGAACACTTTCATTTTGGCATTCATGTCTTAGTTAATTAATTTTGTGGCACCAGGAATCATACGTAGCCTGGTGCATGTTAAGCAAGTCCTTACTTTGGAAACCTCAAGTCCAAGAGATTCTTTTCTAACAAAGAGGATCTGGAAAGCTGCACTGCTTACTTTTCCTGGTTCAATTCCCAACACTCACATGGCAGATTACAACCATCAAGAACTCTTCACTCCACAAGATCTGAGGCCCTCTTCTAGCTGTTATGGGCACCAGGAACACACAGGATACAAAGGCCTAAGTTCAGTCAAAATGTCCATGCATGTTAAATAAAATTTAAACAAAAAAAATGAAAATAATTCCCAATGAAATATGGTAGCCTTTACCTTGTGAGAAATTGGGATCCAGGAGGTCGAACAAACACTTGATGTCCTCCAAGCTTTATAGTGACCAGTTATCTCATAAAACAAAACAAACTAAAAAGAATTTCCAAACGATTCTGTCACACTTTAAAGATTGCAACAATAAGAAAATATATTAATCGATAAACATTCCAATATACTCAATTCTTTTCTGAGGAGAAAAATTTTGCTATTTGTTTTATGCTCTTTTCATGAAAGTATATCATATGGTAGAGCTATCATCAGTGATGATAGAAACTCATTTGAAGATCTTTCAGGAAAATTATAAATGCAAAACATATGCTTGCTACCATGAAACGTTTCCATGTTTGGTGGTACAGGCATACAGTTGGAAACATTAAGTACAATATGCATGCTATCAATAGAAATAAATATGATGTTGGCTTAATGGTCCCTTTATACACATTTTGTGTCTACTCAGATCCACATGTGTATATGCCATACAATGATCATTCCTATGAGGCTTGTCACATGAATATGTCAGGATCTAGCCATTCAGACTCAATAGTGTTATTTACCCCTAATCTGTTTCTTTCTTGCTTTACCGAATTCTTTATTTTGGCTGAGCAATGTATTGGGGTTATCTTTGACTACTGTATCCATCCTCTGTTAAACATTGTTTACAATCATGTCACCCCCTATTATTTCAAAAATTATTCGTATTAATAGTGCCATTCATAACCCTATACTACAAATTCACTTAATAATGTCTTGGTTGGATTAGTTCAATGGATCATTGGCCAGTCCCCATGGCTCCACAATGCCATTTAGACTTTTGACACTGCTGCCACAGTGATCATTCCTGAAAGGAAAGGAAATCAGAAAACTGCGTGAGGAATTTATCAGTATCTTCTCTTAAAGGTAGCATTAGCCAGAATGTTTCTACACTGGGTTCTTTCTATTAATTTAGTCATAATTAAATAGTTAGTAATTTTTCATAATTTTGTTATTATAAGTCACTGTTTGTTGCTTGGTCTAACTTTTTATTTCTGCCTTTCCATCTTAATAATAATAAATTATTATTAATAATAATAATAATAACAACAACAACAACAACAACAAATGCCCTTCTCTCTTCCTGGCACTATCTAGATTTTCCCCCTTCGTAAGACTCCAGTTACAAACATTCTGTGGATAAAGTTAACTGAATCCATTCTGGGCAGAGATTCCAGCTACCTGTTTCCCTGGTTCTCTAGGATCATGTGGGTTGCAGGACACCATTCAAGATCAACTACTTTCCCCATGTCCTAATTAAAGAGAAATGATCCTCTAAGGACAGCTTTCATCTGTGTATCCTTAGAGTTGTAAAGAGGAGATTGGTGACACTGGATATAATAGCCATTTCCTAGCATTATATTCAGGAAGAGTAGATTCTTCCTGGGGGGTGGGGGGTGGAAACCATAAAGCAATCATGGCTCAAGTTATGTTGAGATAGATGATCATATTTTAAACCTGTATTTTAATGGAAACTATTTGTCAATAACTTTAATGAAACTGACTAGATTTTGTACTAACTAAGCATTCTTAAAATTTATTTGATTTAGTATATTATTTTCAAAACATTGCTTTAGAACAATTGAAATTCCCAACAACACCAAAATCAAGTAAATAGCCTTTAGTACCTGCTTGAATTCACAACATGTTTTCATTTCTGCTTTCCATTCTGCCATCAGAAACAGCTTAAAACTCTTGCTATATTTGTCAGCATCCTGTGAGCATAAGCACATTTAACATTGAGATAATAATTTCCCTCATTCTTTCATTACTTCCATAAGAAATTAAGACCACTGTCCTCTTTTCTTACAATATTCTTCCTGTATATATGTAATGTTTGTGAGATATTATATAATATGTGTAGTAATATGTAAATATATATGTATGATTATATATATGTATATATATATTCCTCTTTTATCCATCCTTTCATTAGAATATTACATTCAGGATGATGCACGGATTTTGTTGCTGCTGCTGTTGTTGTTGTTCTTGTTGTTGTTGTTATATGTTGCATTTCTCTGACTCTGGAATGTGGCCAACATCTAGTAAGTGTTCAAATGTAATTTCATTGAAAGCTTCAGAACCTGTGAGCAGATCTATCTGATTATTCATATGGCGATGGGGATCTTAGTGTGGAGACTGGTATAGAAAAGTCTTCTCTCCTGTAGTCTAAGTTTCTGGGCTAATATCCACTTATCAGTGAGTGCATATCATGTGTGTTCTTTTGTGATTGGGTTACTTCACTCAGGATGGTATCCTCCAGATCCATCCATGTGCCTAAGAATTTCATAAATTAATTATTTCTAATAGCTGAGTAGTACTCCATTGTGTAAATGTACCACATTTTCTGTATCTATTCCTCTGTTGAGAGACATCTGGGTTCTTTCCAGCTTCTGGCTATTATAAATAAGGCTGCGATGAACATAGTGGAGCATGTGTCCTTATTATATGTTGGAACATCTTCTGGGTATATGCCAGGAGAGGTATTGCCGGATCTTCCTGTAGTACTACGTCCAATTTTCTGAGGAACCACCAAACTGATTTCCAGGTTGGTTGTACCAGCTTGCAATCCCACCACTAATGGAGGAGTTTTCCTCTTTCTCCACATCCTCACCAGCATCTGCTGTCACCTGATACAATTTGCAAAACATATGAAACTCAAGAAGAATGAAGACCAAAGTATGGATACTTTGTTCCTTCTTAGAATGGGGAACAAAATACCCATGGAAGGAGTTACAGAGACAAAGTTCAGAGCAGAGCCTGAAGGAAAGACCATCCAGAGACTGTCCTACTTGGGGATACACCCCATAAACAACCACCACACCCAGTCACTAGGCAGAGGCCAACAAGATCCTGCTGACAGGCGCCTGATATAGCTGTTTCCTGTGAGGCTCAGCAAGTGCCTGACAAATACAGAAGTGGATGCTCACAGTCACCCATTGGACAGAGCACAAGGTCCCCAATGAAGGAACCAGAGAAATCCTAGGGAGCTGAAGGGGACTGAAAATCCATAGAAGGAACATCAATATGAACTAACCAGTACACCCAGAGCTCCTTGGAACTATACCACCAATCAAAGAAAACACATGGTGGAACTTGTGGCCCTAGCTACATATGTAGCAGAAGATGGCCTAGTCTGTAATCAATGGGAAGAGAGGCCCTTGGTCCTGTGAAGGCTCTATGCCCCCATATAGGGGAATGTGAGGATCAGGAATGGGAGTGGGTGGATTGTGGAGCAGGGGTATGGGGGAGTAGATAGGGGATTTTAGGAGGGGAAACTAGGAAAGGGGATAACATTTGAAATGTAAATAAAGAAAATATCTAATAAAAAAGAGAGAAAGAAAGAAGGGCTGAAAGAAAGGAGGAAAGAGAGAAAGAAAGAAACATCTTCTCTCATTCTCTGATCCTTGATAGCTTTCCTCCACATTCAGACATCAAGAATAACAAGATTTGAAAGACCAAAATGGAATGCAGAATCTTCTGAGCCTTTACAAGATGTCATTTTTCTAATGGCCAAGGCCTTTCTTTCCTAAACCATTACTGATCAATTTGCTCAATGAGAACACACCAGGTGCTTTGTGATGGATACAGTGATGCCATATCCTTGCATTCATATTCTCCCCCTTTCCAGGTACCCACCATCTCACTGATCCTTTTGTTTACCTGCCTCCTTCTCTCTATCACTAGCTGCTTCCTTCTCTCTATCTCATGCCCAGATCGTAGCTGATTTCATGAGGAAACTTTTTATAAGCACAATAATTAAATGTCTTTGGCCCACATGGACAAATCAGCTGTCTGGAATAATGTTTAAAATTCCACACAGTGGCATTGGCTTTCACAGTAGCCTATAAATAAAAAACCCTGAGGATAGCAAGTCTTAGAAGGCACAGGGGAGAACGTCTTATCCTCAAACATCTATTTTTAAGCTTCCTAATCTTACAAGACTACAAATGTTTCACTTTTGGGAAAATTTATCTTGAGGAAATGGAGGGGAATGAAAGCTGCTAGGTAGACTACTTCATTTTGGTTGAGAAGTTACTCAGCGTGTTGCTCATTGTGGCTGTAGTTATACTTGCAACGTAAGGGAAAATCAACAGGGCAAGGGCGTTTTTATCAGCGTTTTGGACTGCAAAGCTCACTTCTCAGTATCGATCATGGCATGCTGATAACTTCAAAGACCTCTGAACCAAGTAGTAATTAAGGCTGGAAAGGAGAGAGCTGAAACAATGCTCCAGTTTTAAACACAGTATCTGTGGGCACCTTTGTGAATCCAGATAAAGAAAACTTTCTCAACATTTCCAGGAACCTAATACTATCTCCAGTATAAATTCTGGAAACATAGGGTAACAGTAACAAAGAAGATTGGATGCATAGTTAAAGGTTAAAAAAGAAAAGCATGCTCTGCTTAAAATGAACAGATTTGAAAGAGGCAAATAGGAGCTATCCAAATGTGTAGAAACAATGATCTGCCTTTTCAAGAATTTTAGCTTGAGATAACCACATCCTCTAATATTTGCTGTGCACACTGTAATGCATAAGATCTTGTAGGATTCTGCCTTAGCCTGTAAAGTGCCCATCAGTTGTTGGCTGTGTGTGATTGTATCATTTCCTCTGTTCCATCATGAACTCAGCAGCATTGCCCTCTCTCTTTGCCCTGTGCCTCTCATCCATGGATGGCTGAGCTGTGCATGGTGTGCAGTCAAAAATGCCTACTGAATGAACTTCTTGTCTATGTTGATCCTATTAACCAGATAATTGCCTAATCTCCACTTGGCTTTGTGTTCTATAGACACAACCTAACAGGTGAAGTGAATAAAAGCGCTCTCCCAGCAAACTCTCTCATGAATAGGGTCTTTTGACTGAGTGAGAATGTGATCGCCTGTACCTCAGGAAGACAATGTTCATCTCACACCAGTGAGCAGATTAAACCCAGGGCAAAGTTGACCCAAAAGATCAGACTTAGTATCAACACAAACAAACCCTTTATAGAAATCCAAGGAGGCTGCAGGTTCAGCCATAGATATCCTTTTCTATTGCCACCCCCCTGCTTTCAGCAAACATTTAAAGCAGACATTCTAGCCTCCATCAACAGTGTTTACTTGGGCTGAGGCAAAACTCAATAGGATCGATTCCAAGTCACGGAGTCAGATAGAGGGACAAAAACTGTGGTGGGAATGAGCGAAAGAGCTCAGGAAGAAACAGAAAAGAAAGGGAGAGGGCTTGATTCATAGATGCCTAGACAATATCCAGGTAGCTACAGAGTTGGGAAAATTAAGAGTTTGTGGGGTGATGATTTGCCCCCTGACAGTTCTTTTGCAGTTCAGGTTATGAAGTAAGCAGATTCAGTTTAGTTGGCATTTCATAGCGCATTCTGTTGTTGCAGAAAATCAAGAATATTCACTCTGAGAAAGTTATATGAAGCAGTTACCTGCCTGTGCTCTATCCTTGCCCTTGATGCCTAAGCATATAAATAAGTGACATATCATATTTTCATGTTGGGTAACTACAGAGAATATTTTGGCAAGGGTGCTTAATCTAAAATGTTCAATTTTAATCAGTTTGAACTATGGTCTGTCTTTCTGTGAACTGAAAGCCACCAATCAATTTTCCTTTATCTTTTTTTCTGTTGTTCTCACCCAAGGCGATGCCTTTTGTAAAAGGGTATTTATTTTTAATGGATTTTTTAATGAATTTTTCAGTCAAGCTATTAATAATGCCATTAATTATAGGCAGCTTGTATTAAAGTGCACGCTGGCCTCTTAATCCTGACCCCCAGCTATTGGCTTGCAGCTAATCCAGCCTGATGCTTGGCAGAGAAGGGCAGGCCTCAGCCAGCGGCTGCTAGGAAACAGGATGGGAAAGCCAGAACCAAGGGATAAGAGGGAGGAGGGACCGAATAGAATGTTCGTCTCCTCTTTGCCAGAGGGCCTGAAGTTTAAAGCCAGATGATGTGTGAGTGGGGTGGGATAATCCCGCGAATGCCACGCAAGCACTTAGGCAGAACTTCCCACTGGAAGGGTTTTGCTCTGCCTTCAAGGCCTGGCCGGTTTGATAACCCCAAAGGAACACTGAGCTCCCATACCTGAGGGGGTTATGTGCGACTGCCTCGGCTTCAATCTGCTTAAATCGACCAGACAGAAGCCTCCACCGCATAATAGATTCCAATCCTTAGATTTCACCCCATTCACCACTCCAGCTTCCCAGTGTAGGAAAAGTGTTTAATTACCATTTGCTTTCAAGATACTTAAATGTTCCAGGATTTCACCCTTTGGTGGAAATGTTACTGTGGGTTTGTGGGGACCAGTGGTATACTGTATGTTTTTCTTTAAATTGGCAGGTACCGCAAGTAAACTGTCGGGTTGCAGTGGGTAATGAGCAAGGTTGCAGGTGTCCTCGGGTGACTTTTGTTGACTGTGAGGGTGGTTATGATAATGCTCAGCTGAAGGGAGATAGCCAGCTCCATCCGAAATTGATGGGGGAGAGGCAAATTAGAATTCCCTGGGTCCTCCTCTCAGCAGCTTCTCCTGCTTGTTTCTGTAAGGGAGTTGTTACAGGGAACTGGAGAGAAAAATGTCTCCAATAACAAAGCCAGGCTAATCAAAATAAATAATAACCCTCGTGTCACTAGTCTGCGAAGGGCAATGCTGTAGTTATTTTTCCCCCGCGTAATGATTTTGACATAAACCTAGGTGAGAAACCTCGCTTGTAATTACACTCAGAGTAAACCTGAGTTCAAGTCCCCAGAAAAAAGGTGAAAATTTAAGTTTTATTTCATGCCGGATTGTGGTAAATATTTGCAGTGTATGGAGAATGGGAAGGGTCTCAGGGGAGTTTGTTTCAGAACCAATTAATTTGTTAACAATGCCTTACCTTTATCTTTTTCAATTTAGAAAATATCAGTTTCTTGCCTGCCTAAAAGGATTTCTGCTGTCAGGACATAATGCAATAGGCATGGGGTACTTTTACTACAAACTGGGAAGGAACATTGCATTTCATTAAATTACTTTTTATCTATCTGATGTATGTTGTGTGTCTGGCGTGGGTCTGAGGTTGTGTCTAGTTTCAAAGATGCATGAGGAACAAAGGCAAGATGGACCTTTCTTTACGAAGCTTGATGTTCCTAAGGTGCCTTTATGATGCGGATATCTATTTCCCTCTTCTAGAGCAGAGAGTATCAATCTGCCTAATACTTCGGCGTTGCAATACAGCCCCTCAGGTTGTGACGATGAGTCGTAACCATAAAATTCATTTTGTTGCTACTTCATAACTGTAATTTTGCTACTGTTACGAATTGTAATGTAAATATCTGATATGCAGATGTAATTTGGTGACCCCTATCAAAAGATCTTTCGATCCCCAAAGGGGTAACAACTCACAGGTTGAAAAACACTTTTCTAAATAGTTTTCCCTCTTCGTCTCTACTCATATACAAAGTGACCAATATTTAAGGGATGGCCCAGTGGATGGAGGAATCATTATGAAGGCCCCCCAACTCTGTATCAAAGATATGAAAAGTAGCTTAATTATTCTACTATATTTCTGCTGGGCTTAGAAAAATGTAACTTCATACATTTTAGACTGCCTCTAATCATATCTATACAGTATCATATGGAAGTGTCTCATGGTAAGTTAATTTACTAACTCTGGGAACAGTGCTTTAAGTTCTATCTGTTGTATATATTTCCTTGCTAAGAGGGTAGTGCAAGTGAAGAGAGCCATTGAGCATTCCCATCTTTGTCTCACTATTATTTGTTTTTGTCTACATCTCTTTAAGGTCTTATCAGAGAAGCTATTACCTGGACAGAGTAGACAAGGTAGCCTTCAACAGATCCTTGTTTTCTTGGTATATGGGAGAATTTAGCCTACAATTTAAAAGGATAAAGAGTTCTACTAGTTACCAGCAGGTTATATGTTTGCCTAATACACTCATTTTTTTTGGTAGCTAATTAATACCTTGTGGTGCAACAGAAGTCTAAGTTGAACTTTTATGAGGGAATAGACAATGAAAATTGACAAAATGAAATGAATATGGAGTGAGCAATGGAATAATTTTTTAATTTATTTTCTTTCAAAAAGTTGGTGTACATTGAGTTTTCATTGTTCATTTGATTCTTTTGCTCCTAATTATGGCCCTCAATTTAAGAAATCAAGCAGCCTGCGACACTTCAACATGTTGCTTCGTCTCACTGAGGCTGTCTATCCTCATCTTTAAGGTGTGAATAAGAATTTTACTTCTCAGAGTAATGCAAGCTGGCAGTGCAAAGAATCCCTTACAGGATCATAAGTAGGGATTCAGCTTGCAGTTATAAGCTTATACTGGGTTTCTTTCTTCCTGACACTGTATGATGTAAACTCATATCATCATACTCATCTCATAAGATGTTCACTCTAAGAAAATAGGTATGCTAATTTCTTGGTTTTACTCCCATGCCTGCAATTATATGTGTTTTGTTTCACTGAGATCAAAATTTATTGGTAATCTTTTTGTGAGATAAATTATAGACCTCAAAGTTTGTTCACTCAATTAAATGATGCAAGCATAAGATGAGTTCTCGCCTCAATGAGATGTGGAAGCATCTTGAGGTCTTCTGTACACTCCGTCATGCTTCAAAACATTAGACTTAATGTTGCTTATTGGGTATCTGAATTCAATTCAAATTGAAACCCAGTTAGGACAAACTGTTCTGTGTTGCAGGCATTCTGTTACTTGCCTGGTGATTACAAGAATTGCCCACGTACTTCTAATTTTGTAAGCACCTCACCTGAAACTCAGTCAAGGAAGACTCTGTGCTTGCTTTTGGGCACTAGGCAATCTTCCTAGTAGACTCATGTTTTCTCTTGAATGTCTTTTAAATCAGTTGTAAGATAGAATGGAATCAGATTAGTGGCAAGAGTCAAGATGTGAGGGAGGCTGTGGTTATGTGGTTGTGTAGGGTCTTTAGAAAGCATGGCAGTTTAAGTGGTTCTAAAGTGTTTCTGTATTTAAAATTGTCGAAATTTCCAGAACAAAGCCCAAACTATATGGTATAATTTGCCTAGCTCATTTTAAATGTTTTGGTAGTTTTATTACATGTTCAAAGATTTTGTCTTTTTTTTTTTTTTAACTCAAATTGCCTAGGAAGTGGGGCTTCTTGATGTTCTCCACAGGTCACCTTAGAGTTGCCTCAAAGTTCAACATTCAGTATAGCTTTCCTACCAAAACAGAGCCATTTATAGATCAGAAGATTAGTGGTTCATTTAAAGATTTGTAGCAAAGGCCAAGACTTAGAAACACAGAAGGAACAAATCTCTTTTATAGTATTCATTTGAGGATAAATAGGAGACACTGAAACCCTTCAGTCTTTCTGAACAGAAACACTATATTTAGTTAATTGGGCAACATGACTCCACGAATATTTATTTTATAGCTCAGTTAACCCTAGGTCTTCCAAGTTCATTTTTTTTTATCTCCAACCTACACAAGTTTCATATATATATATATATATATATATATATATATATATATATATATAAAACCTATACACTCCACTGTAAGTTCCAAGATTTGTTTTTTGAAAAGAATATTTGGTGCAGAGAATGATGTAACACCTGAAATTCTGCTCTGTTTTAGCTGACCATGTCATTGACAGTATTCGCAGTTCTTGTATGTGGAATATATTATACTTACACACACTGAGAACACAATAGAATATATTTGAAATGTGCCAGACATGAGCTAAGGTAAGGTCTTCTGAGACAAAAATTTCACCCATCTTTTGTTTTTTCTAATGGGCAGAAAACACATTACTCTTTGGTATGTCAGGATAGGCAATATCAGGAAAGGCCTTCATTTTTAACTTTTCCAATTTCCTTCCCCCTTCCACATTTGTCACAAAATGAAGAGAATAAAAAAAAAATCAGTATCCAAATGATGAAGAATCTGTGCCTCTGTATTCCCATATGAATGTAATCAACCCACTAATAGCCATGAGTCACTCTCCCCATCCCCTTGGTCAGTACACATGCTATTTGATGTGATGGAATGAAGTCACCCCTGTTTTTATATGCTGCCTCACCTCAAGTTTACAAAGGGCCTTTATTTTCATTTCATCATGCTATGCACGTACTCAGTTTATGCAGTAAGTTATGATGAGAAGAGTGACATCAATGAAGAGAAGGTGGAGGTTTTGAAAATCCAAATGAGGCCCACCACCTTGCAACATCAAAATCGCAGGATTTGGTCCCAAGTCACCATCTAATATTACCTGGCATCATTCTAACCTGCATCAAGACACATCGCCATACTAGAGGGAATCAACCAGACTCCACAGTGACAACCAAGTGCCATTTACACATTGTGTCATATAACATTCAAGTCTACTATCAAGGCAAAATTTATTTGTTTCAGGTGTACTTTGGAATGTTTATCCTGCATTATTAGAAATGTGAAAATAGGTTGTTCCAAAAACAAGCCTTCCTTCACACCAGACTAAAGAGACTTTTTCTCATTGACCTTTAGTTTTTTTTTTTTATTATTATTATCTACAAAGAGAAAAAGACACAAAGCACTGGCCATGGAAAACTGTGAATAAACCAGAGGAAAACTAAGTCTGTGAACAGTCTGCTTACTAAAATTGTAAATTAGCCAAGTAAGTAAAGGCAGGGAAATTTGCATAAGGTATCTTAGAAACTAAAGCAATTTCCCATAGGTTTTGAAGAAGACAGATATAGTGGCTCATATGCCTTTAATCCTAGCAAGAAGACAGAGGCATATGGATCTCTGTGAGTTCCAGGGCAGCTTAATCTATATAGCAAGTTCTAGGCCAGCTAGGCCTATATAGTAGGTGAAATCATGTCAGGAAAGAGTAGAATGAGGATGCGAAAGAGGAGGGGGGAGGAAGATGAAAATGCTTTTCAAGCATAGATGGTAGACTATTGTGTCCTTGGCATGGCTGTAGAATGGCTGCATTCTCTAATATCTTTGAAGGAAAAGTTACTAAATTTAGTCTCTAACCCAACTATGGATAGGCAATGAGGGCAAGGCACATGGAACATATTATTAGATATTTTGCCATCTAGGAATCCTGGTGAAGAATTAGGGCTGTTATTAAAACCAGAAAAGAGAATTAGCTTTCATGGCAAGGTAACTACCATGTTACTATGTTCTATTTAGGTTAACCATTGCTTTCTTTTCTGTTCTCATATTTTATTGATCATCAAGAATAAGCATACAATATCACTAATGATATTAATCATCAAGAATAAGCATACAATATCACTAATGATATTAATAATTAACTGGTAAATCTATACCTATTTCAAATTGTTGAACCTTTTGATTATTGTTCACATTCTTTCTAGACCTTTCATTTTGATCACTCCTAATGGCATGGCTCGAAAAAAGATGTAGTGTGATCATTATGGACTGCTGTAAATATTCCATAAAAACTTACAAGTAGAATTTCCTATGATCCAGCTACAGAACTTTGGGTATATAGATTGTCCACATGCCTGACTATAACTGATAAACATGGGTATTCACCCATGTTTATCACTTCAAAATTCTCAATAGACAAGTTGGGGAGTCCAATGGGTAAAGAAAATGTGGTTCTGTACTCAATAGGAGGTTTATTCTTCCATAAGGAAATGAATGAACCTGGAGAGCAGGGTGCTAAGTGAAATAAGCCAACCTCACAAAGCAAGCATCACAGGTGTATTGCTGGATGTGTAACGATGACTTAAAAGTAAGAGGAGGATTGTGTGGGATGTGGACAGGACAAAGGAAGAAGAAGGAAGCATGAGAAAAAGCAATGGGGGAGGGGAGGACTGAGAATTATCAAATTACATTGTATGTGGAAGTGTCATAAAGAAATACTTTCCTTTGTACAATAAAATATGCATTAATAAACAATTAAAGTACATAAACTAAAAAAAAAAACAAACTTTTTTTTAAGATTTCTGGAAAGTAATTTGATATTGTCCCCAATCTCACAACTTTCCTTACCCGGGGAAATTTTATATGACTCTTGTTGTTTGTTTGTTTGTTTGTTTGTTTGTTTGTTTTTCCTTATGTCACTCTCCAGTTGATTCACTCTGACAATACTGGGTTATGGATTCAAGGGAAGGAAAGAATAAAAGAACAAAAGGAGATCTATCCATGCCTGAGAGTCTCTGTCACCCCAGTGGGAATATATTTTTGTTTGTTCTTCACAGGAATGATGAATACTGATCAGATTAAATGTAAGACCCACAGGGAAGTCAGTCATGTGTACTATAAAATACTCTGGGTCCCAAACAGGGTAACACACTTTATGATATCAGAAATGACTGATAAATCTCAGTAAAGACCAGGTTAAATTTTTTTAAAAGCAAAGTAAACAGGGAGCCCCAGGGACTGAATTTCTCTCTCATTTCTCCATGTCTATGTTTTCTCTTAACTCTCCATATCACCTACCCTTCCAACATTTCTCTAGGGAGATACACAAACCCCAAGGTTATAGAAAAAGCAAGAATGACACTCAGTGAGTGTTCAAAGTAAACAAAGGCTGTGCTTGTGTACAGACTCTGTTTTATTGCCCCAATTTAAAACACTCTCTCCATCTAGCCTTGTGAATAGCTCAAAACAGCTCCTGGAATCTAAGACTGCCTTACAGAACCATGGGAGTAAGAGCATCTGACCTTTCCTTTCTATCTAAACTTGTCCATCATGTGGACATGGCAGGACCATGTAATTGTAAGATAGTTGATAGAAAAGAACATAGGTATAAACACATGATAAAAATGATTTGTGTATTTCCTCAATTCATGCTAGTTCTATTATACCTTGTAGCTCTGCCAGTTATACACACACACACACACACACACACACACACACACACACACACATATATAAAAACAAAGTCTTCTTGCAAGAAATTTCAATACATGCTGGGATGTGTAGAGTTTATTTTACAGTTACCTTCAAAGAACAAAGTGATCAACATAATCTTAACTTATTTGTATGGGATGCTGGAAAGTAACCATGAATGACGTCTTTGGATTTGTTTTTTCTGGTTTTGATTTTATATTGTTTTCCTGCATGACAGCAAGGAACTCCAACATAATATAAAATAATATGGCATTTTGTCTCAGTGAAACATAGCCATGGAAACCACAATTTTTCAAACTTATGGTCCATGAGGCAAGAAATGGAGAGTCCCTTTGTTGGTGTTTGCTAGAAACACAAAGGAATATTAGTGTAGTGTCATGAACAGAATTAGCTAAAGAAGAACCATTCCATTCATTCTTTAGTCTAAAGTTACCCACCACCTAGAATAAATACTGTCCAATGCATCACATCTCTCTTTCCATCCACTAGCATGGCACATGCCTTTAATCCCAGCTCTTAGGAGGCAGAGCCAGGCGTATTTCTGAGTTTGAGGCCAGCCTGGTCGACAGAGTGAGTTCCACGACAGCCAGGGCTATACAGAGAAACCCTGTCTTCAAAAACAAAAAACAAAAACAAAAACAAAAAACAAAAACAAAAAACAAACAAACAAACAAAAAAGAAAAAAGAAAAGAAAAAATAGAGTAAAAACTTACATATGAGATGTCAACTCAGGTATCAAAGGACTTATGAAAGCATCAGCGACTTGTATTTTTAAGCTATGTCTGAACTCAACACTATGGAGAATTTCAATGTCCACCATATTTCAAAGCTTTGAAAAATGGTAGAAAAATAGATTAGACATAGCAACAATATGAGAAAAACACTGGTCTATTTTGAATAAAGCACTGTCAATATACTTATCAGACCAGGATATAACTCTATAGTCAGATGAAAAATGATTATAAAATGACACATGTGGGAATTAAGGTTAATTGAATCCCCATAATGCTGCAAAATGATTACAATGGTTTGCTAGTAGGTGAAGAGCTCTCTCTACTTTCACTCGGAAAAATAAAATGGGCAACAGTATTTCTGACAAAATTTACTTGCAACTTGAGCATATGTGCCTATGGCTACTAGAATCACTGTGTTCTACACTTGTGAGTTACACGTGATAATCTGTCTATCACAATATAGAATTGTTCACTACACTGTAACACAAGTGACTAACATACCATAAAAAACTCACGTAACTTGTGTTTTAAAAGGCCAATATATTTTTCAATAAACTGCCATTACATTATTATTATTATTGGTTTTATTATACTGGGAAGATGTTTTGTGTTACCTATGACTTTTGCAATTTTATGAATAGTCTAATGAGGGGCATTATGGTGTCAAGACTTTGAGAAGAGAAATTCAGTGTGCGTCTTCTTCCTTCATGTTTCTGGATCATTCTGAAGACAGGAAGCATTTGCTCTGGATTAGATAATTGGGGGCTAATGCTTTCTTGCTAAAGATGAGATTAAGGAAACTTCTTTAAACTCTGCCCCTTCTTGCACTGTCATATATTACAGGAAAGCCTTGCTTCCACAGGCCAGGCAGTTGTTGGGTATCTCTCTTCTTAGCACAGGGAGGCTGATCAATTAGTCCATTTAGCAAGAGCTCCCCAGCCAGCCTCTCTCTGGAAAATAGGTGAGAAATTCTTATATTCTTCTCAATATGTTAATCAGATGACTGGTATCATAGTCCTCTAACTGTGTAATACCAGTCCCCCTTGGCAGATATATTTTATTTGGATAATGATGTGAAATTTAAGATCTACGTTTCAATTGTGCAGAGCCATAGGCAGTTGTCAATTTTAGTGACAGACATAGACCTCGAGCTAAATTCCTGTGCACAAGCAAAAATTCCAAGAAGCGTAGCACAATTCTGGTCCCTTAATAGAAATACATTCTCTCCCATTGAGGAGCAGTATTTCTAAACTGTTCATCGTGTCCCTGGGTACCAGCAAATCATTAGCGCTCTCAACTATTTCCTCTTACTTGTGCACTGGTGACTTGAGCTATCAACCAGCCTGATGGGAAATCAGACAGCTATAACCTGATAGTCTACTTTTTCTCCAGCAAAACTGTCTGATTACACACCATTTTTTTTATCCCTCTGCAGTTTTTCTAAAAATGTTGCTAGTTAATAGATCCAAACTCCACACTAAAGGAAAAACTCTCAATGGCAGAATTTCTAAGACCCCAGGATCTTCATACCAGAGAGAATTCTCACTGCTGATCTTGCTGTTGGCAATTATTTTAAAGCAACAGCCAGTGAGTGGAACTCTTGGCCCGAGGCATTGGTAATATGATGTGTTGCCTTGCCCCTAAAGGTCACCAGTTCAAATCCAACTGTGGCTAATGGGAGGCTGCAGAGTGCCTACTTATTCTAGATCCAATTATTTGTTAAGTTTGTAAAAACACAAAATGGATCCTAAAGCAAATGTAGCAAAATAAACATCACCATTAATCTCAGCCCACTGGCATTATAATTTAACATTTTGTGAGTTTTAACTAGCTCAGCTAAGGGGGGGGGGGGAAGGAAGAAAGGATAGGACGTTTATCAAGCATATGTTTTCATACTAAACTGCCATCTCTGTACTATGGCATGAAAGTAAGTAAACTGAGGCTTTGTTTCATCAGGGAGCAAGGGAATTCTAGAAGAAAATGTCCACTTCCCTGAAGTATGGGATAGGGAGGTCAGTAGGGGCTAGGTATGTTTTCCTGCTCCAATAATAGACATTGGGGAACACCATCAGGTGTTGCTTCATTTACATATTTCCAGGTAAAACCAATGACATAAACCTGTAGGAAGATTATATGGGACACATACTACACATACTACATACTAAATAGTACATACTACATACTAGAGAAGAGGGGTTAAGAAAAATATCTTCAAGATTGCTACTAACTCTGTCTGGGATTCATATACTGATTGATAATATTCAAACAGCTTTTACTCCCCTGATTGACAGGTACCACCATCTCTCCCAATATATATGTGTGTGTGTATGTGTGTGTGTGTGTGTGTGTGTGTGTGTGTGTGTGTGTGTATGTGTGTGTGTGTGTGTATGTATATATTGTGCCACATATATTGGTGTGCATGTATGTACATGGCAAGCATCGCCATTTCCCAACAATATATGTCTGTGTATGTATATATGTGTGTTTGTGTGTGTGTGTGTGTGTGTGTGTGTGTGTGTGTGAGAGAGAGAGAGAGAGAAAGAGAGAGAGAGAGAGAGAGAGAGAAAGAGAGAGATATTCCCCTACTTGACTACCCTGCATCACCAAACCATATCAGAAATCTTGACTCATTTTCTTAGTTTTGTACTTACACAGAAGACTAACACTTCCTGATCCTCTGAAACTTCAACATAACAAGAGAAATAGAAATACCTCAGTGTGGAGTGTCAGAGAAACCAGATAAAAGACATGGTAAGTAAGGGCCCTCGACACAGTTCACATAGAACAACGAGTCTTTATTAGTAGTGACCTCTTTCTCCTCATTTCTCAAAGGATTCGTTATTGCCAATTTGCACACTCAAATATTTCTGAAATTTGGACTTGCCTTTTCATCAGAGGTATATTATAAAATTAGTAAAGGTGAAGTTACCTTGTATGAATTGTTATGATCACAACCTCACCTCTTGGAATAAAGTAAGGGGTCTGCATCCTACTTTAGTGGAGCAACTATAAAGCCTGATTTTTAAAAAAAAATGTCTGCTTGGGCAAACCTTCAGTGAGAATAAAGAAAGAAATGAACACAGGCATATTTGATTTCCCTTTAGAAGCCTGTGGTGGGAAATGAACTGTGAATGAATTCTTTCCACCTCTCCTTCACTTCATTTCTGGACTCAGCTTGTATGCCCCCTTTTTGTCCTATTATTCCTAGACAACTCTCATCTATCTAAATATGCCTAAATCACTAATTATGATGCCTTAATTAGCATTTCATAAATAAAAATGTCTTTGAGTTCCCCCTTTGTCACTGAAATTCTTATGTTTACACTTACCCATTCAGGAGAGATTTCTCAAGGGTGGTGTAGATAGTTCTTGAGTATGAGGACTGTTCCAGGAAACCTGAGATGTTTGTCAGTATTTCTAATCTTTACACTACAGATGCCAATAACACAACCCATGTTGTGACACTCAGAATATGTCTGGCTATTGTCACATGCCCCCTAGGGTGGAAGAGTCTGCCAATTGAGAAGTACAGATATAGAAGCCCCACTGGTCTCTTCAAGCCATCTGGGAAAACGGCACCAAGGAAATATAAATAAATAGCTAGCATTTTGCCTGAGAACAAAGGGCCTTCTGTGTCTGTTGTTTACCCAGCTTCCAAGTTACCTGCAGCTTCTCTGGTCCTGAGAATCCCATATTGGGCTATAGACAGATGTGTTTGGCTTTAACAATACCTTGGGATTTGGAAACGGGAACTAGAGAACTGAAGTTAGTTTTTATTTGACAGTTTCTGAAATTCTGTGGCTATTGATCTTTGATGTCTTCCAGATGGAACATGCAATAACATACAGCCCAGTTGTTGATTAAAAAGAAAAGTGCCATACTACAATTGCCAAGAAAACTCTGGAAAAAAAATAGTTGTAGCAGAAATCGGTCTAAATGGAACCCTAGTCCAGGATGAACTGAGAGCTCAGGAGGGCAGAGGAAAGAAGTCAGAGCAATGTAGCCTGTCTGCATCAAAACAAATGCCCATCTGCATTCAGAAAGCCATAACAATAAATTTAGCTTTCTCCAAAGATATTTTTAGGGGGCTTCTAGACTTTATTCTGAGTGTATCAAGATAACAAAGAAGTTATGCAAATGTTAAAAGTAAACCATTGAACAACAACAAACAGCCTTCTTGGGGACAGAAAAAAAAATGACAAGTAACTCATCACCATGGGATCTGCAAGAGTATGGAACTGGTTACACAGGATGGGAGAAGTGCCTGGCACACAACAGATTCCAACTGCGGACACACACCTACCATTCCTAACACAAATGTAACACGTATCTTCAAAGATTCTCGACTGACTGTTGGATAACACTGGACTCTGCCTACTCAGTGTGTACTGTTCCATGTCCACTGAAGAAAGATGCTAGGAACCGCTTTCACTTGGCTTACATTCTGTGGCCTCAAATAAAGCCCTTGAAGTTGTTGCTACTGAACAATCAAACTTAGAAGATATTGAGGAATGAGATGTTTGGAAATGGTTGGCTTAAGATTGCACTACTCTGTACATGTTAGTGATCTGGGAGAGAACTATGGCGGCATTGAAAATGAGCGGGATTCAGGTTCTTTTCTAACCCTTTGCTAAAAGGTCAGTTTTAGCTTTCCTCTCTCCTCATTCGCCAGTGACTAACTTCTTTCCAGACTATGAGATGTGTTTACTGAATCAACATTGTAATGAGACAGTCACTCACCGCTTCCCATGATGTTCCC
This sequence comes from Mus musculus, assembly GCF_000001635.26. Lineage (NCBI taxonomy): Eukaryota > Metazoa > Chordata > Mammalia > Rodentia > Muridae > Mus > Mus musculus. The sequence continues at coordinate 19,887,717 of NC_000067.6, read as the reverse complement.
TGGGGAGAAGCTCAGATCTGGAGCTATTGGGTGAGCTGTTTCTCATTGGTGCCCTCTCCTTGATCCTTACAAGGAGTCTAGTAATACCCACCTTCTCTATCTGCTTCCCTCTCCAAACACAAGCAATGGTGCATGTACCTTTTGCTGTATGAGATGTAAATATAGCACAAGATCCTTCTCAAAATGAAGACAGTCATCCAGAGTAGGCACACATGTCCCCAAAAGACAGAGGGGGTTCTCTGCTCAAAGAAAATGCGAAATTTATATTTTCAGCCACAAATAAGTTGTAGACAGCATTATTTGCTTTGAAAATAAAGGAAGCAGAGATACACTAAAAATATGAAGATATCAATTGAATGCCAAATATTATTAACAGCATGGTTTTTTTCTTTAAATAGTACATCAACATCTACGACATGGTATGGCAGGCCGCGTGGTAAAAAGTTGAGTGAAGATACCTGTACACTATTACCTGATGACATGGGAATTGTGATTAGTATTTTCAGAGTTAAGGAATCTAGAATCAGCTCTGAGGTGGGCCTCTGAGCAGCCCTGTGAGGGATTATCCTGATTAGATTAATTGCAGTGGGAAGACATGCCCACTCTGGTCATGTCATTCTCTACTTGAGAGTATACAATTGGGAAAGAGAACTTATAAGCAGCATGCATATTTTCCTTCGAAACTTTCTGATTTCTGATGAAGTGTGACCAGCTGCTTGAAGCTCCTGCTGCCTTGACTTCACTGTCATGATGGACTATTCCTTGAACTGTAAGCTAAAATGAACCCAGCTGTCCTTAACATCCTTTTAGCAGGCTTTTTAATCACTACAATCCAGAAAAGAAATGAAGATGATGACAGGAGGGATATCTTAATTGGATTCTGCCTTTAAGAAGTCAATTCCTAGGCAAATGGTTGGACCTGGAGGGCATCATCCTGAGTGAGGTAACACAATCACAAAGGAACTCACACAATATGTACTCACTGATAAGTGGATATTAGCCCAGAAACTTAGTATAGCGAGATATAAGGTACAATTTGCAAAACACATGAAACTGAAGAAGAACGAAGACCAAAGTGTGGACACTTTGCCCCTTCTTAGAATTGGAAACAGTCACCCATGGAAGAAGTTACAGAGACAAAGTTTGGAGCTGAGACAAAAGGATGGACCATCAAGAAACTGCCATATCCAGGGATCCATCCCATAATTAGCCTCCAAACGATGACACCATTGCATACACTAGCAAGCATTTGTTGCAAGGACCGTGATATAGCTGTCTCTTGTGAGACTATGTCGGGGCCTAGCAAACACAGAAGTGGATGCTCACAGTCAACTATTGGATGGATCACAGGGCCCCCAATGGAGGAGCTAGAGAAAGTAACCAAGGAGCAACCCTATAGGTGGAACAACAATATGAACTAACCAGTACCCTGGAGCTCTTGACTCTAGCTGCATATGTATCAAAAGATGGCCTAGTCGGCCATCACTGGAAAGAGAGGCCCATTGGGACATGCAAACTTCATATGCCCCAGTACAGGGGAACACCAGGGCCAAAAATGGGAATGGGTGGGTAGGGGGGGGGGAGGGTGTGGGAGACTTTTGGGATAGCATTGGAAATGTAATTGAGGAAAATATGTAATAAAATATATATTAAAAAAAAAGTCTTCATCACTACTTTCAGTTTCAAATGTTTATGGTTACACAAATCCTCAGTTTTGTTTTGTCCTATGAGCAAAGGAAACTAATGAGGAGATTTCATAGTGTATAAAATGATTACAAAGTGTCGCCTGTATTTCTATCTTCATTATAACTTTAGATTGCTTTGAGATATTTGTGTTGACAATTTTTATGATTACCATGTCAGCTCAAGGAACATAATATTGACAAGAACAGTTTGTTAAACTTTAAATCTCGTGGGAACGAGAACAAGACTTAGGGGTTAAATGGGGAAGTGAAGTAGAGAAACAAGAACACTGCTTTCTGATTTTGATATGAAAATATTCTCAACATTTTCATCAGAAGTGAGGACATTTCCATGATAATTTGTTTTCTAATAAAAGTTTCCAACTTTTATATTGAAGCATATAATTTGTGTATTTAACTTACTGAGATAGAGAAGTTAATAATGTCTGATTACACTACTAACTCATTATCCTACGTCAGAAAAAATAGGGTAAAAAACCCACCAAATATATAGCTACAGAGATTGTGGTGAGATGAATCTCCAATTAGCTTTAATTTCATTTTCACTAAAGGCTTTTGAACAGGAAACAAAAACATGTATTGTGTTAGCCATTTATGTTTCTTTTGAGAATTGCCTCTTCACCTCATGAACACTTACTAGTCATCAGGTGAGCACTTGTTTTGGTATGTCTTGTTTTGGCCTTGTGCTAGCCAGGAAGGAGGGAAGCAAGAGCCCATATTTACTCCTGGAAGGACAGCAAACTAACAAACACGCTAGAGAAATTAGTATGGAGATTTCTTCAAATATTAAAATACAGTGCTTCCATATGATCCTGGCTATACAGCCAAAGTTTTATCATAGAGATATTTGTAGAATCCCGGTTGATTATCCATAACAATAAGAAACTGAAACCAGTTTAGATGACGTTCAATAGATGAGTGTGGAATATAAATTATATGTATATATATATATATATATATATATATATATATATATATATATATATACATATATATATATATATATGTGTGTGTGTGTGTGTGTGTGTTTATACATACATATGCATATATACTGTCTATATGTATATTCACATTTATATAATGTCTACATGTATATACACATGTATACAATTATGTTTTATTCAGCTGTAAAGAAAACATGAAATTATAGAATTTTCAGGAAACTGAGTGAATCTTCAAAGTATTTAAACTAGTGAGGAAACTCAGACCCAGTATTACATATACCACATATCCTCTCTCATATGCAGGTCTGTGCTTTTAATTTCCATTTGCCTCTCTCTGTCACCTGTCTATCATCTATTTAGGTGGGCATGAGTTTTATATGTTATGAAAACTAGAAAGGAGACTACAAGAAGAGAAAAAAAAATACGTGTTGAGGAAAGAGGTAAGGGACATGGGACACTTGACAAAAGCAGAAAGGAAACTGATGAGGCTTTAAAGATTTGCAAGGGATCTGGGGGTTGGGGAAAAGGATGATAAAGGGAGAATGAATAAAATAAACTGTTTGAAGACCATTTCCACGGAAACTTTTGCCCTTAATCCTATCTTCTCACTCTAGCATCCCGAAATATCCATAGACTTCTATCACCATATGTTAGTTTTTTTATGAGATATTTTCTTTATTTACATTTCGAATGTTATCCCATTTTCTAGTTTCCATTCTGAAAATCCCCTATCCCCTCCCCCCCCCCCCTGCTTGCTTTCCAACCCACCCACTTCCATTCATGGTTCTGGCATTCCCCTATACTGGGGCATAGAACCTTCATAGGACCAAGGGCCTCTCCTCCCATTGATAACTGACTAGGCCATCCTCTGCTACATATGCAGCTAGAGCCACAAGTTCCATCATGTGTTTTCTTTGATTGGTGGTTTAGTTCCAAGGAGCTCTGGGGGTACTGGTTAGTTCATATTGATGTTCCTCCTCTGGGGCTTCAGACCCCCTTAGCTCCCTGGGTACTTTCTCTGGCTCCTTCATTGGGGACACTGTGCTTCATCCAAAGGATGACTGTGAGCATCCACTTCTGTATTTACCAGGCACTGGCAGAGCCTCCCAGTCAGATATATCAGGCTCCTGTCAGCAGGCTCTTGGTGGCATCTGCCTAGTATCTGAGTTTGGTGATTGTTTATGGGATGGATCCCCAGGTGGGGCAGTCTCTGGATGGTCATTCCTTTAGGCTCTGCTCCGAACTTTGTCTCTGTAACTCCTTCCCTGGGTATTTTGTTCCCCCTTCTAAAAAGGATTCTGAGCTTCTGGGATAATATCCACTTATCAGTGAGCGCATATCATGTGTGTTCTTTTGTGACTGGATTACCTCAATCTAGATGATATCCTCCAGATCCATCCATTTGTCTAAGAATTTCATAAATTCATTAGTTTTAATAGCTGCACAGTACTCCATTGTATAAATGTACCACGTTTTCTGTATCCATTCCTCTGTTGAGGGACATCTGGGTTCTTTCCAGCTTCTGGCTATTATAATTAAGGCTGCTATGAACATAGTGGAGCATGTATCCTTATTACATGGTGGAGCATCTTCTGGGTATATGCCCAGGCGTGGTATCACTGGATCTTCTGGTAGAAGTATGTCCAATTTTCTGAGGAACCGCCAAATTGATTTCCAGAGTGGTTGTACCACTTGTAATGGAGAAGTGTTCCTCTTTCTCCACATCCTCACCAGCATCTGCTGTCACCTGAGTTTTGATTTTTTAAAATTTTTAATACTTTTTATTAGGTGTTTTCCTCATTTACATTTCCAATGCTATCCCAAAAGTCCCCCATACCCTCCCACCCACGCCCCTACCCAACCACTCCCACTTTTTGGCCCTGGCATTCCCCTGTACTGGGACATATAAAGTTTGCAAGTCCAGTGGGCCTTTCTTTCCAGTGATGGCCGACTAGGCCATCTTTTGATACATATGCAGCTAGAGTCAAGAGCTCCGGGGTACTGGTTAGTTCATAATGTTGTTTTTCTGGAGTCCACCTTCTTGCGTTCTTTATATATACTTAGCCATTCTGACTGGTGTGAGGTGGAATCTCAGGGTTGTTTTGATTTGCATTTCCATGATGATTAAGGATGTTAAACATTTTTTAGGTGCTTCTCAACCATTTGGTATTCCTCAGTTGAGAATTCTTTGTTTAGCTCTGTACCCCTTTTTTTAATAGGGTTATTTAGTTTTCTGGAGTCCAACATTTTGAGTTCTTTATATATATTGGATATTAGCCCGCTATTGGATTTAGGATTGGTAAAGATATTTTCCCAATCTGTTGATTGCCTTAATTAATTGTTATGTATATTTGATGCCTGGTGTCTATTAGCTTGGCACCATATTTTCTTGGATGTGTCTCATGCTTATTTTATTTTTCCTTCAATGAATGCTGAGTGCTATTCCATTGTATATCATTGCAATGGAATTCATTAATGTATGAGTACAATTGTTTGCATCTTGAGAATGAATACTGAGGATTAACAATCTACCTTCTACAATGCACATATATAAGTTAAATAGTTCTGTATCTATCCTACTTCACTGACCAATTCATGTTGTTTACAAAGCTAATTTATAAGCTCATCTTTGTCTCAGTCCTGAACATTGATGCATTTAATTCACGTGTGTGGGTGCATGTTTGTGTGCATGCATGTGAGTGTGTGTGTGAGTGTGTGTGTGTGTGTGTGTGTGTGTGCGTGAATGTATATGCTATGTGTATGTGTGAAGGTGTTCATGTTTGTGCAGATATGCATTGAAGTATGGGAAGTTGACACTGGATATTTTCTGGAATCATTCTCACTTTAGATATTATATATTGAGGCAAGTTCTCCTCCTTGAGCCCAGAGCTCATAGACTGGTCCTGTCTAGCTCTCCATATTATTGGGTGGATCACATGTAGGTAAAAACTTTACAGACAGCAGAAAAAGATATAATCATATGTGTATTCCTATTTGTAAATATTTGTAATGATAAACAAAAGATACCACACATTAGCAGGCATTCAACGAATATCTTCTTACCATAATTAAAATTTATTAATTATTTCTTTTATTATTTCGTGATCAACAGCTACAGTTTTGGTCTAAACTAGAGCCAGCAATTGATAAAATATGACAAAACATAGGACTATACAAGTGCTCAAAGGCTGCCATCCCAGCCAAGCTTCTGTGTTCCCTTAAGAAGACCTCACATACAGGCTGTCTGCCTGCATTTGCTATCCTCATAGAAATGCATGGAATGGCACTACTGCTCTATAAGGAAATGACAGTAAGATTAAAAGCAGAGATTGTGGATCATTACAGCTGAGGAAAAAAAAAAACTTGAGCCTCTCCTAACAATCGCCCCTCCCTTCTCAGACCTGACAAATACCCGAAACCGATGGCTCCTCTCATACTGTTTGTTCATGGATGTAAAATTCTTCATTAAAATTGAGGGATTAAATATAACAGTTTAGCTAATTAATTATAGTTTGATCGTTTTGACACCTCCAAATGATCCAGCCACATACCTTGAAGCTTTGTCAACTCAATTGCATCTTTATTTTTGTTGCCTTTAACCAACAATGAAGACGAATGCCACTCTTTCTAGTTTTCAATCACTTCTACAGAAGTGTTCCCCTGGCAATGTGCAAGGACAGACCTAATTAATCCCTCATCTGCCCTCTGTGGTGTCTATACATCACACTGGCAGTTGAAACCGCTGCTTGTTTTAAGGCTATTGCTGGAATGAAAAGCTCATCTGTTTTTCAATAATTTTACCACAGGTGGTGATTTGTAATTAGAAAGGGCAAAAGCCAAATTTCAGCCTGCGTGAGCGCGCGCATGCGGGTGCATGCACGAGTCTGCTCACATGCTCGCACGGGCTTGTCTGTGCTTTGTAATTTAACAGCGAGTGGTTTTTTTTTTTTTTTTTTTTTTTTGTAAAGGAGAGGAAAGAAGTCAAAGGGAGGAACCCAGCAGGAGCAAAAGTGATCATGCTTGGCACCAAGCTAAGCAAGAGAAGTTGAAAAGAGCAAAGATTTTTGGTCTTCACTTTTTGTGTTCTCTTTAAAAAAAAAAAAATGAAGAGGAGTCTCAGATAGATTAGAGATCAAACACCGACAGAAACTGGAAAGACTGAAGATTCAGGAAACTCTGACAGCCCTAGAGTGGGGGTACTTATGCTGAGTTACTTGTGGTAGAACAGGGGAATCTAGCTGAGAAACTTTTTTTTTTTTTTTTTTGCTCAGGGTCTATCTCTGGTATTAGGGGAGGAGCCTGCACCCTCTTCATCATAGATAGAATTGAGAGGTATATTGAAGGCAGTTTAATGTGCAGTTTGGATAACTTAACAATCCAGTCGGGAGAGAAGGTGGCTACAAGATGCCTGGCAATAAGGCCAAGGCAGCTCCATACCAGGACAAATGCACCAGCAGCCGTGGTGTTTCTACCCCTGGCTCTCACATCTCATTCTCTTTGGCCTTCTTGATTTAATCAAATCCTGTTTTTTTTACTCTTAAAGTTGCCTTAGTTCTAGGAAGCCCTCCATACCAATCCAGCCTGCTCATCATCTTCCACAGCCTAGGTATCCTAAGATTTCGTTTGCTGTCTGCAAGGTGGAAATCTTGGTACCCTCCACTTTCCATATGAGCATAAGTATCCTGACTCTTCATCTAGACTGCAGATCTCTGAAGGGCAAAGGTTTTTGTCTTGATCTCAAAATCACTTTGTGAAGCCAATTTGTTTACATATTCATTCACATGTGTGTATAAGATTCATAAATTGAGTCTTATAATCACTAAAGTAAATTTTAAATAGATGCTAAAGCAGAAGTTTGAATCACATGCTAGACAAGACGTAGGACTGTGGCAGAGGGCCAGACTAAAGTAAAATGATTTGGATAAATATAGTGTTATTTGTACTATGTAATTTTTTTAAAGAAGAGTGGCTTTCCTGCATATAGTTTATTGGCAAAGGTAAACAAAGGACACCTCTTGTGTAGGTCCCTTATACCCCTGTCTTTCTTTAATCATGCAGGCGGTTGTTGGAAGAGGGTAGAGGAAACAACGAGGAAGAATTCTGACTCAGTGGTTTCAGCCAGATTGTGTTGATGTTTATCCAACAGTCTACTCTGTTTCTTCACATAATAAAAGACAGGGGAACAACATGCCAGAGACATGTAAGATTAATGTTAGAGTTTGAGGATTCTTTCATGTTAAAATATTTCTCCATTAAAAGGATTGACCTATGTAATTCTGTAGGCCTTTCTCTCTGCATGAACAAGCTTAATTTACAACAGCAGAGCCTATCTATATCCTATCTCTCATTCTGTCAGGTCTCCATCTCTTTCTCCCTGGTGGCTGTCAGAGACCAGATCGTTCTAACGCAATTGGTTCCAATAATACATTGTGCTCTCACACAGGTGCATGAAATTTGAATAAACCAATATTAACACACTCCGAATTCAGCATGTATGAAGAACACTACACATGATTTCTGACATCTGAAAAAGGAAAAGTCAGTACTGGGAACAGGAAATAACATTTCCACATTTTTGTTTTATAGTTGTAGTGATATCACTTGGCTTTGTTTTGACCTTGGCTTGCTTTGTTGGCTTTGTGAATCAGATTATACATTTATAAATACCTAATAAAAAATGGAAAAAAAAGATTATACATTTATTTAGTTCAAGCTGCTTACATGTCTTTGGATGCTAGTGTCTCATCTTATGGGGCAGTGCTTATTCTGAGCCTTCATTCCTTACTGTTTCCATGCATGAATCTTTAATCTGTTCTAACATTCTGAAGATATCCTAAATATTCCCATTTCTCCATGTTACATATCATTCCCTTCCCATGGGACACACTCTTTCTCTGCTTATCAGTGGAAATCTTACCTTAGACAGAACCATCACAGATGCCCATGGCACTCTCTGTTTCTTCTGAATCCTGATCATAAAGTGTACCTCCCTGTGGTGGGGCAATAAGTTACTATTTGCTTCAAGAACACCTTTGTACTACTATAGCTATTGTTAACTTATTCTAGAAGCTTTAACATGTATCCAAATACTTTACTTCTTGAATATATCACATACATTTATCTTCTTCTTCTTTGCCTTTCACAGTTGCTACCACACAGTACCCTCATGAGAATAAGCAACTAATTTTCTCTTAATCAGCATAGATAGCATTATCAGTCTGTTTCCCCAACATGTACTCAAACTAAGAGGATGGAAATTCAGGTGTCGATCAAAACCTTACAAAGGGATCAAAAACCAATTCTTTAATAGTAGAAACAAAATTGGTAAAAGGCTGTGGTTTTTGCAGAATTGAGAAACTATTTCAGGTTTTGGTTTACATTGAGCTTGAAGGAATGTTGTAGATAATCTTTTTCTAACAGGTTCTTGGAACAAATGAGAAAACTAAGACTCTGTACTAAGTAACTTAATTTTACATCTCTTCATATTCTAACTAGATAAAGCACCTGGAGATAGCACTACAACCTAATATGTTTCATATTTCCCCAAGTGTTTTATAAATGTTGATTTCCCCAATTGTAGAATTGTACATCATTCATCATCTTTCATTAATTTTTTTTAGATTAGTCAGCTTTTAGCAGTTGACTTGCTGAGTCCAAAGAACAATCTGAAGTGATCTTCTGGAAAGGAGAGATGGGATAAGGAGAAGGTAATGCAATGCATGGGACATGACAGCAGAATGTAGGGGTTTTGTGGGAAGATGGGCACCAGCAAGAGTGTGGAAAGATGGGTCTTTTCTGATAAGAACAAAATCTATTCATATATGTGTGTGAAAAATTCATAATAAAATCCTGACTTAGAAATCTAATAAATCTTAATAAATAATTAAAATAATCAAAACTATTTTACTGATATATCCCCAACAAGACTTCTGGTTTTATATCATTCGAGTATTCCTAATGAGCCATGGAAAACTTCAGGTACTGCTATCAGCCTGAATATATTAGCATGCATTAACACTGATGTCTTCTCAACAAAGCAGTCACACTGAATTCTTTCTGACTGTTGAGAAAGTCTCTCAGACTACTTTGTAACCCTTAAGCTGATCAAATGCACTTCATAGTCTGCTGGTCATGGGTGCTAACATTGCATTCTACCTACATCCCAAACATTTCACTCGTCACTCTCCAGAGCTCAATGCTACCTCCGTGCTAGCAGACTACTTAATAGGCTCATTAGTTACCTTATTTCAGCAGATACTCATGAACATCCCAATGTCCATTACATTTACTATCGTTGCAATTATGTCAGTCATGAGACTTGATAGAACATGACAATGACCAATAAAACATTGTACTGGTGTGTCACAGTTTAGAGAGTGGAATTGGGGACATAATTTTTTGAGTATTTCTATCCATAAAATCCAAAAACCTTTCATATGTGTTTTAGAGACACCAAAAACGAAAAACACAGCAGGTGTTATTTCCTTAGATCTCTGAGAATTCACCATGCCAATGTTTAAAGCCAAATATTACCTAAACTGCACCTTGGGAATTCCAGGAGAAGGTCACTTTCATGGTATGTCCACAAGATGCTGAGCAACATTTCCATCAACCACATACTCAGCTCAGCAGTTTCTGCTTGCATCACATGCCCTCGATCTTGCCTGGGAGGGATGTCGGGGTGGATCGAGGCAGGGGGAAGTGGAAGACAGATATGAGTCAACTCATGAGAGATGGCTTGTCATTCTAATTTGACATAAAACTTAAATGTGCAAATTTTACATTCATATAATATAGTCATCTTGACTAGAATTCTTTTATTTTTAATTGGATATTTTCTATATTTACAACTTAAATGTGATGTTATCTCCTTTCCCAGTCCCCCCCCCCCACTGCCCCGCAAAATCCCTATCCCATCCTCTCTCCCGGGCTTCTATGAGGGTGTTCCCCCACCCACTCACTCCTACCTCCCTGACCTGGCATTCCCCTACACTGGGGAATTGAGCCTTCACAGGACCAAGGGCCTCTCCTCCCATTGATGCCTGAAAAGGCCATCTTCTGCTACACATGCAGCTGGAGCCATGAGTCCTCCATGGTTGGTGGTTTAGTCCCTGGGAGCATTGGGGGGTGGGGTGGGGTCTATTTGGTTAACATTGTTGAACTAGGAGTCTGATGATCCACAATGTGCTTTCTTTCCTCTTACATTTTTCTTCTTAATTGGTCCTTTCTCTTAGTGTGTGAAAAGTCAGGATGCCACTGTAGAGAACCCCTTGCTGCTTTCCGAGTATTTCTGAGTCATTAAAGCTTGCTTTGCTTTGGTCAAAAGGAAAATAATACCATCATCTAGTTCTCAACACTTTCAGGGTATACAAGAGCCAGAACTTCTTGTAAACAGTTTTTTCAATCTGTATGGATCCATAGTGCCTGGCTTAGCAGAAGAAAGGAGGCTGGATTGCAAAGAGTCAGAGCTAGTCCCTTACCATGTATGTCAAGAATATCAATTCTCTCCCCGTATTCTAGTCCCATTGTTGATTATGATTAACATTACCAGACTTAAACTGAGGAATATTTTTTTTTCTTAACCTTTTATTAGTGAATGTTATTTTGGATTTAGTCAAGCCCTTCTTCCATCCCTATATGGAAAGTCTTGTGGTTTTATATATATATATATTTGGGGGGGATTGAGACAGGGTTTCTCTGTGTAGCCCTGGTTGTCCTGGAACTCACTTTGTAGACCAGGCTGGCCTTGATCTCAGAAATCCGCCTGCCTCTGCCTCCCTAATGCTGGGATTAAAGGCGTGTGCCACCACGCCTGGCTGGTTATATATTTAATCATAGCGAAAGATGGATAGCTTTCAAGCACATATCTCACAGTTCCTCTGAACATTTTGTGATGATTGAGGAGACTCTGTCTACCAACGGCAAATGAATGACTGCTGGGATATGTTATCTCTGAAGAGTTCCAAATGGGTACACATATTCTTAGTGAGCACTGACACTCATACGTTTTAATTAATTAGCCTATAAGTTTCCATTTACTTATTATTGTTCAGCAAGTTATCATCTAAAGTAGTTTTTGAGAGCTTAGTACATTGGTAAATGCCCCATCTACCAAACTATCTTAAGTGATTGATAGACAAGTGAGCTTTAGAAAAATGGGATCACTTTATGTAAGTGATCTTAAGCTGATTGACAGCATGGTGATCCATTTTTTGAAACCTCAAGGGGTCATTTGGAGATAATAAAGATTTGCTATGGTCCTATTTTTAACCATATAATGAACAAGTTCATACCAATATCAGATATATCATGTATCACATATCATATCACATATTAATTATATATCATATATCAATTAATCATATATCATTCTATATCATATATTACATGTCAAAAATCATCATCATACATCTTATGTCTGATGGCATAATCTCTATCTCTCCATCTTTTCATCATCCCTCTAGCTATATTTTATATATGTGTAAAGATAGATATAGGTATAGATAGAGATAGAGATAGATAGATACAGATATAATCAGGATACCTAGGGTATATAATTTTTCCATAAAAATATGAGTATATTGTATAGCCACAGTGACCTTCAAAGTCATGTTAGAAAAGCTATCTTATGAGAAAATTAGTAAGCAAAATTTTAGTTAAAATTTCAAATTTTCATTATGACTGCATTTTTTTCTTAAGTTGTTGGTGATCAAACACAGGACCTTCCATATACAGAACCATGTGCACTGAGATGTCCCCTGACCTGTTGTCTTTAATATATTGACTATATGACTTTTCCACACTATAATGAACAAATAAGCTGTAGAAATCAAGACATCCTCCAAGAAGTATACTATGTTATATCAGATTCCTGTGAAATTCCTCAAATATGTTTAGGATATCAGCAGCTCAGTTAATATTTAAATAAAAAACGATGGACAAATGTTTATTTCTTGATATGTCTGATATCAAGCTTCCTATGTGGCTTTCTGATTTCTACCAACACTGTGTACATTGAAGACGGAATATTGTTATACTCTAAGATGCTACATAAAGGATGATGCTGTCTGTGGTTTAGTAAGAGACAGTCAATGTTAAAGCTCATGTGATGGATGATATGTCTATGAGAAAACACTGGCTACGTCTCCCAATCTTCTTCAAATATGTTCTTGCAGTATGAGGTTATCCTCCAAATATTTCAAGACATTAAAACCCATGTAATTTGTCAATACAATGTTGTTTTAATATTCATTTTTATATCACATCCCAAAGACATAGCAGAAATATAGATAACTAAGTAGAAAAAATGATACATGGTCAGAATTTATGGGTTTTTTCCGCCCACCTTTCAATCCTCTACTAGGAAATACAATGTAGAAAACAAGGAGCATGTGTATGCCTCTTACTGAGATTTCTCTTACAACCTTTGGGATTTGTCCCAAGTTTCAGTTCTGATAAGCTACCTATGAAATTACACAGAAAGGTTATTTTTCCTGACGCTTCAGTAATAGCTTATTAAGTGTGCCCTATCACTCTATTGTATTTGTATACATTTCCTCCCTGGACAGGACTTGGCATGTCCAAGTAAGGCATTAAATCACATCTGGGACACGTGACTCAAAATCCAACAGCCTCTGATTCCCCACCACCACCACCAGATTCAACATCCACTTTGCCATTTGTTTTCAGTTATAGTATTGGATCATGTGGCTGGTAAGTAGGATTTCAACACTACTTAAAGTTACCCAACCAGGTTTTGAAGTGGCAGCTGAGTGGTACTAACGGGTGCTGTGCCTGGTATCACTCACTCTAAGACAGATGTTGTCAGAGGCCCAGGTGGGACCTCTGGCTGTCAGTGTTGGCTGACTCTTCCAGATGAATGGGAACTGACAGACGGACCGTTGTGATCCCTGCAACAAGAAATGGAGCAGTGACATGTACACAGTGACATGTTTGGAATTGAAATATTAGGCATAGATCTGTCACCTATGAAGGACAGAGAAGTGACAGGGGGCTGACACTAACTTTACTTGACTTCAGTTTAAAAACGAGCTTTGTGCAGAGGCACAAAGCTAGGTACGCAGAGCTGGGCATGTACTGGGGAAGTCATCTTGTATCTCTATGTGAGAGTTGAACTTGACTGACTGTGACTAGATTGAGACTCACATTGGAGCCTGCCTAGGATATTAGTAAAGCAGACTTCTAGATTTAATGAATGACTTAGTCCCCTGACAGACTCTTAAGGAGATGACATTATTGGAGGGCAGTCAAAGCAGTAGGTGTGGCCTATCAGTTGGAGGGTGTAGTTAGTAGAAGATGTATCAATGAGAGTATAATGCTTGGCCCTTGCATATACATGTTCTTTTCTCTGCTTCCTGACCACCATGTTGTAAGCTACTGTGGTCTACTGTGAACTATCCACACGATGACCCAAATCTAGGGAAACAGACCAAACTCTATCTTCCCATAAGTTATTTATGTTAACCATTTGCTTACAATAGCAAGGAAAACAATGAATCAACCTTCAGGTTACCACACAGCTTGTATCTGGTGTCTAGGAAACAGTGGACCTCGCCTAGTTATCACATTATAATTTTCTGTGTATTCTTGCCTTGGCCTCAGCAGGTTCTGAACCAGTTCCCTTACTATGCATGGGACGTAGGTGTTTGTATGCCTTAATAGCTGTGATGATATTCATCACTAATATTCAACAGTAGTTTATACATCCTGTATCAGAGAATGGAATGAAAAGGATCCTGAAAAGCCAGGAACATGGTTTCCCTTTTTCCTAATAGTTTAATGTCATATATTTATTTTAATATTTTTGTCATAATTTTCTGACCAGAACATCATTATCAATCCATAGTTTACCAAATTCCCACTCCTCCTATTTTTGTCAATTTTATTATTATATTCTGAAAGCTTTCTTTGACATCTGAATGTGAACAGGTTAAAGAATCAGTTTATGCAAGCTTACAATCCCACCAGCAATGGAGGAGTGTTCCTCTTTCTCCACATCCTCCCCAGCATCTGCTGTCACCTGAATTTTTGATCTTAGCCATTCTGACTGGTGTGAGGTGGAATCTCAGCTTTGTTTTGATGTGCATTTCCCTGATGATTAAGATGTTGAACATTTTTTTCAAGTGCTTCTCAGCTCTTTGGTATTCCTCAGTTGAGAATTCTTTGTTTAGCTCTGTACCCTTTTTTTTAATGGGGTTATTTGAAGTTCTGGAGTCCAGCTTCTTGAGCTCTTTGTAATATATTGGATATTAGTTCCCTATTAGATTTAGGATTGGTAAAAATTCTTTCCCAGTCTGTTGGTGGCCTTTTTGTCTTATTGACAGTATCTTTTGCCTTACAGAAGCTTTGCAATTTTATGAAGTCCCATGATTCTTGATCTTTCAACACAAGCCATTGCTGTTCTGTTCAGCAATTTTTCCCCTGTGCCCATATCAATACCTCTCCATCATCACCCAGAAGATGGTCCAACTGGTAATAAGGACACATGCTCCACTATGTTCATAGCAGTCCTATTTATAATAGCCAGAAGCTGGAAAGAACCCAGATGTCCCTCAACAGAGGAATGAATACAGAAAATGTGGTACATTTACACAATGGAGTACTACTCAGCTATTAAAAACAATGAATTTATGAAATTCTTTTGCAAATGGATGTATCTGGAGGATTTCATCCTTAGTGAGGTAACCCAATCACAAACGAAGTCACTTGATATTCATTCACTGATAAGTGGACAGCCCAGAAACTTAGAATACCCAAGATACAATTTGCAAAACACAAGTAAATCAAGAAGGAAGACCAACGCGGGGATTCTTCATTCCTCCTTAGAATAGGGAACAAAGGACCCATGGAAGGAGTTACAGAGACAAAATTTGGAGCTAAGATGAAAGGATGGACCATCCGGAGACTACCCTACCCAGGTATCCATCCCATAATCAGTCACCAAACGCAGACACTATTGCATTTGCCAGCAAGATTTTGCTGAAAGGACCCTAATATAGCTGTCGCTTGTGAGACAGTGCCTCTGGTAGTGGAATGAACAGAAGTGGATGCTCATAGTCCATTGGATGGAACACAGGGCTCCCAATGGAGGAGCTGGAGAAAGTACCCAAGGAGCTGAAGGGGTCTACAACCCTATAGGTGGAACAACAATATGAACTAACCAGTATCCCCAGAGCTCATGTCTCTAGCTGCATATGTAGCAGAAGATGGCCTAGTCAGCCATCATTGGGAAAAGAGGTCCCCTGGTCTTGCCAACTTTATATGCCCCAGTACAAGGGAACTCCAGGGCCAAGAAGTGGGAGTGGGTGAGTAGGGGAGCAGGGCAGAGGAGGGCATAGGGGGCTTTTGGGATAGCATTTGAAATATAAATGAAGAAAATTTCTAATAAAAAATTAAAAAAAAAGAAGAATCAGTTTGCCCTCTGACAGAGAACTGTTCCTGTCTAAAAGGACTGCAGGAACAAAAGAGGAGAAGAGACTGAGGGAAAGGAGGCTCCATGACCAGTCTAAATTGGGATCCAACTCCCAAATGGAAGGCTCCAAGGCTTGACACTATTACTGATGCTATGGTGTGCTTACAGACAGGATCCTAGCATGGCTGTTCTCCAAGAGGCCCAGCAAGCAGCTGAAAGAGTCAGATGCAGATACTTAACCTCTAACCAATGGACAGAAGCCAGGGACCCCTGTGATTGAATTAAGAAAAAGCTGGAAGAAGCTAAAGAGGAGGGCAGCCCATAGTAAGACCAGCAGTCTCACTTTATCTGGGCCCCAGACACTGAGCCATCAACCAAGCAGCATACACCAGCTGATATGGGGCCCCTGACTCACATACAGCAGAGGACTTTCTGGTCTGGACTCAGTGAGAGAAGAAACATGTAACTCTTGAGAGGCTTGGAGCCCCAGTGAGTGGGGAGGTCTGGTGGGGTGAGGAAGGAGGGACAAAGACATCTTGGAGACATGGCAGGAGATATGGGGAAGAACAGCCAGAGGGAAGACGGGGGGGGGGGGTAAGAAAACTGGAGTGAAAAAAAAAGATTAAAATAAAAGAACCAACAAGTCATATAGGTGTGAGAACATCTGCTAAACCACCTTCCTTTTCATTGTCTTTGAGCTAGAAATTAATGCTTGCTTCAAATACCAAAACAAACAAACAAACAAACAAAAAACAAACAAACAAACAAACAAAACTAAAAAAAACAAAAAACAAAAACAGTTACCTTGATCCCAGAAATGAACTTGGAGGGGTACAACATATCCGATATGAAGATGCAACAGAGCTCTTGGTTCACTTACATACCTGCTGTCCTTTTGTGCCCATCCTTTAACATTTACAGAGGCAGTTAGCACAACTTTTTTTGTACTGCCATTGTGTGACTTAGACATGAGGGTGAGTAGGGATTTCGGGGGCTTAGAGAGGGGACCAGAATGAGTTGATCTTTTCTCCAACTGATCTGCTTCAGGTACCCACAGCAGAGCCAGGTCCTGAAGATCGCAATAGGCATCACCTTATTTTCTTGTTTTCTAATACTTATTTTTGTCAGGGTTTGTATTAGCAAAATAATTATATAATTATGCATGTTATTATGTATGTATAATACTATCTAGAGACAATAAATTTTTTATCAGTGATAAATGGAATGCTCTGAGAAGTAAAAAATTTAAAAACTAAATAGATCTATAGATAGCAAATAACTGTTTTATCAAATGAATCTTCTGTAAATATTAAGGTCCTCCTGAAGGAAATGAAGTATCGTCAGAATCGTGGCCACTTGGAATACCTACTAGTGAGGATAGGCTATTCAGATGCAAACAACGGTCTATTAAAGAGTCTTTTTGTTAACTCAATTAATTTACACCTTTGTTCTTCACTAAATCTGGTATATTAAAAATCTACACAGGCATATATATACGTGTACATTCGTATCTAAATGTATATACACTATGTGTATACCACTAGGCAGGGAATAATGAATATAAAGAAGAAACAGGATGAATGGTTAAAGCATTTGTTAATTAGGGTCCATTTACATCGTTAAACTTAGCTTAAATCAACCTATTATTTAGACATGAAACTTCTGAGTCAACTACCATTGTTATAACATGGCAAGAAGGGATAATTTGAATTTCACAAGTACAAAAAAAAATTGTACAGCATTTCTTATCTGAGGCACCATTGTTTGCAAACATTAGATTTAAATTACAGTTCTGAGAATAGGAAACTAACATTTAGTGAGTACCTATAATATATAGTGCTGTAAAATAAACTTCATATACACCATACTTATACACATGTACAGTCTCATTTTCTATTCATAGAAATCTACCAGGTTGATGTTATAGTTTGTATTCTCCTGAAAAAGTATTTTTAGGAGAAATCTTGAGGAAGCCCAGCAACTGGCTACTTCTAGAATAAACACAGATGTACTTGACTATCATTGTTCAGACAAGGTATTGGTCTAATTATAGCAGGCCTAGTAATTCTCACATGCTCTAAAATGATTACTAGATTATAATTTTTGAGAATATGGGCAAGGATATATAATATATTTATGTTTATATGATGCAACAAATATATAGCAATTATCTACTTCTGTGTTTATGTAGACATGAGTTATAATAACAAATGTGTGTGAATACTTATAGCAACCATTTGAACAGTTCTTGTGCTATGTTTTATATGCATGTGTCATTATATATAACTATATATAAATCCATATTAACATGTATAAATTCTAATTTTATACATATAATCATACTACATACAGTTCTACATGAAATGTATTAAAACAGTTTTTTTTTTACAATTTCATATGTAAACTATATGTGCATACAAAGAAACAAAGATATTATTCTACTTTCTTTGTCTAAAAATAATTGTGAGCAATCCTATTAAGTATAAACTTAAGGAGACACTAGGCTCATGGTAAACTTAGTTCTGATACTCTCTTCAGTAGGGCAGTTCCAAGGCAATCAATGCCTTTTCCTTCAGTGTATGGGCCACACATCACTAAGAACCCTCCGCCATAACTCTAGAAGAGCCTCTTGACATCCCAACACTGGCTCCCCGGTCTACACACATAGACTGTAGAAGCCACTATTTGGCTGGACCCTTCGGGCCTAACTCTAATTCTATTGTATATCTGCAAAAGTTCAGGGCCAATTGAGGTCCCTGCAGTGAAAGGACCATCAGTTACTAGTTAAATTAATTCAACTCTTTAGTCGACAAAACGATGTAGCATTTTCATCAGCGAACCAATTGAAAACTCCGCACTCGGAAAAATAAAGAGCCGAATGGGGCAGAAAGAGAACTTCGTGGGAGTTTGTGTGCCATACAAAGGCTGGAGAGGCCAAGCTGTCATTCCATTTCTTCATCCCAGTCCCCAATGCACCGCACCAGCTCTAGCGTGAAGGGAGATTTAAAAGCAACTAAGTACATATAAACATTTCTCATTCATTATCAGGGGTTTCTGCTACGGGGTAATGTATCATTAGTCCTAGTGTAAGGCAAGCTTTAAAAACGTAATTACTTAATCATGCAGTTAGCTTCCCATCAATCCTAGCAGCGTTTGTTCTTAACTAGCTTTTAAGAACAAAATTAGGAGTAATTTGTAAACAAAAGTAATTGAAGAGAGACAGATATTACCAAGGTGTTGGCAGCATTAGCAGACATTATTGTTTTCCTTAATACTGCCACAGTACCAGTTAACAGTAGGTAGCAGGCAAAAGGCAGGGCTATGGAAATAGGAGGGTGGCGATCTGGGAAATGCAGGGAAAAACGCCAGGTAGAAACTCTTTCCACTGGTCCAACCAACACCTAACTCCAACAACAGGTTGCTAATCTACTCCTGGATTGATCTGCGTTATATTCTAGTGAGTTATGGTATAATCTGACACTTTACGACCTTGAAAATTGTCTTTCTAACCTGTTATGTGATGGATCAGAGTCGCACAAGCTATAAATACACAGCTGCCACTGTTGTAGATGCAGAAAGGCCACTCAATGCAGGCACAAAGAAGCTTTGAGCATTCTTCCTTCTGGTTATCTGATAGAGATTCCGTGAACTTAAAATGAGCATGGCCTCCACGCCTGGTATTTTCCTAGACTTCTGGAAAATGGTGGTAGGCAACCAGTAGACCTGCTATTAAAAGTTTTATGAACTTATTGAGATAGAAAACCATAAAGCAGTTATGATTTCAAAGATGAATAGTTCTGATATAGATCTGGCCATTAGCTTCTCATTTGCCTCATGGATTGAAATCTTTACAGAAACTCTACATGGAAGCACTATACAAAACTTAGGTAGAAACAGGAGTATGCCAGGTCTATTCATGCTTCATAGACAAAATAACAGAGTCTGAATTAAACCAAAACACATAGAAAACACATTAAAAAATAATGATGACGTAGAGATTCAGACTTAGGGCTTTGTTATTATATCACTATGTTGCTAGGACAAGGGCAAATATCTTCTGGTGACTCAGTAGAATTCAACAGAGTTCTTGAACTTGGAATTTTATGTGTCTGAATGCTTCTCTTGAAGAACCTTAAGCAAATCATGGCAAGTCTCAGAGATTCAAATCTGTATCTGTAAATTAATATCTGGGCACCATTATCTCCACCCATTGTTGTAGCCACTTCATGGAAGTAAAGGTGCCTAGCAGACCTAGGCACTCAGGTACATTGATGCTGCTTATTTCAAATCAAGGGATGGGGAAAATGAGCTATATAATAGAAATGAAAATATAGTAATTTTTGAAGGGTTAAGATTTCACTAGAAACTAGTGCAGAGGCTTTAAGAATAGGGGGAAAGCATATCAGTTGTCAAGGCTTAATGCATCAAGCACTTATGTATATAATAAATATAAAATAATATAATACAAGATGTATACACATATATTGTATATTGTGTGTAAGTGACTAAATATTGAGTAAAAAATTAAGACAATTATTTCCATTAGATTGGAGTTTTATAATTCTTCATGTTGATTGATCTTGGTGATAAGTCGAGTTGCATGTGCAGAGTAAGAATTGCATAGCAATTGCCCTGTGTACAATTAGTTTTCTGGAGAAGGAACACAAATACAAATCATAGCATATATACCATGATTTATAACAAATATCATGTTCTTACCCTCTTCCAAAATGAAAATAAAAAAAAAAAAACACAATCTTTTAGGTTACTAACTTGGGCGTATAAGTAAATTATGAGAATTCCCCATGCTCTGTCATTTTCAGCAGAGGAAAAGAAGTGTCACATTGAAATGAGTGAAGCAGAGAACAATGTTAAGGTTGGTTTGTGAGGTAGGCAACCTCTTGGATTCTATGGTGGTAGAAACTGCTATCAAAGCAAGTATCATGTCCTCTGCCAAGGAGAACACTCCCTTAGTTCATTTCTTCCTGACAGGAGCAGGTTTGCCTCTCTTTGAAGTTTATGATTCTAACATAGCAACAGGTAAATATTTTTCTTCAGTGCTTCAGGCTTTTGGCATTCAGAATTAAACCAAGTCTTCGAATAATCTAAGTTTCCATTGTATGTCTACAAGAAGGCTAGAAGAGCAGAGCTCAGAGTTTAGATAATTATCCAGATAATTACCCAGGCCTCTAAGTGACTTTTATTGGTTTACATAATAAACCATTTGGGAAGAAGGAGGCTTTTCTCTTTTAATTGCCTGTAAAACAAAATCACTGTATTATCAAATCGCCTTACTCTTTAAAAAGATTAAATAAAAATTACTTGCAATAAATGTGAACACAATGACCGGGAAGTTCTTGTTTTGCAAGCCTTCACACCCTCAAGAGAAATGTATGCTGCTGGGTTAAAATGAGCCAGTTTGACAAGGCCTGGAGGACTCTTCCATGTGGATTGACCACTGTGCAGAGAAAGCACTCTTCATTGTCAAGACTTCAAGAAAATAGAAATGTTACTTCTATTAACCAAAGTAATTGATATAGATGAGTAATTGAAGTTCTCCCACCCCAAATCTTACAAGATGTGTAAGTCAGTTCCTCATCAAACTAAAATTTTTATCTATGTAACACAAACTCCATCTTCTAGGTCTTCACTCCCTCTTCCCTCTTTTCTTTCTTCTTCCTTCTCCTTTACTTAAGTCTTTCTCCTTCCCATTAAAGTGCATGCGTGCGTGCGTGTGTGCGTGTGGTGTGTTTGTGTGTGTGTGTGTGTGTGTGTGTGTGTGTGTGTGTGTGTGAGTGTGTGTGTGTATTTGTGTGTAATGTGTGAATGCAGGATCATATATGCCAAGGTGTGAATATCAGAGGACACCTGGATTTCAGCATCAAGCTTCTAGCAACTCTTCTATTTCAATCTCTTACCCCCTTGGGGGACCATTGGGATTACAGATACTGTAATCTCACTGGTCTACATTTTCTGTGGATTCTGGGATTCCAAATCAGTCCAAATGGTTACATGATGCCTCTGTCATCTCTTCAGATGCACATTCTGATTTGAAGGGCTGTTTCAACAAACTCACTGACCTCTTCTCCCCTTGCTGTATTACTTCCTTCTCTTTGTTAGGAAGCTTATGATGTTGACATAGTGCTTCCGGTTAGGAGATATATTAGGAGGGAGAATATAGACATGGTAGAAACAAGCTAAAGCAGAAATTGGTAGAGGATCTCTGACCCTCTATGCCCTGCTTCCTGGATGTTCTTAGAAGTCCTCTCTTCTACTTTAGAAGTAGGAACAGGTAGGATGCATGCCAGTGCTGGGAGATGGTGTTTATTGGAGCACTGCTCTATGTGAACCAGGAATACCTGTGTGTAATTCAAAATTGAGTAATAATAAGTATTTGAATATATATGTACATATATGTACACACACACACACACATACGTTGTGTTCTCTACAATATCGACATTGCTATTTCATAGAAGACTTCTTCTTTCCAGTAATTTTCTGTCTTATTTTTCTTTATGCTACTTTTCTTCTCTGAAGGGTTTAGAACCTATTTATGTATTTATTGTCTGTCTTCTTCAAAAGACAAAAGCTCAGTAAATCAAAGTTCTTATTTATAGTGTAGTGTCTAGGACCAGGTCATTGTTCACTATGTACCCAAACAATAAATGAAACATTCATATATGGAAGATAAAACTGTCATGGCTACCTTTTTATAATGGACAAGTCAGTTAAGAGTCAGTACAAAACTCTACCTGGATCAGTTTATATCAGATAGCATAGTAGAACACTTAATGAGGTCTCTCTCTATAAGCACTCCTTTGACATCAATGTCTTTGTATCCAATTCTGTCTCCAGAGAAAATTTGGAGAGGATCTGCAAATTGAGGCTGTCAGAAAGACTGAAAGGAAATCCTGTAAGTTTTTCATTCTTTCTTCTTCTTCTTCTTCTTCTTCTTCTTCTTCTTCTTCTTCTTCTTCTTCTTCTTCTTCTTCTTCTTCTTCTTCTTCTTCTTCTTCTTCTTCTTCTATACATCAAATGTGGTCTATAGGGGTTTTATGAAAACCTTGTTTCTTGGGATAATGATTGTAACCACTGGCTGTACTGTTCCTCCAAACAGAAAGCGTCATACACATGTCTAGTTTGGGCTCAACTTCTGTAGATACAAGCAGAGGGGAAATTGAGTGTTTTCTGTGTATGTCAGACATACATTAGCATACTTACTTTGAATTTCTATGAAGTGATCATAGTTTTATAGTTAAAGACATTTAGATTTCTAGAGCAGAAGTAATACCCATAAAGACAGGGAGTGAGTGATGGAAATCAGGGTCTGGAATCCAAGTAGATCAGACATGCCTCCCTCAGCAGAACACATACTCACCAAAGACATGCATTCTCATTACCTTCAGAGTACCTGAGGAGCTTTCCAGGACAATGCATAGAGAACATAATCCTGCATTTATCCACCTGTATTTTCAGTAAGTTTTGGCTGAATAAATTTTTAAAAACATGATGAAATACAGTGTTCTTTCCAGTGTGTTCTGATACATAACTGAACTTCAAGATTAACTGCATTGTAAGTAGTGGCTACAATACATGAGTAGGGTATGCATAATGAGAGTTTCATTAGGACCCACGAATGTAGCTCTTTTGATATATCTAGGTAATGCACTATTTGAAAGCAAGGGGCGGGGAGTGAAACTGTTAACCCAGAAGCAGTAGCTTCCATTTGCTTCTGAAAGCTTCCATTGTATTACAGAGTTCTGTCTGGATTTATAGGTGAACTCATGTTTCAAGGTCAACTTCATACACAATCACCATCACACATGAGGAAAGAGGCAATTTGAAAGAAGTTGTATCTTGTTGATAAATACAATACCTGATTTTTGTAGATTTGAGATCATTATGTATCAAATATGTAAATGAATCAACCAAAAAAGTGGCTGTGTCTGGCTAATTATTTATAACAACAATGACCTACAGGCAGTTGAAGATAGGAAAGATAATCTTAAAAACCAAAAGGCAGTAACCTGCTTTCCAGTGTGGGCTACTCATGCTCCTCTTATGTTTATGTGGAAAATGACACATTATGTAAATTAGTCACTGGAAGTAAGACCTCTGATCTGTCCTAAGCAGATGTAAAAAGCTGGAGGAGGCACATTCTTAAATGTTGTAGCTGAGAACAGTGTAAAGAGAACAGAATTCTCTCCTGTGTGTGCCTTTTTGGTGTGTGTGTGTGTGTGTGTGTGTGTGTGTGTGCTGACTGTCTTGTGTTGCTTCCACAGACATATTTACAATATTCCAAGTCTCACTTCGGACTCTCAAATGCTAGCATCTTGGAGACCCTCCTTATCTAAGAGGGTGGCTCTTGTTTAAAAACTGCACAATGTAAATTGTATCTGGTGTTTAATGAATAGCACTGAAATTGCTGTATGGTGCCACATATTCGCTACTGAACGTGTCATGAGGCAACATTTTATAGGCATTGTAAAATCTTTTTTACCACACACAGATGCATTACCCAAAATTACTCAAATCTGCAGGGCATCTGAAACTCGCTCTGCAACAGTAATAGGCTTTGCTGCTTAAAAAGTGATTATGACTAATGCACAGACACAATTATCACTACACTCAACCACCAGGAATTCATTCTCACTGAAATTTGAACAATTGCTAAGAAAAACTAAGTAATTTTCAAAACTTACAGGATCATAAAGCAGAACTAGTGAAATATTTTCATCTGTCAGTCTATACAAGGAAGATTTTATTGGCAGTATTTTTACAACCCCTAACATTTTACCATTTTGTAATATATACTGTAGATTCATTAGAAACATTCCAAAAGAGTTAATGATTATAACTAACTCATGGGGCTGTTCCTACAGCAAGAAGAGGCAACATTAATGTTTAGAAAGAAGCTAGGAATGGAATCCAATAGATTTAGTTTTGGCCCTGAGCAGTTAGTTCTTTCATGTCTCTGGGCTTAACTTTCTTTTTTTTATATATATATACCAAGAAAGCTTTGTTGAGGTTGCCTCCTCGTCTAACCTGCCATGATTTGATTTTTTTATATGATCTAAGATAGGAAAAGCTTGTTGTCTTCATTTTCCTCTTCCTTTGGAGAGGAAACCAGGAAAAACTATAGCAAAAGATGTAGAACTGTTCTTGACCTTAAAGGGTTTGCTGTGAGGGAAAATGTAATGCAGAATGAACAGTCTGATACAAACAGCATGATGGAAGGCACAGAGCAAGTTCATGAAAGATGACACAGGCTACTTCATTATTCGTGAATGTTTCCTATTCGTGTAAGGTGGGAATGCATTTGAGACTCTGAGGAATGAGCACCTATGTATAGCTTGCTCAACATCAATCTACATGCACTTTAGAATTCTCCACAAATTCATGTCTATGTTCTGCTCTATGGGTGATCAAATGAAGATCACCCTTATAGATGTACTCCATGTATTTTAAGGTTGTCTACCAGTCAGTTTGGGATTCTAAATGATTGAGCTTCATAATGATTTGTTTGTGTTTTTTTTTTTTTTTGCTTGCTTGTTTGTTTGTTTGAAAGCCAGAGAATGATGACATGAAAGAGTTAAAAAAAATTCAGATATGTGATCAAACTAAGCAGGTTCTGATGAGGCTTAAAATTCAGGCATTTGGTCAAAATTCCTGACTTCAATTTCTTTATCTGGCTTTTTTGGAAGTGTTAAAGATATAATATCAAACACAAGGAATATCTTGTATAAATTTTGACATTTAATATTTCTTATAATAACTTTTTAATTTGGATTTTAATTAATCCTATTTTAAGAATAAAACAAAACAAAACACACAGACAAACAAACAAAAACCAAGACATGGAGAAGTCATGCATATTGTTTTAACTTACAGTCAATGACATGGCTGTAACTTTAAACTGGGGCTCTCTGACTCCAAAGCATAGGGTGTGTGCTCAAATGTACAGGATGCTGGATAGGTACATGTACAACATATAGGTCATCTTCAAGTTCAGGGACAGCTTAGAAGCTCATCTGAGCCAAATCATTTGATATGCAGTTCATCTGTACTGTCTAAAAACACTGACAGGAAAAACTGATAGGGGCTTCTGAGCACAAAGAAGTCCCTTTGATCATTGGGCCCATCACTGACACATATCACATGAGCTGAAACTAATGTCCCTTACCACAGAGAAATCCAGAAATAGCTAGAGAAAAAGTACAGACCATTCCTAATTCATACCTTTGATTCTAGAGGTCAAATGCAAGTCAATCATGCCTGCTTGCTTTCTTTCTCTTTTTACTGCATTGCACTGATTTCAAACTTAATGTAGATGTTTTAAGTAACTGTGGTGCCTGTGAGCTATAATAAGGGTGTATCAAATAGGCTATCATTGGATGACCCAGCTCACTTCGTGCTCTCTGCTGCACTTTCTGTCTTGCCAAGGTTAGTGTATTATGAAATCATTGCATGATTTAGTCATGTATTCGTTTAACATAGTTTAGGCTATTCACTACAAAACTGGAATATGAAGAATCCTTAAGACATGGTTTTTGGGATGGATCATCTAGAGACTGTCATATCCAGGGATCCATCCCATAATTAGCCTCCAAACAATGACACCATTGCATACACTAGCAAGCGTTTGCTGAAAGGACCCTGATATAGCTGTCTCTTGTGAGACTAGGCCGGGGCCTAGCAAACACATAAGTGGATGCTCACAGTCAGCTATTGGATGGATCACAGGGCCCGCAATGGAGGAGCCAGAGAAAGTATCCAAGGAGCTAAAGAGATCTGCATCCCTGTAGGTGCAACAACATTATGAACTAACCAGTACCCCGGAGCTCTTGACTCTAGCTGCATATGTATCAAAAGATGGCCTAGTAGGCCATCACTGGAAAGAGAGGCCCATTGGACACACAAACTTTATATGCCCAAGTACAGGGGAACTCCAGGGCTAAAAAGTGGGAATGGATGGGTAGGGAAATGGGGGGGGGTTATGGGGGACTTTGGGGATAGCATTGGAAATGTAATTGAGGAAAATACATAATAAAAATATTATTAAAATATTTAAAAGAAAAAGACATGTTTTTTGTGTTGAGGAAATTACACTGGGTGGAGAAGGCATCTCTGTAAAACATCACTTAGTTGGGAGACCAAGGTTCAGATAATGGGCCAAGAGAGGGTCATCTCTTGGGTCCCAGTCTCAATCCTTTTAATCTTTAATTTTTGTGGACTTGACTAAGTGTCCCCATGTTTCAGTGTGTCATCTGTTAAATGGGAATCTGTCCCCTACATTTGTCAAGACAATAGCATGAGTAGTTAATGAGGTCAGCTACTGCTGATTTCTTTTCCCTAACAGCCTGATGTGACGGTAGAAGAGGAGCAAGGCACATTGAAGTCTCCCAGAGAAATGAGATGCAAATACAGAGTATTCATTTGCACAAGAAGTCAAAGCTGTGAGGCCTTCTAGGAAGGACAGTGTATATACTTTAAAGTATTAGAGAAAGTCTAAGAAATCACCAGGTGAAGTAGATGGGCTTGGGAAAGAAAGGCCGAGAACTCCACAAGGACACTGCCAGGCAGGCTTCAGATTCAGATTCACTTCAAATATGAGTGAGAGCCATAGGCAAACTGTCCTTGGAACAGTGGCAGTATGGCCATGATTGATATTAGGTCCATTGCTGTGGTAACGATGCAGAGAAGTTCCATGGGTATGAGAACAAGTTCATGGTGATGCATGAGTAATTCTGTGGGCCCTATCATTATTGGCAGATGTTAAAAATAAGGAATAATCACATGGCCACAGAGAGACGCAAACCCCTATGTGTTTTGTTTGTTGTTTCAGATTCTTAGGTTTCTCCCAACTTGGCATAAACTATGAAAAGAAAGGAGCTTCCTTTGATGCCTGCTTTGGTGGCACCAGGAAGGAAGAACACTGAACTCAATGTGATGGAGATAATAAACAATTAGCCAGGTATTGTTTAGGTGTCGTATTTTAAGTGGAAGGGGGGAAAATTGTACCCTTGCCCATAGAATCATATCTGAAAAACAGTTTTTAGACAGCCAAGTGTCCCTTCTGCGTCTTTAATTAAGCTTCTTTGCTTGAATTCCAGTTTGCTGGTACCGGTAACCATATTACCTAAAACATTTGTTTAAACTGCAGATGCCTGAACCCCATCAAAGTTCAGATGAATCAAAACGTATAATTTTAAAATACAATCGAGTAAGCCTATTATGATTCGATTAGTACAGAGTATATACATGCATTTGGTGTTTCACACTATATACTATGAAATTTTGCAGTTATTATACACAGGTTGAAGAACTAATAATTATTTGTGAGAAAACAGAAGTGTTACTCACTATAAATAGAGCACAATGACAGTATGTTTGTATTGAATGATCACTCTGTAGTCCATACATTTGCCCAATGAAATTAATAACAAAGTATATATACCATCCTTCAGTTTGAATAATTTCACCAAATCTGTAATCAAAGAACGAGAATTGCTATTTAAATATTTGCGAGTCTTCTGTTGCATTAAGTTTCAGGGGGTTCTAACCTCCTGAACTCATAGACCATATTAAAGTAATGCTTTAAATTATGAGAAAGTGAAATAACATTTTCCAAACAAAAGCATAATATTGGAAGAAGGATCCATTTTTTTATTAAATCACATTTGTTTCATATAGTAGATAAAGTTCAATTCCTAAAACTTTTAAAGTCATCAAAGTCCTTTCACTATATATCTGAAAATGATACTGAGGATCAACACACACTGGGCAAGTAGACTAAAATCAGTGTATTACAACGAATTAAACAGCCCTAGAAGACCTATGCCTTGTAGAAGAGACAATCATAGTGTACTTTTCCATAGGTATAGTGGGAGAAAGAAGCTGGTATTATAGGAAATATGGTACCTAGTGAGACACATTTGGAACATGTAATAAGGAGTGTAAGACGGCAGTAAAATATCAAAACAACCCTGTGAGTAATATCTCACAAGGTATCCTGAGCAGATGTAGACAGTAAGGTGGCATGGGATAATGCCTGTACCACAGGGTGTTTAACAGGGGAAGGAAAATGCATATGGGGCACACCGATGGCTCAAAGCCAAGGCTCATGCCCCAGGAAACAGGGGCTCCTGTATTTTCTTTCTTTTTTATTAGATATTTTCTTTATATACATTTCAAATGCTATCCCAAAAGTTCCCTATACCCTTCCCCGCCCTGCTCCCCTACCTACTCACTCCCGCTTCTTGGCCCTGGCATTCCCCTGTACTGGGGCATATAAAGTTTGCAATACCAAGGGGGCCTCTTCCCAGTGATGGCGACTAGGCCATCTTCTGCTACATATGCACCTAGAGGGCTTCTACTCTCCAGACAGCTTCCTAAAACTTGGAAGGCCTTACAGATATAAGGCTATTTATGCATTAGCATGAATAACATTGCTTCAAAAACTCAAAAATTAAGAATTCACCCAAATCATTTCATTGGAAATCAATTAGCATTTTCATTTACTTTGTTCTGATAAAGCAAAAGCCCACACATTCTCTCTAAAAGGACATTTCCAGACATGCCATATAAATTATTAAAAAGAAAAAAGCATTACAGAGTAATTAGGTTAAGTCTATTTCCTCACTCCTCCCTCCAGCTACCTCCTTTCCAAATAGATTACTTTTCAAAAAAAAAGTAACAGTTATTCAAAACAAAATATGTTGGTTTGTCTTACAGCCAAATGAAATGGATCTGCATTGCACAGTGATATAAGCCAACCTCAAATTGATACATTTATCAAGTAAAGGGGAAAAAAAGCATAGCTTAAGCAGCTCTGTTGATCATTTAAAAAATGTTAATAGTAAAATGCTTTAAAAAAACACTATTTAGATACTTATGACTAATGGCGCAATGTTAGTTAAATTCAAAACATTCATTAATTTCAGCTGGTTTTCATCGTTGTGAAAAATAACTCAAAAGAAACTTCAATAATTTTCAAAAGCAACATAAAATATAATACCCAAGTGCTAATCCACCCAGGAAGCCCCTTCCCCAGACTTGGAGTTTTGCCAATAAACTCCTCAAAGGGGCTGAGTAATTTCTGGCTTGTGGATGTCATCCAATTCTTCAGTTAACTTGGTAACAGAATCTGGTGAGTCTTGTTGTGAGTAATATATAAAGGCTACATTTATACAGCATGTTAAAGAAGTCACATGATGAATATGCTTTTTTTCTCCCCTCCTTTGTGTTCATGGGTGACTCAACATTATCATAATGTTCATATTTTATACCAGGAAATAGAAACTTAATTGATAGCTATTTAGAGCCATCAAAATTCTCTTTTAAATAACCTAGTTGAACAATAAAGAATTACTTTCTGTGGGATTAGAAACATCACAGAAAATAATTTATTAGTACTGATTTCCATATTGGCAACTGAGCCAACAGACTACTGGCGCTGTTTACTTGAACTCAGTCACTGCAATTCTAAGTCAAAATGTTTCCATAGTTTGGAACTAGCTTTAACCTTTTGCCTCTCAGAACTGGGCAGCATGCAGGCTCTACAGGATATCCGCTTCATTTTCCCCTTTCTTTATAGAAGTGAGCAACATTGTCCAGTCATTTTCCATGTCTATGGGTATGGAAAGTGATCCAATTATAGCCCTGCTTATCTATAAGCTTGTTGGCTGGTTCATTCATAAGAAGATTAAAGACACATAGCAAATAGATACTTAAGCAGCAAGAAATGTACTAATGAAAGTACATACTATTATCAGATTAATAAATGCTTATCAAATCACATAATCAGATTTGAATAATCTTTTTATAAAAGATCTCCTCTCTGATAATCAGTTCATCGATGAACTTTTATACAGATGTGAACATCTTATTAACTAGAATGTAATGGGCACATCTAAATCATAGTGACCTATGAAGGCTAAAAACAATCATCTGCTGATAGGATAAGTCTCATTTACTTATCAACAATAACAATAAAATGTGTAAGGAAAGATGCTTAAGACTGCAGAGTGAGGGAGGAGAAAGAGAGGGAGACAGAGAGAGGGGGAGGGAGGGAGGGAGGGACAGAGAGACAAAGAGACTGAGAAAGACAGAGAGAGACAGACACAGAGAGAGACACACAGAGAGAGAGAGAGAGAGAGAGAGAGTAGAGAGAAGACAGAGAGAGAGAGACAGAGAGAGAGAGAGAGAGAGAGAGAGAGAGAGAGAGAGAGAGAGAGAGAGGGAAAAGAAGAAGGAGAAGAAGAAGGAGCTGGGAAGCATTGGCAGTATGATCTCCCCCAACCCCCCCCCCAAAAAAAAATGCTTGGTCAGATGTTCTTCATGGTTCTTATGAGAAATGGCTGAGTTTTGCCTTTGGACATCCAGAACTGTATGGCTGACTTATTCTTGATTATTTAGCCATGTGCCAAGGACGAGCCCTGTCTAGGACCAGGTTCCTGAGATAAAGGGTGTTTGGAAGTTGTGAAAACAAATGACTAGATGTCAAACTGTGGGTCTAAGCTCGTGGTTTATGTCCTGCTGAGATAGCTTTAAATAAAGATCTCTCTCCCTCTCTTTCTTTCTCTCTCTCTCTCTCTCTCTCTCTCTCTCTCTCTCTCTCTCTCTGTGTGTCTGTGTGTGTGTGTGTGTGTGTGTGTCTGTGTGTTCTACTATGCTCTAGACAACTTTTTCTTGCTATTCTAAAACCTCTATGACTGATATAGCTAGCTTTCTGCTGAAGACAGATCTCTTTGCTACCAAAAATTCTAAAAGCTCTCTGGATAGTTCATGGGTTTTTCTAACCAAAATCAGAAAAGCTGCTAAAACATTCTTGAATCTTCCATCCAAGTCAGAAATCCTGTTAGAAAAATTCTAAAAGCTATTCTTGGGTTTTCCCTTGAAAATCAGAGAGCCAGGAAAAAGAATTAAGAAAGATCTGTGTTCACTCTTGAGACAACCTTCTCTGGATAGCAGCTAGAAAACATTCTCTTTTTTAAATAATTTTTTATTAGTTATTTTCTTCATTTACATTTCAAATGCTATCCCCTTTCCTAATTTGCTCTGCAAACCCCCCTATACCCTCCTCCTTTCCCCTGCTCCCCAACCCACCCACTCATCATTCCTGGCCCTGGCATTCCCCTATACTGGGCATAGAACCTTCACAGGACCAAGGGCCTCTTCCCCCATTGATGGACAACTAGGCTATCCTCTGCTACATATGCAGCTAGAGCCATGAGTCCCACCATGTGTTTTCTTTGATTGGTGGTTTAGTCCCAAAGAGCTCTGAGGGTACTGGTTAGTCCTTGGGTACTAGAAAACATTCTAAAAGAGCCCTGTCAGCTCTCTAAGTAATTCTTGAGACTTCTGACCAAGGTCATCAGAAATCCTGTTGCAAAAAATTTTTAAAAGAGCTGTGTTTACTCTCCATGGATTTTTCTGACCCAAGTCAGAAATTCTGTTAGAAAAAAAATGTTGAAGTTTCTGTCCCTACCAAGGCCATGCTGGATTTAGGAGCCATAAGTTTGTGAAATAACTGCACCATTTTCATTACACATTTTCTTCCTCCACCCGCCCTCTCTTACACACACACACACACACACACACACACACACAAAGAGAGAGAGAGAGAGAGAGAGAGAGAGAGAGAGAGAGAGAGAGAGAGAGAGAAGAAATGGGAAGAGAAAGCAGATGATAAGAGGGGAAAAAAAGAGAGCCAGGGATGCCCTAAAATTAGGATTATGGAAATGGTAGGAGATGCTGTGAGCTCTTTTGTCAAAAGCAACCATGCTGATAAATTGGTGTTGCCATAGTACCCACAAATGGCCCTTAATTTTTCCTGTTTTCCCTATATTTCCATTTGTCCCCTCTTACATCTCTACTTGATCCTCCTGTTCTAGTTCCCCCTCCCCATACATCCATAACTATCTTTTCTATTTTTCTCTCCCAGAGAGATCTTTCTATTCACTCTTAGTATTTTATATATAACCTTTATGGTTCTATTGATGGTAGCTTGGTTATCATCGATATAAATCATATAACTAAATAAAGCATAAGCTTGCATATACGTGAATACATACCACATTTACCTTTCTGACAGTGGATTACCTCACTCAGAATGATCTTTCTATT
The DNA here is from genome assembly GCF_000001635.26 of Mus musculus. Taxonomy (NCBI): domain Eukaryota; kingdom Metazoa; phylum Chordata; class Mammalia; order Rodentia; family Muridae; genus Mus; species Mus musculus. The sequence goes on along the minus strand of NC_000067.6, from coordinate 19,854,508 downwards.
TTTTTCCATTTACCTGAGAACATCATCTCATAATGGCTAAGTAATATTGCATTGGGTAAATGTACAACATTTTCTTTACCCTTTCAACTATTGAGAGTCATTTATGTTGTTTCCAGTGTCTGATTGTTGTGAATGTAACCGCAATGAACATGGTTGGGCAAGTACTTCTATTGTAGTATGAAGTGTGTCTTTGGGGTTTATTCTTGAGAGTAGTAAAGCTGAATCTTGAAGTAGATATATTACAAGCTTTCTGAGGAATGGCCATAGTGATATCCATAGTAACTGTACAAGTTTGCACTCCTGCCAGCAGTGGATGAGACACACACTAGTTTTAAAAATTAGTATTCATGCCTAATTCCTTGAACATTTCCAGAAATATCCTGGGTATATAATTGGGTCAGAAAATTAATTGATGCTACGGTTGTTTAGCGGGTCCTGAAGTTGGATATTTTTGATATTCTTTTTTTTTTTTTTTACAATGCTCTTTGAACTACCTCCTACTCTTATTTTGCCTCCTCTTATTTTTGTCCCATCTATGAAATACAGATATAGAAAGTGGGTTCTGAATGCATTCAACAGGAATCCATGTTATCTGAGAGATGGGAATACCCATCAATGTACATATTTTGGCTTATTTTTAGTAAAGACATATTTCTACATTTATGACACCTTTTTTTTTCTCATGTGTGTTGTAAGTGTGTGTCAATGACCCTAGAAACTGGATGTAAATTGCATCTCGAACATAACAAATTTTAAGATATTGATAGCTAGGTTTTACTCTAAAGGGAGCGAATTTATACTTTTAAAGAAAGCCACACCAAAAAAGAAAACTCTTCTAAAGAAAGAGTGATTTGGCATTTTTTCCCAGCTTTGTGGGAGAGAAAAGATTAAATGTTATTTTGTTTGATACACATAGAGTAATTTAGCATGTGCTTAAGTTATCTTCAATTTAGCAGAGTCATAGTATTTTGTGAAATGCCTTCTTAAAATATTCCATGTAGTTGGGGATTATCAGATACTTTATAATATCCATTGGCCAATAGCAGCTCACATCCATTTTGCTTTAGTGTGGATGAAAAGGGACTGGCCAACCACCTTCATCTGCTGCCATCTTCCCTGCCTGCTTCTATGACTTCTTCCCATGAATGACTGAATCCTCTTGGAACTGAAAGCCAAATAAAACTCTTTCTTCCTTAAGTTGCTTTCATAAGGGCACTTTATCGTTGCAACATGGGAATAAGTAAGACCAAATTTAAGTAGCAGAATCACTTATTATTTTATAGTTTCAGAAATTAGAAAATATGGTTCTTGGCCCAAAATATCCCATGAAGAAGATGTGGATACTTACAAAATCTATCTCTGTTGTCCTAGTCTGTGTTTAGTCATTGAAAAGGTAAGACTAATGCCAATGTCTCTATTAAAAATCCAACAGGAACAAACATTTGAATATGTACTCCAGAAATGTTGAACTAAGTATGGCACTAATTGCTTCTCTTCCAGAAGGAGTTCAGTTACCTCTGCTCAAGTGCCCTCCACTCCCAACACTGCATGTCTGTTAGAGGGCAGGAATATGTGTCTCATTTAACTGCTCCTCAGCACTAGCACTTACTCTTTAATCTAATGCCAGCTCCCATAAAGCTTAGGTCATAGCAAGGACTTTTCACAGTAAGTCATTCACAAGGTGCTGTCCCTTTGAGTTTATGGTAAACATTGGGAAACTCAGAAGAACACATCCAGGTTAGTGTAGTCTACCTAATCATTCTCTTTGTCTAATTCTAGGCTCTTGGTCATTATTCATGGAGGTTAATGAATAGATCAGTGAAAGGAAAAGAACTTTTAATAGACTTTCTCCCCTGTATTTTGTAAAACATTACTTTTTTCTCTGAATTTCCAAACATTTCATCTGTGCTTCAGATTTGGTTTTTTTTTTTTTTTTTCATGTATAAGGTTCTATGTCATCTTTAAGTATTCCACATCCAACTGTATTTCCTTTAAATTAAAAGTCCCATCAAGTAGAATATACAATGACCAGGAGTGGAACACAGAAACATATGAGTGGACATTGTCTCTACTTATAAGTAGGTAGTGACCTTCAGGAAATAACTATTACTTCCCGAATCCTTTTTTTTTAAACCTTCCATTGTTAAATATGAAAGCTATACTTAGAAACTAGCAAGTGTTTTCTTTTTAGACTGTGTTTAGCTAGGCTTTAGGACAGAGTTAATAAGAGATATGGACCAGTATATATGCATTTATCTATAATAGACACATAGGCATGATCCTGAACAGTTGTATATGACAGTTCATTAATCCAAGCTTATATCTTCTGGATGGTCCTTCAACAAATACAATTTTATGCAGTGAACAGTTATATCTGATAGTGCCCTTCCATAAGTGGTTTCTCTTGGAAACTTAAAACTTCGATTACAATATGCACTAAACTAGAAACACAGATACACTGCAAAGGGGCCCACATGGACTTCCTGCAATATCGTATCTTCCTACTACTCAGTTAAAGTGTTCAGAACCCCAAGACCACCTTGTTTATTTAAAGCAACCTTCTTTCTCTGTATGGCACCTACCCACATTGACAGCTGGGATATTTTACATCAATTTAGTCAATTAACATTATTAGGGTAATTTTAATAGCTGATACTCCTTGAGGCTAAGTAGCAAGTAGTGCAATTTGAAAAACATTAAGTAAATAAAATATGAGAGAGACAAATGAAACAATATTTCAGAAATGGAGTGAGAAAATGATAGACTATTATCAGAGCTATCAATATTAACATCATAGCAATAGAAACAGTATATGTACTACTTGGAAAATCCAGATAGGACCAAGTTCAGAACCAGATTTGTGGATGAGGCTGATATACTTCCTTCCACTTTAAGGACACCAACTGGTCCTCAGAACTCCATAGCTCTCTTGACATCCCAGAGGATGGGACTGATCTCTTTATTTTTCACTAAATAAACACTGCCCTTTAAAGAGGCAGTATATTATGCTTTGTTTTTTAATGAAGAGTATCTTACCAAGGATGTCTTATTATATATTTTAGGATATAAAATAGGGAGAAACGATTGGAGTTATAAATTCATATAGAGGTAATCAAATTTCTGCTTTCAGTGTAGAGGAACAACTGTGTCAGAGGTTCCATGAAACTCCACATGAAGTACATCTTAGCTTTCAACCCTGAATAAGTAACTTAGATTTCTTGAACATCAGGTCCCTGGCTTAATACATGGGATTAATAAAAGAGCCAAGTTCAGAGAGAAGGTAAGGTAGTTTATAATATTAAATACATAAAATATTTAACATAATGTTTGGCATATAACTGATATATTCAAAATAACTAATATTAGAGTAGGCTTAAGCCAATAGGAGAATTTGGATATTAAAGAATATTGTACAGAAGCAGATGTGATGATGCAGAGCTGTAATCCCAGCACTTGGGACACAGTAAAGGAAGATTATGGTAAACTTGAAACCAGCCTGGTTGAAACAGTAGGAGCTGTGGCTATACGAGAATCCTACCCGCTCCCCTCCATCCCCTGAAAGGAAGTTAAGAAGAACAAAAAATTGATGTACCAATGCAAGAGGAGACTCTTATTTACTATCTTTATTGAGGCCTGGATTCACTTAGCACTTAATGTTCATAAATGGTAATGAGAACTTCCTTTTTAGGGAGAGCTCAGCTCTATGCACTTCCTTTCCATTTTCTCTCATAGTCTCTTCCAAGTGACCTCTGACTCAAATCTTATCATGGCATAATCAACCATTCCCCAGATAAAGAAACCATGACTGGCAATATTTAAATAAATAGCCAAATATAACGGATGTATCCAGATAACAAATGATAAACCAAGGATACAAATCCTGGACTATGCACTGGGTTGCTACCCATGGTCAGTTGGGGGTTCAATGACTATGAGCGTGGTTATGTGTGGTCCCAGTTGCTGCATGAAATCGTACACTATGTGTGATGTCTAAGAGTCTTATTGTGGAGCTGAACTGCTATATCTCCCGACAGGAGGCAACTTTCTCTAATCGACTGGCCCTAAAAGGCTGGGTTTTCAGGTTGTCACAAGGACACTGCCCGAAGCAGGGAAGCTTCCAAGCCTAGACAGTCCCTTCTTCCCATGGATAACACCTATTCTGCCTATGGAGCCAAGTTTGGCTGTCTTTCTACAGCTAGTGTTCTCTTCTCCATGTGGGTGTGCCCAGGAAAAGCCTAATCATCTGAGAACCTTGGCCATGGGAATGGCTGCCACAGTGTTATTTGATCAAAGAACACAGAGCTGTTAATGTACGAGAGCACCCTTGTTGCGGAAATGAGTCACACCACAGAGCCTGGCTGATGTGGCATCATTTGGAAACTGCAACAGAACTCAAGGGCTGCTCTCAAGCTGAGGAGATCCTTGGCACATGGCCAGGAAAAGGTGCGGAGTGTGCCAGACTCATAATAAAAGAAAGGCTTCATGGCTAGGCCTCTTGCTATAACTGTCTCTGCTTTCTCTTTTTAAAGCTACTTTTTTTTCCTATTGTAAATAATCCCATTAAATGAACATCATTGTCTCTCTTTCATACAAGAGGCCCATTCAGTCTTTAGCTGTAATGAAGAGGAAAAACACACACAATCAAAAAGGATGAGGGGTGTGGTGTGTTCCAACAAGAAGGAAGCAGAAGAGGGGTGAGGTTGGTCTGAGGAAGGAAAGGGTCCAGTGTGTCAAATTTGCCCGGCCACTGCAGAAAATCTCTATGTAATCTCTGTATCTCTCCTTAGATAATGATGATTGCAAAGGATGAAGTAACATTATTAAAAGACAGATGCAAAGAGTTGCCCTGGTGCTTTCTGATACAGTCCTGATTAAGATAATCAGCCTAGAAATTGAGATAGTAACTTTCCATTGTAACAAAATACTGGACCAAAGACACTTGAGGAAGGCAGGGTTTTATTTCAGATCACAATCTGATGCTAAAGTCCATCATAGAGAGGAAATCATGGTAACAGGCAGATTCATGATGGCAAGATTGTAAAACAGTAATTCCTCATTTCCTCACAGGTAGATAGAGCCAGACATGGAGAGCAGAGAGAAAATAGGATCAGGATATACCATCATGAAGCCCACCCAGCAAGTTTTCACCTTCTGGTGTTCCCCAGTCTTTCAGAACAGCTCCATCACTAGGGTTCAAGGAGTGTTGAAGCACGGGAGCCTATGAGGGACATTTCACCTTCAACAGGAGGTACTGACTGATACAAACAAGAGTTGAGGTGGTGATCAGAAGAGTATACGTTGTGAACCTTCAGTATTGATAATTGACTCCAAATAGGTGTGCTTGCTATTTTCCATTTGCTGTGATAAAAGACCTTCACCACAGCACCCTAAGGAATAGTAGTACCCAATCTTGGGACAGGTCTTTCTATATCAACTAACCTAATCAATTTCACCCTTCATTGATGTGCCAAAGATAAGGTTTTTTTTTTATGTTATTCTATATACCATCAAGGTGATAATATTAACTATCACTGTAGCCTTCATTCTTTTGGGCAATGTTAGATGACTTTCTCTAAAATTATTTGCGTTATTATTTTATGAGATGAACTATTAGCTGATTTTATAGTTTCTTTTATCTTTGAGATTATAATGTAATTTTTTCACTTCTCCCTTACCTATCCTCATTTCAATCCCTCCCACATACATCTCCTTGCCTTCATTCAGATATATGATTTCTTCACTCATTAACTGATGTTACATGAATGTTGTTACATGTACATCTATATTCACCTATAAAAGAACTTCTATATTTGAGGCTCATTAAATACTGAAGAAGAGTGGTAGTTATAAGAGCCAGGGGATCAGGGACTTTTCTGTTTGATTGTATCTCTTACTACTGTCAGAGACTACACCCATACTCACTCACCAACATGATTCCATGAATATGAGCTGAACAAAGACAAGAACAATATACAACATGCCAAAAAGGACAGGGAAGGCCCTAACCCTACACAAAGAACTACAGGCAACTAAGAGATGCCGATGCCGAGAGCAGCAGTAATATTTACCAATCAAGAACAGATTAATTGCTTATTTAGATTATATTTTGCAATAAACTTTTCAAAGTATTTTTGTAAAACTGTAATGTCTGATTGGAGATTAACTAACAAAAATGTATTCATTTAACTACATAAGTATAAAGACAAAATAGGATTGTCCAATCACTAAAATTTCATATTTAATTCTTCAAAAATAGGCAATCCATTTTAATGAAAGCAAAATATGATAAAGCAGATATATATGTTATCATTTTTTTTTACTTTTTTTTGTGAAGTAAAAATACTGGGTATGGTTGCTACGAAGATTAGATGGTCCAGTTCTGGTGATGTACTTTGAAGTGTGTTTTCTCTTATCACCAAAGAATTGTTGGTAAAAAATAAAAACAACAAAAAGAATGAACACCCCACTAAGTCTTGTACAAGTATAGTCCATGAGCAGAAAACCTGTAAACTAGTTCTCACTCTGAAATGACTCTCTTCAATGGATCAAGTATGATCCAATTAGATTCATTTAAGGCATTGTGCAGAGACGAGTGAAGATGCTACCTATATCTGCTCTATCCTTCTGAAATAAATGAATGCAGCTTGGATATAGGACTTCTAGCTAGGAGATCTGTCTGTCAGCTGTTCAGTTAGATATTATAGACATACACTGAAGCATCTTGGCCATCTTTAATCTTATGGTTTGGAGGATTTGATGATAGTTGATACTTGTGAGATAATAAAAGTTTTTTTTTCCTTCCTCCATTGTAAATTATCCATTCATGTATCATTAATATAATTTTCTCATGTACAAAGCATTACCAGATCTCATGTGAGCTTCATTAGTAGAAAATTGAGATGAAGAAACATGTTAATTATTGAGACTGCTTTCTCTGAGAGATCTACATATGTTGCCATGGCTGCCTGTCCTGCATAAATTGGCTAACAGAGGACAATACTAATGGTTTGTACATTCATAGATTTCCAGACTGTCAGGACTGGTTAAGAGGTACAAAATATTCAAGACACGTAGAATGAAAGCTAAGAAATCTTCACAAGTGGAAGCCTGCAAATTGTTTTGAGTATAGACAAGGACAGATAAAGACAGAATTATGAAAACTCAAAGGAACATATTTTCAATGAGGCAAGCATGTTGCTAATTCATAAACATAAATTACAGAGTAAAGACCTAGATTCACTGTCCCCTATGCCAATGGTTCGCAATGAATAAAGTCTAGCCCATGACTGTCTTTGGAAACTTATAAGGACAAGTTTGGTTGTCAGTTATGATAGTGTGTGGTACTATAATTTAGTGGGTTATATACAGGGCTATTAATGTCCACTCATTGCATTAACAGTTTGAACAAAATAAAGTGTTACCTTCTATATTTTACTGTTTTTCTGTTACTGTTGTTTTCTTTGTAGCTGTTGTTGTTTGTTTTCTTTTTTCTTTGTAGTCCATTGAACCTGAAAGATAGTAATGTTGTGTCTGGCATGGTATTCTTTAGTTGAAGCTATTTTCCTGTTTCTCTTATGATATGTTAAGAAATCGTGTCTGCTCTTATGTTGCCTACCCCTTGTTTTGACTCTAGTAAATACTTCTATGTTTGTTCTCTCATTTTTCCCATTTAGCTTGATTGGAATGGCTGTTGATATTTTATAGCTCGAAATCCAACAATAGTCATTTGAAGGGCCAAGGTAAAGAACAAAATGTGATTAAACACTAGGACGTCTAGATCAGTCATGATTAAGACTTTCCAAACTACAACACATATTTTACAGCAGATTGCTTTCTATGTATCCTTCTCTAAAAGGCATTTTATTAGATAAGCTACATACAAAATAATACTTTACACGCCTACATTTTTATTCAGAATAGACACATTTTGTATAATGTATGTACATACATAAATAAATGAAGTTTTAATCAATAATCACATGAATCTTGCAATTATATGAATGATGTATTATGTTCTATATATGTTAGAGCTATATGTATTACACACTGAGATAAGTATTATTTAATTATTGATATAATTATTATTTATATACTGTGTGTCCAATGCTTACTTACAACCCATAAATCTATGACACATTTGGTGGCTGCGTATACTTATTTCTGTAAGCTTAGTAACGGAAAATGTGCATATTGCATTCATAAGTGTTACATTACTTATATACTATACATATTTTGTTTCTTCTCTATAGAATGTGTTTCCCTAGTACAAATGTTCATATACTAACTTGCTATGTGGATTTATATGATATGTTACATTTTAAAACACATGTGTACTTTTTATAGTTTATGCTCATATGTATAAACAATCCTGCTACATAAGTAAACACACACACACACACACACACACACACACACACATACACACATATTCCTTATACTATGTATCTAATGATAGGAAAGCATGTTATCAGCATCTCTGTAGTCATGATGATGGAGTTCTACAGAGGCCCTCCTGTGATGTTTTCTTTGTCTTAAGTCACTCTTTAAATGGAAAGTCATGTTGGAAACTTATACCATTCCAAAGCCTATTTTAAATGAGATCCAACAAATTGCCAAATACCTGAAATGAAAGCATAGTATATGTCTGAAGTAACAATTGAATTCATAATACCCACATGGCAAGAGTTTTATTGGACGCTAGAACACTAATCAGTTACTTTACATCCCTATCTTTTCCTGATTGTAGTTTTGAGAGGAAGACAAAGAGCCCAGAAATATTCTGTGACTTTCCTATGCATTTTCTTTTTTTTTTTTTCATTTTTTATTAGGTATTTAACTCATTTACATTTCCAATGCTATACCAAAAGTCCCCCATATCCACCCACCCCCACTCCCCTGCCCACCCACTCCCCCTTTTTGGCCCTGGTGTTCCCCTGTACTGGGGCATATAAAGTTTGCAAGTCCAATGGGCCTCTCTTTCCAGTGATGGCCGACTAGGCCATCTTTTGATATATATGCAGCTAGAGTCAAGAGCTCCGGGGTACTGGTTAGTTCATAATGTTGTTCCACCTATAGGGTTGCAGATCCCTTTAGCTCCTTGGCTACTTTCTCTAGCTCCTCCATTGGGAGCCCTATGATCCATCCATTAGCTGACTGTGAGCATCCACTTCTGTGTTTGCTAGGCCCCGGCATAGTCTCACAAGAGACAGCTACATCTGGGTCCTTTCAATAAAATCTTGCTAGTGTATGCAATGGTGTCAGCGTTTGGATGCTGATTATGGGGTGGATCCCTGGATATGGCAGTCTCTACATGGTCCATCCTTTCATCTCAGCTCCAAACTTTGGCTCTGTAACTCCTTCCATGGGTGTTTTGTTCCCAAATCTAAGGAGGGGCATAGTGTCCACACTTCAGTCTTCATTCTTCTTGAGTTTCATGTGTTTAACAAATTATATCTTATATCTTGGGTATCCTAGGTTTGGGGCTAATATCCACTTATCAGTGAATACATATTGTGTGAGTTTCTTTGTGAATGTGTTACCTCACTCAGGATGATGCCCTCCAGGTCCATCCATTTGGCTAGGAACTTCATAAATTCATTCTTTTTAATAGCTGAGTAATACTCCATTGTGTAGATGTACCACATTTTCTGTATCCATTCCTCTGTTGAGGGGCATCTAGGTTCTTTCCAGCTTCTGGCTATTATAAATAAGGCTGCTATGAACATAGTGGAGCATGTGTCCTTCTTACCTGTTGGGGCATCTTCTGGATATATGCCCAGGAGAGGTATTGCTGGATCCTCCGGTAGTACTATGTCCAGTTTTCTGAGGAACCGCCAGACTGATTTCCAGAGTGGTTGTACAAGCCTGCACTCCCACCAACAATGGAGGAGTGTTCCTCTTTCTCCATATCCACGCCAGCATCTGCTGTCACCTGAATTTTTGATCTTAGCCATTCTGACTGGTGTGAGGTGGAATCTCAGGGTTGTTTTGATTTGCATTTCCTGATGATTAAGGATGTTGAACATTTTTTCAAGTGCTTCTCTGCCATTCGGTATTCCTCAGGTGAGAATTCTTTGTTCAGTTCTGAGCCCCATTTTTTAATGGGGTTATTTGATTTTCTGAAGTCCACCTTCTTGAGTTCTTTATATATGTTGGATATTAGTCCCCTATCTGATTTAGGATAGGTAAAGATCCTTTCCCAATCTGTTGGTGGTCTTTTTGTCTTATTGACGGTGTCTTTTGCCTTGCAGAAACTTTGGAGTTTCATTAGGTCCCATTTGTCAATTCTCGATCTTAGAGCACAAGCCATTGCTGTTCTGTTCAGGAATTTTTCCCCTGTGCCCATATCTTCAAGCCTTTTCCCCACTTTCTCCTCTATAAGTTTCAGTGTCTCTGGTTTTATGTGAAGTTCCTTGATCCACTTAGATTTGACCTTAGTACAAGGAGATAAGTATGGATCGATTCGAATTCTTCTACACGATAACAACCAGTTGTGCCAGCACCAATTGTTGAAAATGCTGTCTTTCTTCCACTGGATGGTTTTAGCTCCCTTGTCGAAGATCAAGTAACCATAGGTGTGTGGGTTCATTTCTGGGTCTTCAATTCTATTCCATTGGTCTACTTGTCTGTCTCTATACCAGTACCATGCAGTTTTTATCACAATTGCTCTGTAGTAAAGCTTTAGGTCTGGCATGGTGATTCTGCCAGAAGTTCTTTTATCCTTGAGAAGACTTTTTGCTATCCTAGGTTTTTTGTTATTCCAGACAAATTTGCAAATTGCTCCTTCCAATTCGTTGAAGAATTGAGTTGGAATTTTGATGGGGATTGCATTGAATCTGTAGATTGCTTTTGGCAAGATAGCCATTTTTACAATGTTGATCCTGCCGATCCATGAGCATGGGAGATCTTTCCATCTTCTGAGATCTTCCTTAATTTCTTTCTTCAGAGATTTGAAGTTTTTAATCATACAGATCTTTCACTTCCTTAGTTAGAGTCACGCCAAGATATTTTATATTATTTGTGACTATTGAGAAGGGTGTTGTTTCCCTAATTTCTTTCTCAGCCTGTTTATTCTTTGTATAGAGAAAGGCCATTGACTTGTTTGAGTTTATTTTATATCCAGCTACTTCACCGAAGCTGTTTATCAGGTTTAGGAGTTCTCTGGTAGAATTTTTAGGGTCACTTATATATACTATCATATCATCTGCAAAAAGTGATATTTTGACTTCCTCTTTTCCAATTTTTATCCCCTTGATCTCCTTTTGTTGTCGAATTGCTCTGGCTAATACTTCAAGTACTGTGTTGAAAAGGTAGGGAGAAAGTGGGCAGCCTTGTCTAGTCCCTGATTTTAGTGGGATTGCTTCCAGCTTCTCTCCATTTACTTTGATGTTGGCTACTGGTTTGCTGTAGATTGCTTTTATCATGTTTAGGTATGGGCCTTGAATTCCTGATCTTTCCAAAACTTTTATCATGAATGGGTGTTGGATCTTGTCAAATGCTTTTTCTGCATCTAACGAGATGATCATGTGGTTTTTGTCTTTGAGTTTGTTTATATAATGGATTACATTGATGGATTTTCGTATATTAAACCATCCCCGCATCCCTGGAATAAAACCTACTTGGTCAGGATGGATGATTGCTTTAATGTGTTCTTGGATTCGATTAGCGAGAATTTTATTGAGGATTTTTGCATCGATATTCATAAGAGAAATTGGTCTGAAGTTCTCTATCTTTGTTGGATCTTTCTGTGGTTTAGGTATCAGAGTAATAGTAGCTTCATAAAATGAGTTGGGTAGAGTACCTTCTACTTCTATTTTGTGAAATAGTTTGTGCAGAATTGGAATTAGATCTTCTTTGAAGGTCTGATAGAACTCTGCACTAAACCCATCTGGTCCTGGGCTTATTTTGGTTGGGAGACTATTAATAACTGCTTCTATTTCTTTAGGTGATATGGGACTGCTTAGATGGTCAACTTGATCCTGATTCAACTTTGGTACCTGGTATCTGTCCAGAAATTTGTCCATTTCATCCAGGTTTTCCAGTTTTGTTGAGTATAGCCTTTTGTAGAAGGATCTGATGGTGTTTTGGATTTCTTCAGGATCTGTTGTTATGTCTCCCTTTTCATTTCTGATTTTGTTAATTAGGATTTTGTCTCTGTGCCCTTTAGTGAGTCTAGCTAAGGGTTTATCTATCTTGTTGATTTTCTCAAAGAACCAACTCCTCGTTTGGTTAATTCTTTGAATAGTTCTTCTTGTTTCCACTTGGTTGATTTCACCCCTGAGTTTGATTATTTCCTGCCGTCTACTCCTCTTGGGTGAATTTGCTTCCTTTTTTTCTAGGGCTTTTAGATGTGTTGTCAAGCTGCTAGTATGTGCTCTCTCCCGTTTCTTCTTGGAGGCACTCAGAGCTATGAGTTTCCCTCTTAGAAATGCTTTCATTGTGTCCCATAGGTTTGGGTACGTTGTGGCTTCATTTTCATTAAACTCTAAAAAGTCTTTAATTTCTTTCTTTATTCCTTCCTTGACCAAGGTATCATTGAGAAGAGTGTTATTCAGTTTCCACGTGAATGTTGGCTTTCCATTATTTATGTTGTTATTGAAGATCAGTCTTAGGCCATGGTGGTCTGATAGGATACATGGGACAATTTCAATATTTTTGTATCTGTTGAGGCCTGTTTTGTGACCAATTAAATGGTCAATTTTGGAGAAGGTCCCGTGAGGTGCTGAGAAGAAGTTATATCCTTTTGTTTTAGGATAAAATGTTCTGTAGATATCTGTCAGGTCCATTTGTTTCATAACTTCTGTTAGTTTCACTGTGTCCCTGTTTAGTTTCTGTTTCCACGATCTGTCCTTTGAAGAAAGTGGTGTGTTGAAGTCTCCCACTATTATTGTGTGAGGTGCAATGTATGCTTTGAGCTTTACTAAAGTGTCTCTAATGAATGTGGCTGCCCTTGCATTTGGTGCGTAGATATTCAGAATTGAGAGTTCCTCTTGGAGGATTTTACCTTTGATGAGTATGAAGTGTCCCTCCTTGTCTTTTTTGATAACTTTGGGTTGGAAGTCGATTTTATCCGATATTAAAATGGCTACTCCAGCTTGTTTCTTCAGTCCATTTGCTTGGAAAATTGTTTTCCAGCCTTTCACTCTGAGGTAGTGTCTGTCTTTTTCCCTGAGATGGGTTTCCTGTAAGCAGCAGAATGTTGGGTCCTGTTTGTGTAGCCAGTCTGTTAGTCTATGTCTTTTTATTGGGGAATTGAGTCCATTGATATTAAGAGATATTAAGGAAAAGTAATTGTTGCTTCCTTTTATTTTTGTTGTTAGAGTTGGCATTCTGTTCTTGTGGCTGTCTTCATTTTGGTTTGTTGAATGATTACTTTCTTAGTTGTTCTAGGGCGTGATTTCCGTCCTTGTATTGCTTCTTTTCTGTTATTATCCTTTGAAGGGCTGGATTCGTGGAAAGATATTGTGTGAATTTAGTTTTGTCGTGGAATACTTTGGTTTCTCCATCTATGGTAATTGAGAGTTTGGCCGGGTATAGTAGCCTGGGCTGGCATTTGTGTTCTCTTAGTGTCTGTATAACATCTGTCCAGGCTCTTCTGGCTTTCATAGTCTCTGGTGAAAAGTCTGGTGTAATTCTGATAGGCCTTCCTTTATATGTTACTTGACCTTTCTCCCTTACTGCTTTTAATATTCTATCTTTATTTAGTGCATTTGTTGTTCTGATTATTATGTGTCGGGAGGAATTTCTTTTCTGGTCCAGTCTATTTGGAGTTCTGTAGGCTTCTTGTATGATCATGGGCATCTCTTTTTTTATGTTTGGGAAGTTTTCTTCTATTATTTTGTTGAAGATATTAGCTGGCCCTTTAAGTTGAAAATCTTCATTCTCATCAATTCCTATTATCCGTAGGTTTGGTCTTCTCATTGTGTCCTGGATTACCTGGATGTTTTGAGTTAGGATCCTTTTGCATTTTGTATTTTCTTTGACTGTTGTGTCGATGTTCTCTATGGAATCTTCTGCACCTGAGATTCTCTCTTCCATTTCTTGTATTCTGTTGCTGATGCTCGCATCTATGGTTCCAGATCTCTTTCCTAGGGTTTCTATCTCCAGCGTTGCCTCGCTTTGGGTTTTCTTTATTGTATCTACTTCCCCTTTTAGTTCTAGTATGGTTTTGTTCATTTCCATCACCTGTTTGGATGTGTTTTCCTGTTTTTCTTTAATGATTTCTACCTGTTTGGCTGTGTTTTCCTGCTTTTCTTTAAGGGCCTGTAACTCTTTAGCAGTGCTCTCCTGTAATTCTTTAAGTGACTTATGAAAGTCCTTCTTGATGTCCTCCATCATCATCATGAGAAATGTTTTTAAATCTGGGTCTAGATTTTCGGTTGTGTTGGGGTGCCCAGGACTAGGTGGGGTGGGAGTGCTGCGTTCTGATGATGGTGAGTGGTCTTGATTTCTGTTAGTAGGATTCTTACGTTTGCCTTTCGCCATCTGGTAATTTCTGAAGCTAGCTGTTTTAGTTGTCACTGTTAAGAGCTTGTTCTTCAGGTGACTCTGTTAGCCTCTATGAGCAGACCTGGAGGGTAGCACTCTCCTTAGTTTCAGTGGGCAGAGTATTCTCTGCAGGCAAGCTCTCTTCTTGCAAGGCAGGTACCCAGATATCTGGTGTTAGAACCAGACTCCTGGCAGAAGTTGTGTTCCACTCACTAGAGGTCTTAGGATCACGTGTGGAATCCTGTGTGGGCCCTTGCGGGTGTCAGGCGACTCAGCTGGCAAGGTAGCCCGGGGCTCGAGTGGAGTGGAAGGGGTTTGTGCCCCAGATCAAGCCCGGGTAGCCTGCTTCCCTATGTACTGCAGTCTCAAGTTCCGCGCGATTGGATTGGGGCAGGCGCTGTGTTCCACTCACCAGAGGTCTCAGGGTCCCGTGGGGAGTCCCGTGTGGGCCCTTGTGGGTGTTGGGCAAGACTCTGCTGGCAAGGTAGCCCGGGGCTCGAGTCTTGAGTTGAGCGGAAGGGACTTGTGCCCCAGATCAGGCCCGGGTAGCCTGCTTCCCTATGTACCGCAGTCTCAAGTTCTGCGCGATTGGATTGGGGCAGGCGCTGTGTTCCACTCACGAGGTCTTAGGGTCCCGTGGGGAGTCCTGTGTGGGCCCTTGCGGGTGTTGGGCAAGACTCTGCTGGCAAGGTAGCCCTGGGCTCGAGTCTCGAGTAGAGCGGAAGGGACTTGTGCCCCAGATCAGGCCCGGGTAGCCTGCTTCCCTATGTACTGCAGTCTCAAGTTCCGCGCGATTGGATTGGGGCAGGCGCTGTGTTCCACTCACCAGAGGTCTTAGGATCCCGTGGGGAGTCCCGTGTGGGCCCTTGCGGGTGTTGGGCAAGACTCTGCTGGCAAGGAAGCAGGGGCTCGAGTCGAGCGGAAGGGACTTGTGCCCCAGATCAGGCCCGGGTAGCCTGCTTCCCTATGTACCACAGTCTCAAGTTCCGCGCGATTGGATTGGGGCAGGCGCTGTGTTCCACTCACCAGAGGTCTTAGGGTCCCGTGGGGAGTCCCGTGTGGGCCCTTGCGGGTGTTGGGCAAGACTCTGCTGGCAAGGTAGCCCGGGGCTCGAGTCTCGAGTCGAGCGGAAGGGACTTGTGCCCCTATGCATTTTCATATTGTCACATAATTCATTTTTCTACATCCAAGCAAGGCTTTCATCAGAACACCAATGTCTTGTGATGGGACCTTATTAAATTGCAAAGCTTCTCTAAGGCAATGGACACTGACAAGAAAACAAAAAAGGCCACCAGCAGATTAGAAAAAGATTTTCACCAATACTACATCCGACAGAGGGCTAATATCCAATATATACAAAAGAACTCAAGAAGTTAGACTACAGAGAAACCCTATTTTAAAAAATGGGGTACAGAGCTAAACAAAGAATTCTCAACTGAGGAATACCGAATGGCTAAGAAGCACCTGAAAAAAAAATATTCAGCATCCTTAATCATCAGGGAAATCAAAACAACCCTGAGATTCCACCTCACACCAGTCAGAATGGCTAAGATCAAAAACTTAGATGACAGCAGTTGCTGGTGAGGATGTGGAGAAAAAGGAACACTCCTCCATTGTTGGTGGGATTGAAAACTGGTACAACCATTCTGGAAATCAGTTTGGCAGTTCCTCAGAAAATTGAACATAGTACTACCTGAGGACCCCGCTACACCACTCCTGGCCATATACTCAGAAGATGCTCCAACATGTAAAAAGAACACATGTTCCATTATGTTCATAGCATCCTTATTTATAATAGCCAGAAACTGGAAAGACCCAGATGTCCCTCAACAGAGGAATAGATACAGAAAATGTGGTACATTTACACAATGGAGTGTTACTCAACTATTAAAAAACAACAAAATTATGAAATTCAGAGGAAAATGGATGGATCTGGAGTGTATTTTCCTGAGTGAGGTAACCCAATTACAAAAGAACACATATGATATGCACTCACTAATAAGTGGATATTAGCACAGAACCCTAGAAGCTCAGAATACCTAAGAGTAGACACTGAAGAAATAATCATCTAGAGACTGACTCACCTGGGGATCCATCCCATTTACTATGAAACCCAGACAGTGTTTTGGACGCCAACAAGTGCTTGCTGGCAGGAGCCTGATATAACTCTCTCCTGAGAGGCTCTGCCAGTGCCTCACAAATACAGAGGTGGATGCTCACAGCCATCCATTGGACTGAGCATAGGAACCCCAATGAAGGAGCAGGAGAAAGTACCCAAGGAGCTGAAGGGGTTTTCATCCCCATAGGAGGAACAACATGAACTAGCCAGTACCCCCAGAGCTCCCAGGGACTAAACAACCAACCAAAGAGCATACATGGTGGGACTCATGGCTCCAGCTGCAGATGCAGCAGAGGATGGTCTAGTAGGACATCAATGGGAGAAGACGCCCTTTGTCCTATGAAGGCTCTATGCCTCAGTGTGGGGGAATAGCAGAGCCAGTAAGTGAGAGTGGTTGGTTTGGAGGGCAGCGGGAGAGGTCAGAGGATAGGGGGAGGGTGTTTTTCAGAGGGGAAATCAGGAACGGGGATAACATTTGAAATATAAATAAAGAAAATATCCAATAAAAAAACATGAAAAAAAAGCAAACAAAAAGGAACTAAATTAGGTATATAGCTTCCCTTTTTATCTCATAATTTTATGTTTTAATTCCCTTAATATCATCATAAAACTGTTCACTTTAAAAGTATATTTTCTAGTTGATGGATTAAAAGAGATAACATATATTAAAGATAGCTATTAAAAAAAAAAAAACAAATGCCCACAGAGTTAGATAAATTAGCTGTATACATTCTCTGAGACACTCAAGAGTCAGAACAGACAGAGAGTTCTGGTCATTCTGGGGCTGATGCCCAGACGTCCTGACAGTTCATGGACACTGTGTGAATCTTCTACTCTCTTATCGTGGTGTCTCAGTCACTACATTGACGTGTGCTCGGAGCACACTTTCCTTTATACCCTTGATGCTAAGGACCACTCAGGTCACCAATTGGTCAAAAATTCTCACCAAGCATTGGAATTGAGTTTGGCAATAAACTTTCCCCACAAATTGCATTGATGATAGTTGGAAATTGAGATTTTTCAGCAGATCAGCAAGGCTGAGGGAGATAGAGCCAAGACAAAGCTCTGAAAGATTATAGTCAAACAAGAAGTATTTTTGTTTGTTTATTTGTTTGTTTGTTTTTGCTTCAAGGGGGAAGCAAGGCTTGAGCCTTAAATGAATTAAGAGAGTTTTACTCCACAAAGGCATAATAAGGACTTGTAAAATGTCATCTTTGCCTTCCATTTACTATATCCACAGGAAAATCCCCATCTAAAGTTTAACATGGCATAGACTCTGAGAATAAAGAGCTGCTGAGGTCAAAACAATTTTTAATAGTAGTAGTCAAGTCTTCAGAAGTGTTGCACTCCAAAGGATCACACCTAGCTTGACAGCAAGGCAACCAACTGAGTGACAAGGACTCTACTGCATAGGAATATATTGAGATGCAGAGATAACTTCTTTTCCATTTCCTGGGATCCTGAAATGCTCCCTTCCAGCACACTGTAGAGTCTCAACATTAACCTACATCATCCCAACTGGTACACTCACCTGCAGAGATAGATTCATTTAAAGGATGAGTTCCATCCCTTAACAGTGCTTATGTGCCACACATACTGGAGTAAGAAGAAAACTAAACCCTACTTAGAGTGAAGAATGGAGGAAGGATGTGAGGGCAGTATGGAGGGAGGAATGGTATATTTTGTGTGATCTAATAGAAGTAAACACATCTATGAGATAAAAGAGGATTGAATAATACGGATTGTTTCTCTATTTGAGAACTCTCTTTAGAATTGGACTCAAGTGGGAAATCTACTGAATGTTCATGTTATACAACCTCTCATTCTCTCAGAGAGAAGAATAAATACACAAAAATAAAATACAACCAGTGTGAAGCCATATGACAGTATCTGACTGGATTCTGTTTTCAGTTGCCTAGCATTGTCCTGGTTTAAACAGAAAGTAAAACTGTGGTAAGGGTTCCTCTGACTGTGTGGATACATCCAGGAGAGGCGCGTATGGAGAAGGCAGCTCATGTTTAATGTATTCAGAGCAAGGAGCTCACTGGATGGAATAGAGGCATCACCTTAATCAAAATA
Organism: Mus musculus; assembly: GCF_000001635.26. Classification (NCBI taxonomy): domain Eukaryota; kingdom Metazoa; phylum Chordata; class Mammalia; order Rodentia; family Muridae; genus Mus; species Mus musculus. The sequence goes on along the minus strand of NC_000067.6, from coordinate 19,835,823 downwards.
AGCCAGACTTTGGAAGACAAATATTGTAGGCTTTTCCTCATATGCCAAACCTTCATTTACTAAGGCATGAAAAGAAGGAGAGTGGGGGCTGGAGAGATGGCTCAGCACTTAAGAGCCCTGACCGCGCTTCCAGAGGTCCAGATTTCAATTCCCAGCAACCACATGGTTCACAACCATTTGTAATGGAATCTGATTCCCTTTTCTGGTGTGTCCAAAAACAGTTATGGTGTACTCATACATAAAATAAACACATACATCTAAAAAAGGAAAAAAGAAAGGAGAGTATTTGAAATAAACAAGGGATTTAGACCAAGAAAGTTGAAAGAGAAGAGAGATAACTAGAGAATTGAATAGAATCAAAGAAAGTATTATGAAAATACCAAAATGAACTGATTATTATTTACACTAAATATCCACTAATAAAATAAATAATAAAAGCATGAGCCTGGATTAAAAAAATAAACCAGTTGGAACTGAAGGAATATTCTTCCTCCATTTCATAGAAATTCTGTTAGGGTTTTTTTTTTTCAATTAAGAGAGAATAAAAACAGATTCAGTCCACTATTTAATTCTGATGTCAACTAATTCTTATATAGCTTGTACTTTCTAAACCCAATAAACAGTTTTAGGTTAAGTAAATACATAATGACAGATGTTTTTTAAAAATCCATATAGGGGCACTAACACTGCCCCACTACCACCAAAATGCTGTCAAAGAAAACTGTAATTTTGTGTTGATTTCTACCCAATACCAGAATCTTCACTGTGGCTATGTTCATGTTTATCTCCTTGAGGATCAGAACCTGGTCATTTGCCTAAGGTCATTGGTGCGAACATATGTTTCTGTGTAGCTTACTCATATATAAATCTTATTTGTAACTGGGTATTTTATATTTGAAGTTGTATACAAGACAATTCTTTAGCTTTTATTCACACTATATATTTTTGTTTTCCATTTCATGTCTGTTTCCCACAGCTATGCTCCCATGTCCACAAACAGTAACCAGACCAATATTAATGGGCTTTATCGCTGACCACTGTCAATTAGATGGGTGGAAGAAAATAATAAAAATTTCACTATCATGAGACTGAAGAAGATGATGTTGTTTAGCTATTGAGTCATCCCAATTGGACTATGTCAATGTATTAAAAGGCCCCAATGTCTAACAGGCAGGCTTTTGTAAATATATTCCAGTGACTGCTTGCTCCTCCGGCTCATTCAGCCAAGGGTCACTCTTGCCTTCTCTTCACTCCTTGGCTTCATGGAGCTTCAATATCCCTATAGTTTTCCTCTACTCTTTTCCTCATTGAAAAAAGCCTCCATTAAATCATGTTTTATTATTCGGTCTCTATGTAATATCTATTCCTGTCAAAATTATATTAATACAGCATCTTTGCTTCTGATCTCTCCTTTTAAATACAATTCTCTTTATGAAACAGTGTAACAAGTGATGAGTATAATTGGGAGGACAAGGCCCAAGACGTCGGTGCTCATAAACCTGAAATTGTTCCCTTGCATGACAAGAGCAACTTTGCAAGTGTAACATTAGAACCTTGGCAAAAAGACATGTTTGATATTTTCTCCATCAATCCAATACAATCTAGGAGTGGACAAATGTTTCCTGGCTTTGTTTTTTTTTTTTTTTTTCTTTTCCAGTTTTTATTAGGTATTTAGCTCATTTACATTTCCAATGCTATACCAAAAGTCCCCCATAGCCACCCACCCCCACTCCCCTACCCACCCACTCCCCCTTTTTGGCCCTGGTGTTCCCCTGTACTGGGGCATATAAAGTTTGCATGTCCAATGGGCCTCTCTTTCCAGTGATGGCCGACTAGGCCATCTTTTGATACATATGCAGCTAGAGTCAAGAGCTCCGGGGTACTGGTTAGTTCATAATGTTGTTCCACCTATAGGGTTGCAGATCCCTTTAGCTCCTTGGGTTTTAAGGAGATGTAAATTACAAAAGAAGGTTCATTGGTATGATGTCCATTGGAATTGTAAAAGGGAAGCAGTAGAGTCAAAGAACGTAGATTTTTGCCAAAGTCTGGAAACCTCAAGGCAATCAGTTCTTTTCTACAGTTTCTAAAAGGACATACCCATATCAACACAAATGATGAGTTTTATGTGGTAGCATCCATGTCAAATTGTGACCAACGTAGCAGTAGGACAGCATGTGTATTGTGTTAACCTTCTAGTATTGTGTTATTATGGCAGAAATAAGAAACCTTCAGCATCCAGTTCACATATATTTTTTCTTTACACTCAAGAAATGATCTTAACATACAAAGATTTTAGAAAGCATTGACTTCTTTGTGTAAAGAAGATACAATAAGATTGATTTATGGTGGCAATATTTGAGAAAAAATGGAAGATCTTCTGTCAAAAAGTATGTTCCCTATTATAAGAGGCACCACCATTATACCTCTGATTATTGCAAAAGTCACTTTTTTCTAATTTGAGAAAAATGCCTCTGAAAACAGAACATGGTGGCTTATGATTTGTGAACACCAAAGACAGAGGTAGGCAGATATTAGTGAGAACTCTACTCTTAATTAAAAAGAGCGATGAATACCTACTCTGGGATTTGTTTTTGAATAGTCCTTATTTGATTCATATATCAAATAGTGAACATGTAATTGGATATGGCATAGGAACAAAATAAGATGCAGCCCCTCTCCCCTTGATTGTCTTAGTGAGGTAGAGAAATCAGCATGCCTGTCTGCAAGAAGATGTTAAAATACAGAAGTAAGCAACGCAAGTGGATAGAACTGTAGGTAGAAGAATTGTGTGCCATACTTGTATCTGAGGATGGAAAATCTGTACAGCAAAGCTCTGCTTCATATCATCTTCTGTTTGTAGCTGTATGATGGTCAGAAGATAATATACACAAAAGATTCATGCATTTAAGTTACTAGAATGAATATTTTAAATTAAGATTTACTTGCAACATTTCTCCTTTCCCTTTCTTCTCTCCAAACCTTCCCATGACCTAACCATGGCGTCTTTTTCTTTGATTTTTTGTTACATACACACACACACACACACACACACACACACACACACACTCACACTCACTCACACTCCCCTGACAAAGAGAGAGAAACAGAGAGAAGAAACAGAAACAGAGAGATAGAGACAGACAGACAGACAGACAGACAGACAGATAAAAAGACAGAAACAGAGATGAGAGACAGAGACAGACGGAAATTCACATATCATATATCATAAGTATATGAATATGACTTGATCACTCAGTTTAGGTTTTCATATATGTATATAATTTCAAGGCTGAACAACCAAGTAATCAATTAAGAGGCTTGTCCTTGGAGAACACTATTCCTTTGTTGCTTATATTTCTTTATCTAGGAGTGAGTGAGCCTTCTGAGATTTATCCCTTATACATTAGTCTGTCTGTTGGTATTGTACTTGTTCAAGCCTTGTTTAGGCAGACATGCTGCTGAGGTGTCATGGGTAATGCTTCCCTGTCATTTGTAAATAACACAATCTCCTAGAAAATGTTGTAGGTCTCTGAGTCTCTTTAAATCTTTCTGCACCACCTATCTCGGTGATGTCCACAGAGCCTTAGGGGTTCAGTAATTGTGTTGTGGATATTGTAGATGTGTTGTAGATTGGGGCTGTACTCTCTACTGCGGTTTGTTCTTTGTGTTTTGTTTATTTTTTATATTTTTTGTATATTTGTAATGGATTATGTCTGTTGCAAAAAGCTTAGATGATGAGGGATAAGAGCCAACCTTAACTACCTTAACTATGGATATAAGGATATATGTTTAGAAGGCAGTTGAAAGTATGTTGGCTTGCTTCTAAGATCCATGATGTCGTTAGCCTCACGAAGTTGATTAGGTTACAAGAAAAATGGTTTCTTCCTTGTTGAACTAGCCTGGAATCTAACAAGATATTGGGTACCACCAAAATATGAGTGCCATGAATGTTTTCAGAGATATATTGCTGTGCTGATCATTGTGGTTCATAGGCATGACAGCTGAATGGAACTGCTGGTTGCTTCCCTCCATTGGTAGCTTACATAGCACCTTTTGGTACAATGAAAGCTAGTTCTCAGGGAGGAGGTTTTCAAATCAGATCTGTCTCAGATCCTCTGAGTCCTGTATCTGAAGTACATAGTATGTCAGTAGGCACTTCAACATCTTGAAGGTATCAAAGTACAATAGCAATAGTTCATATTGTTTAGGATGTTTCTTGGACTCTTCCGGCCAACAAATTCAAAGGAGATTTCCCATGTCTGGAAAAATGCCTTTTTTAGATAGATAATGGATCCTAGGGGAGAAAATTTGCCAGCCCATGTTGTGTACATCCATTTAAGCTTTATGTATATATGCATATGCAAATACAAACACACATGTATGTATAAATATATTATTAGGTATACTTTTAGTTAAATAAAAATAATATGATTTCTTATGGCCTTTTCTAAATATACTTAATTTTATTTTCTTCCTCCTCATTCTTGTATATCACCCTCTTATCTAGGCTCAATTAAAGCTCTTCTATTTTGTCATTTACACTTTTCTTCTTATCACTTCTATACCCTGCTATTCATTGCCTACTATCATTGCCCACCTGGTTTCTATGGTTGTTCCAGGTTATATACTTACATCCCAGGATTTGGAGCTAGGAATAACAGAAGAAAGAGAACATGTAACATTTGTCTAAGCCTGGGTTGCTTCATTCAATGTGACATTTCTAGTTCCACACATTTAACTGAAGTTAAATTTCATTTTCATTTGCAGTTGAATAGTATTCCATATTGTATATGTACCACATTTTCATTATCCACTTATCAGCTGAAGGACATTTCGGTTGTTTCCATTTTCATCCTATTATGAATAGAACAGCTGGGAACACAGCTGAGCAGGTACCTGTGGACTGGGACATTAAATCATTGGGGCATATACCATGGGGTGGGCCATAAGGCCAATTTACTTTAGCTTTTTGAGAGTTCTGTACACTGATTTCTAGAGGGGCTATACTAGTTTCGATTTTGAAGCTCAATGAATGCGTACTCCCCTTTTCCCATGTCCTCTCCAGCATTTATGGTACGTTGTTTTGTTGATCCTAATAATTCAGATTTAGGTAAGATTAAACTCCAGTTGTTTTGATTAATATTTCCCTAACTGCTAAAGATAAACAATTTTTGAGATTTATGCCTCTTTAAATCTGTAGCTTGTTTTTTAAATAGGCCTCATGATTTCTTTCTTTCTTTCTTTCTTTCTTTTCTTTTTGTTTTCTTTTTGTCTGTTTAGTTTTTATACATTCTGGATATTACGTCTTCTGTCAAAACCATTAAGAAATTAGTGAAGCCAAGAGAACCAAAATGCTGTAAAAATCATCTGTCAGATATAGGCGTCACAGATTCTCTCATATTCTGCTGTAAAAATCATCTGTCAGATACAGGCGTCACAGATTCTCTCATATTCTGAGGGCTTCTTCAGTCTATTGATTGTTTCCTCAGCCTTGCAGAAACATTTTAATTTTGTGAGATTCCACTTATCAATTGTTGGCCTAAGTTTCTGGGCAAACACAATCATATTCAAAATGTCTTTTCTTATACTTGTATCTCATAGGGTACTACCTATGTTTTCATTTCATACTAGCATCTCAGTGTTTTGGATTTTATGCTAAGATGACTATTCTTTAAAGAACAGATTAATGACTAGAATTTAAATTGAACCTTGAGGTCTTTCATAAGTTTATCATATGCTTCTGATCATTTTTAAACCATACTAGGTTTTCTTCCATCTTTCCTTTTATATTTTATTCATTAACTTATTTTACTTTGTACCCTTTCTTTTCCTCTTCTGTTCAGTATAATTACTGGAGTCTTAGCCAGTGCAATAAGTCCACTGATGAATAGGAGAGAGAGAAATAATTCAATGTACCCCATTTGCAAAAATATCATTCGGTATGGAATAGACCCTGAAGACTTTACCAAAAACCTCCTACACTAAAAAAAAAAAAAAAAAAAAAAAAAAAAAAAAAAAAAAAAAAAAAAAAAAAAAAAATTCAGCAAAGTAGCAGGATATAAAATCAGCATACACACACAAATTGTGCTCCTATACACACAACAATATCAAAAAAATCTTGGGATAAATCCAACCAAGGTGTTTTACAATGAAAACTTTAACACCGGAAAAAGAAATTGAAAAAAGATATAAGGTGGAAAAACTTTCCATACTCATTGATTGGTAGGATTATTAATGATTATTATTATTGGTAGGATTATTAATTATTAAAAGGGCCAGATTACAATAACAACATACAGACTCAGTACAATCCTCAGCAGAACTCCTTTGCATTTTTACCAGAAATTGGAAAAAAAAAATCTTATATTTTATACTAGGTTTTCACTTCTGTTTTGATTTTCTAAGTTTTAACGTATGATCCAGAATGACTTTTATTTCATAGCACTGAGTATATTATAAATAAGTGGAAGACTATTATGAACCCAACTATGAAGATGAGCAAATTGCTTACACTAGCAAAAATTGTGTTCCATACTGCTGCCCATAATGTTTGCAAACTCAACTTTGTACTTACTAATTTGATTTTAGAAAACACCTATCTAGTGGGCTTATGGGGTCTTGCTATAAAGATGGTAAGTTAATGATAGTATTTTGGAAGTACTACAGATCACCTGGTCTAGCATTATCCAGGTTCTTTTTACCAGCCTGTCTACTGTCTGTCTATGTATGTATGTATGTATGTATGTATGTATGTATGTATGTATGTATCTATCTATCTATCTATCTATCTATCTATCTATCTATCTATCTATCAACAGAGCTATCACTAATGGATAATTAACTGTTGTTAAGAATGTAAATAATTATTAGAATCACACATCACATTCACATTTCTCTCTTGACAGTATTGTCTTGGAGTTGGTATTAAATGTGTGAGTTTTGAAGACCAGAAAACAGGCAGAGCACACATCAGCTAGTGAAACTAGAATTAAAAAAGAAAAAAGTGTATGGGAAATAAGAAAACAAGATTGCTAGCATAAGCAAATCATGGCAAACATGTACTTAATTTCTTCCTCTAATGGAAAAGTAGAAAAAGTTGAACAAACTTTAAACATTCTATATATCACACATAGACAGCAGTCTCCTTTTTGTGTTTGGAGCAACACACATTTCTTTTCCTTGAGCTTCATACTTTATTAATTATTCTGGTCAGCATTATTATAAACTGTTGTTGATTATCCAACCCTGATGGGCATATGACTGATGCCAGAATGTCAGTTTTCCATTAAGAAGAATGTCGTTTGTGAAAACTAAATACAGAAATAAAGTATGTGTTCAATTAAGGCTTTAATCTTCCTTGAATTCAGGTTTTTTTTGTTTGTTTGTTTGTTTTGGTTTGATTTTGTTTTGTTTTTGTTTTTTTTTAAGAAAAGAGGGTGGGTATCTGCGAGATTAATAATATTTTTCCTGAAATGATTCTTATTCCTAAACTATAATCAGTAAACACCCATTTGTGTTAGTAATTAATGTAATTGGCTTAATGACTTTTAGGAATTTTGCCCTCCTGCTTGAACATTCTACCTTGGATACATACAAAGTAATGACACAATATCTGTATTTTGCCAGACTAGGAACAAGGAAAATATAATTGACCACATAACAGACAGCTAAAAAAAGAAAACAAACAAACAAACAAACAAAAAACCCCACAAACAAGCAAATAAAACCACTGAGCTAAGGAATGGCTGGGAAGTAGCAGAGGTAAGGGACCAGAGAAGGGAGAATAGAAAGGCTTGACTGGGAAGGGAGAAATATTGAGAAGGTGAATCAAATCCAAACCATCAAAATCAGCGAAAGTGAGGAGGGTAAAGCCACACACACATTGATTGAGTCTAAGTCCCCAGTGCAAAGAGATCTCAGGTCCCCCAGAGACTGACAGCCATGAGAGGTGTGGCAGTGCCAAGCAAGCACTCACACTGGGTTGGTTCTCTGACTATGGCACAAGCAGAAAGTGAAGCCTGGTACTTCAGAAAAGAATATTTTCTTTTACTAGTTTTCAGAAATTTTGTTCCTCCTTTGCAACCCCAATAAGTAATTAAATGTGCCCCACCACATCCCAGTCTTTAGCATTCCCAAGCTCAGGCAAGGAAAGTGCTCTCTGCTTTCTTTCAGTTTCTACAGTGGTGTGTAGGTGAAGACTGCCCTGGCTGGGAGCTTTAGAAAGCCAACCCTGTTGCTCCTTTGAAGTTCCTTTTTCTTCTTTGAAAGAAAAGAGAAGCAAGATTGAGATTAAAATTGAGATGGGTCCTACTGACTTTAAAGGACTGATTGACACCAGGTTCAGGAAAAAGAAAAAGGGCCATTCCATCTTTGTAAGGATAATGAAGAACAAGTTAAGGAAAATAAAAAAGAAAAAAGGAAAACAGAACACAAAACAGAGAGAGGAGTGGGGTGGTGAGAGAGGGAGAGAGGGAGAAAGAGAGGAAGAAAAAAAAAGCCACTCTGTCAGAATAGGTCAGATGTTGAAACAGTATTAAAAAAATCTTTTTTTTTTTTTTTTTTTTAAGTTTTGTTCCTCCAATGGCCCATGAATGCTTGCTGACACAGCCTCGGCTAGGTTTCAGTTGCTGGGGAGTGCCCTTGAGTTCTAATGATAACTATAATGATATTTTGTGGGCTCCCTACTGCTTAAACAAAGACCGAATTTCTAATGCGCCTTAGAGCATCAAAAATGGATGTTAGAAAACATTAATATTACTATTTTTATCACTATTTAGTGAGCAGTGCTGGAAGATACTAATATCACCATGATCATTATTATGCCGAGATAACGAAGGCACAGAACTCCATGTGGCAAAGAGATTTTTGAGGGGGAATAAATGGATGCGCCTATTTTTCCAATTTCTTTAAACCAGACTCAACTGGAAAAATAATCGCAGTGGCTAACGGAGTCAGGAGTCAGGATAATTAAGTGGGTAAATGAGGCTAGTGTCATTTGAATTTATGCATTTTCCTTCATCCTTTTGTTTGCTCTGCCTTTCTCTTTCACTGGGTCTCCACTGCAATGTTGTTTATTCATGGAGGGCATGCCACAGTTTTTAATACTGGAGGGAAAATGCGAAGCCCTTCATCCGCCTGGCCAATGTGTAGACTGGAGAGAACACAGGGGGATCAAAGTGATATGAACACAACAGGGGTTTCATTAAAATGTTCCATTCTCTGCCTGAGGACAGCGCAGTGAGAAAGGCCTTAAAAAAAAAAATCATCTAGCCCAAACAAGTTTAACTTAAAAAAAAAAAAAGCAGCGAACCACCTGTGGTCTCCCTGGAAACAGGCAAGCACACCCTCCAGCCACCTTTTAATGAAACCCCAGAGCCCCTTTATTAATTTATTAAAGAATCTATTTTCTGAAGATTCATAAACCTCATATAACTCATATTCTAACACATCTCTGCTATGCTAATGGCATGCACTTCTATGAATTATTAATTATTTAATTAGTAATAATTAGAGGTTGTTGTACAGGTCAAACCATTGGACTGACAGCATGCTATTGTCAAAATGTCATTCAAATTAATGGAAGAGCATTTAAGCAGTGATTCATCATTTAGAGCGGTTACTACCTATCTATTCTCTCCCAAACTGTTAATGATCTTTCACCACATAGACCATTTTAAGATTTGTATAACATGTAAAGAGGAACATTTAATATTGAGCATGAAGCAGACACTGTCATGTTAGACACACAGAGCAGGGCGAGTCATCTGACTGACACTGTGACATCCCGACATTATAGCAACAGTCCATGGCCTTCTCACATTTGCATCTAATTTCTAAGCCTCTTTGATGCCATTAGACCCAAGAGTGCATAAAGAGAACAAATAGTGTGATCTGGGTGGAGTGACATACACTGGTCAGCCCAGCACTTAGGAAACTTAGGCAGGAAGACCAAAAGTTTAGTGCTAGCTTGCCTGACCTAGCATGGCTAATTCAAAAAAAAAAAAATCAAAATCAAATGAATAAAATTTAAAAAAAAACAAAACAAAACAAAGCAAAAGAATGCAAAGACACTGGGGAGCTCTGATGAAATGATCCTTACGGATGATTATGATAAAGCTATCCAATATCATAGTGTCAGAGGTTTATTGAAAAATGTTTCTAGTATAAGGTGACTTGGGCTGGAGGATGAGAATCGAGGTAACAAAGATAGTGTGACCATCACATGACCATCACAACTGTATCATGAAGGTATATGTGTAGATAAAAAGTCTTGGATCCAGGCTGGAGAAGGGGCTCAGAAGTTAAGAGCATGGACAGCTCTTAGGGAAGACCTGAGTTCACTTGTCAGGGCTCACATTTTAGGGCCCTCTACAAGCTGTACCAGCACCAGGGGATCTCACAGTCTCTTCGGGCCTCTTTGAACATCACAGTAACACAAAGGTCACACTTTTCTTTTCATCGTATATCTAAACAAGTGCACATTTTAAAATAAAAATAAGCTATTTTCTTTAAATCTACACATCCACTAATTACTGTAACTCTACAAAAGTTTTTAAAGCCTTTCTGGCATTCATTTTCTACTTATGAGTATTATAGATCATAAGATTGTTAGGTTTTTTTACATCTAAAATATAAACAAGTCTAAAGTTGTCTATTACTTATTATTATTATTATTATTATTATTATTATTTACAGTCCTGTTGTTATCACCTTCCTCTTCTGCTTTCTGACTATTCCTCATCCCATACCTCCTCCTTGACCCCCCATCTCCAAGAGGATGTTGTCACCCCTACAGCCCCCCCACCCCCATGCCTCTCTACTCCCTGGGACCTCAAGAGTAAGGTGCATTTTCTCTCACTGAGGCCAGACCAGGGAGTCCTCTGCTGTATATGTTTTGGGGGACTCATATCAGCTGGTGTATGCTGCCTGGTTGGTGGCTCAGTATCTGAGAGATCTTGGGGGGTCCAGGTTAGTTGACACTGCTGTTCTTCCTATGGAGTCACCCTCCTCCTCAGCTTCTTCCAGCTTTTCTCTAATTCAACCACAGAGGCTCCAAACTTCTGTCCATTGATTGGGTGTAAGTATCTGCATCTGACTCTTTCAGCTGCTTGTTAGGCCTCTGGGAAGGCAGCCATGCTAGGCTCCTGTCTGTTCATTGACAGGCCCAAATTGGGATCTACCTCAAGGGGAGACTCCAAGGTCTGACACTATTACTGATGCCATGGTGTGCTTACAGACAGAAGCCTAAAATTGTCTTTTAAACACTATTTTAAATTGATACTAGTTCACTCTTCAGCCACCTCTTTTCTATGTTCTTGCCTCTATTTCACATCCCACTTACTCATGATTCCATTGCATCTGAACCTCTGATATTTGGCTTCTAACTTTGATATCTGGGCACACTTAAAATCATGGAATCCTTATGTGATTCCTCCAAATATGTCCATAAGTACATATCAGGAATCAGGACCCTAAAGATAGGATACTGTGAATATGCATATTTTATCTTGTATCCTCATTGTATATCTAAGCCACATAAAGGAACTAGCTACTTACATTTGTCCTTCTCTGCATGGTGCATTGTTTTCCAATGCCAGGCAACTGACCTGGGATTATTTCCATTTGGCATCAGTATATCGATAGGGACCATGTGGAATAATTCTGGCCAATAACACCTAGGATGTATCACAGTGGGTTCTGGAGTGCCTCTTTTCCTTTTCTCAAGAGGATGCTGATATCTGAGATCACACTCAGGGGCAATTGTTGAAAATCATAGCCTATGAAGCCATGACAGTAGAACACAGCACCATAGCTATCTATCCATTAGACTTTAATTTGGATCACTAATAAAATTGCCTGTGCTGAATCACTCATTTCTGTACTTATATTTTACTGTGGCCAGTGTAGCCTTGATTAGTTATATCTTATAATTTTTGCGTTATTATTTTTCTTTTCTTTTTTTATCTTCCACTCTTTTATTCCCCACATTTTTAATTAGATATTTTCTTCATTTACATTTCAAATGCTATTCCAAAAGTCCCCTATACCCTCCCCCAACTGTGCAGGCCTAACCACTCACTCCCACTTCTTGGCCCTGGTGTTCCCCTATACTGTGGCATATAAAGTTTGCTAGACCAAAGGGCCTCTCTTCCCGATGATGGCCGACTAGGCCATCTCCTGCTACACATGCAGCTAGAGACACGAGCTCTGGGAGTACTGATTAGTTCATATTGTTGTTCTACCTATAGGGTTGCAGAACCCTTCAGCTCTTGGGTACTTTCTCTAGCTCCTATATTGGAGGCCCTGTGTTCCATCCTATAAATGACTGTGAACATCTACTTCTGTATTTACCAGGCACTGGCAAAGCCTCACAGGAGACAGCTATATCAGGGTCCCTTCAGGAAAATCTTGCTGGCATATGCAATAGTGTCTGTGTTTAGTGGCTGAATATGGGATGGACCTCCAGGTGGGGCAGTCCATCCTTTCGTCTTAGCTCCAAACTTTTTCTCTGCAACTCCTTCCATAGATATTTTATGCCCTATTCTAGGTAGGAATGAAGTATCCAAGTGTTGGACTTCCTTCTTGATTTTCTTGTGTTTTGGAAGTTGTATCTTGGGTATTCTAGGTTTCTGGGCTAATATCCACTTATCAGTGAGTGCATATCTAGTAACCTCTTTTGTGATTGGGTTACCTCACTCAGATTGATATCCTCCAGATACATCCATTTGCCAAAGAATTTCATAAATTCATGGTTTTTAAATGCTGAGTAGTACTCCATTGTGTAAATGTATCACATTTTCTTTATCCATTCCTCTGTTGAGAGACATCTGGGTTCTTTCCGGCTTCTGACTATTAAAAAAAGGGCTGCTATGAACATAGTGGAGCATGTGTCCTTATTACCAGTTGAAAACATCTTCTGGGTATATGCCCAGGAGAGGTATTGCTGGATCTTTTGGTAGTACTCTGTCCAGTTTTCTGAGGAACCACCAGACTGCTTTCCAGAATGGTTGTACCAGCTTGCAATCCCACCAGAAATGGAGGAATGTTCCTCTTTCTCCACATCCTCACCAGCATCAGCTTTCACCTGAATTTTTGATCCTAGCCATTCTGACTGGTGTGAGGTGGAATCTCAGGGTTGTTTTGATTTGCATTTCCCTGATGATTAAGAATGTTGAACATTTTTTCAAGTGCTTCTCAGCCCTTCGGTATTCCTCAGTTGAGAATTCTTTGTTTAGCCCAGTACCCCATTTTTAATGGGGTTATTTGAATTTCTGTAGTTCAGCTTCTTGAGCTCTTTGTATATATTGAATATTAGTCCCATATCAGTTTTAGGATTGGTAAAAATTCTTTACCAATCTGTTGGTGGCATTCTTGTCTCATTGACAGTATTTTTTGCCCTACAGAAGGTTTGCAATTTGATTTCAAACAGAGGTACCATTTGTTGATTGTTGATCTTACAGCACAGGCCATTGCTGTTCTGTTTAGGAATTTTTCCCCTGTGCCCATATCTTCGAGGCTTTTCCCTACTTTCTCCTCTATGAATTTCAGTGTCTCTGGTTTTATGTGGAGTTCTTTGATCCACTTAGACTTGAGCTTTGTACAAGGACATAAGAATGGATCAATTCTCATTTTTCTACATGATAACCGCCAGTTGTGCCCGCACCATTTATTGAAAATGCTCTCTTTTTTTTTTCCCACTGGATGGTTTTAGCGCCCTTGTCAAAGATCAAGTGACCATAGGTGTGTGGGTTCATATCTGGGTCTTCAATTCTATTCCATTGATCTACCTGTCTGTCACTCTACCAGTACCATGTAGTTCTTATCACAATTGCTCTGTAGTACAGCTTTAGGTCAGGCATGGTGATTGCACCAGAAGTTCTTTTATTGTTGAGAATAGTTTTTGCTATCCTACGTTTTTTGTAATTCCAGATGTATTTGCAAATTACCATTTGTAACTCAGAAAAGAATTGGAATTTTGTTGGGGATTGCATTGAATTGGTAGATTGCTTTCGGCATGATAGCCTTTTTTACTCTATTAATCCTGACAATCCAAGAGCATGGGAGATCTTTCCATCTTCTGAGATCTTCTTCAATTTCTTTTTTCAGAAACTTGAAGTTCTTGTCATACAGATCTTTCATTTCCTTAGTTAGAGTCACAGGAAGGTATTTTATGTTATTTGTGACTATTGTGAAGGATTTTGTTTCCCTAATTTCTTTGTCATGCTCTTTATCCTTTGTGTAGAGAAAGGCCACTGATTTGTTTGAGTTTATTTTATATCCAGCTACTGCGCTGAAGCTGTTTATCAGGTTTAGGAGTTCTCTGGTGGAATTTTTAGGGTCACTTATATATACTATCATATCATCTGCAAACAGTGATATTTTGACTTCTTCCTTTCCAATTTGTATCCCCTTTGTTGTTGAATTGCTCTGGCTAGGACTTCAAGTACTATATTGAATAGGTAGGAAGAAAGTGGCCAGCCTTGTCTAGTCCCTAATTTTAGTGGGATTGCTTTCAGCTTCTCTCTATTTACTTTGATGTTGGCTACTGCTTTGCTGCATATTGCTTTTATTATGTTTAGGTATGGGCCTTGAATCCCTGATCTTTCCATGATTTATCATGAAGGGGTGCTGGATTTTGTCAAATGCTTTCTCAGCATCAAACAAGATGATCATGTGATTTTGTCTTTGAGTTTGTTAATATAGTGGATTACATTGATGGATTTCCATATATTTAACCATTCCTGCATCACTGCGAAGAAGCACACTTGGTCATGATGGATGATCATTTTGATGTGTTCTTGGATTCGGTTTGCAAGGATATTATTGTGTATTTTGGCATTGATATTCGTAAGAGAAATTGATCTGAACTTCTCTTTCTTTGTTGGTCTTTGTGTGGTTTAGGTATCAGAGTAATTGTGGCTTCATAGAATGAATTGGGTAGAGTACCTTCTGTTTCTATTTTGTGGAATAGTTTGAGGACAATTGGAATTAGTTCTTCTTTGAGGGTCTGATAGAACTCTGCACTAAACCCGTCTGGTCCTGGGCTTTTTTTTTTTTTTTTTTTTTTTTTTTTTTTTGGTTCGGAGACTATTAATGACTGCTTCTATTTCTTTAGGGGAGTTAGGATTATTAAGATGTTAATCTGATCCTGACTTAACTTTGGTACCTGTTATCTCTCTAGGAAGTTATGCATTTCATCCATGTTTTCCAGTTTTGTTGAGTATAGCCTTTTGTAATAGGATCTGATGATGTTTTGGATTTCCTCTTGATCTGTTGTTATGTCTCCTTTATCATTTCTGATTTTGTTAATTAGGATACTGTCCTGTGCCCTCTTGTTAGTCTGGCTAAGGGTTTATCTATCTTGTTGATTTTCTCAAAGAACCAGCTCCTGGTTTGGTTGATTCTTTGAATAGTTCTTGTTTCCACTTGGTTGATTTTAGTCCTAAGTTTGATTATTCCTGATATCTACTCCTCTTGGGTGAATTTGCTTCCTTTCATTCTAGAGCTTCTAGGTGTACTGTCAGACTGCTAATGTATGCTCTCTCTAGTTTCTTTTTGGAGGCACTCAGGGCTATGAGTTTTCCTCTTAGGACTGCTTTCATTGTGTCCCATATGTTTGTGTATGTTTGGCTTCAATTTCATTAAACTCTAAAATGTCTTTAATTTATTTTTTTTTATTTTTTCCTTGACCAAGGTATCCTTGAGTAGAGTGTTGTTCAGTTTTCATGTGAATTTTGGCTTTCTATTATTTATGCTGTTATTGAAGATCAGCCTTAGTCCGTGGTGATCCAATAGGATGCATGGGATAATTTCAGTATTTTTGTATCAGTTAAGTCCTGTTTTGTGACCAATTATATGGTCAATTTTGGAGGAGGTACCATGAGGTGCTGAGAAGGTATATCCTTTTATTTTAGGATAAAATTTTCTGTAGATATCTGTTAAATCCACTCGTTTCATAACTTCTGTTAGTGTCCATGTGTCTCTGTTTAGTTTCTGTTTCCAGAATCTGTCCATTGATGAGAGTGGGGTGTTGAAGTCTCCCACTATTATTGTGTGAGGTACAATGTGTGCTTTGAGCTTTACTAAGGTTTCTTTAATGAATGTGGCTGCCCTTGCATTTGGAGCATAGATATTTTGAATTGATAGTTCATCTTGGTAGATTTTACTTTTGATGAGTATGAAGTACCCCTCCTTGTCTTTTTTGATAACTTTGGGTTGGAAGTCAATTTTATTTGATATTAAGAATGGCTACTCCAGCTTGTTTCTTCGGATCATTTTCTTGGAAAATTGTTTTCCAGCCTTTTACTCTGAGGTAGTGTCTGTCTTTATCCCTAAGGTAGGTTTCCTGTAAGCAGCAAAACGTTGGTTCCTGTTCGTGTAGCCAGTCTGTTAGTCTATGTATTTTTATTGGGGAATTGAGTCCATTGATGTTAAGATAAATGAAAGAAAAATAAGTGTCTCTTCCAGTCATTTTTGTTGTTAAAGTTGGTAATCTGTTCTTGTGGCTGTCTTCTTCTAGTTTTGTTAAAGGATTACTTTCTTGTTTTTTTCTAGGGTGTAGTTTCCATCTTTGTGTTGGTGTTTTCCCTTTATTATCCGTTGCAAAGCTGGATTCATGGAAAGATATCGTGTGATTTTTTTTTTTTCATGGAATACTTTGGTTTCTCTATCTATGGTAATTGAGAGTTTTTGCTGGGTATAGTACACTGGGCTGGCATTTGTGTTCTCTTAGGGTCTGTATAACACCTGTCCAGGATCTTCTGTCTTTCATAGTCTCTGGTGAGAAGTCTGGATTAATTCTAATAGTTCTGCCTTTATATGCTACTTGACCTTTTTTCCTTACTGCTTTTAATATCCTGTCTTTAATTAGTGCATTTTTTATTTTGATTATTATGTGTTGGGAGGAATTTCTTTTCTGTTCCAGTCTATTTGGAGTTCTGTAGGTTTCTTGTATGTTCATGGGCATCTCTTTCTTTAGGTATGGGAAGTTTTCTTCTATAATTTTGTTGAAGATATTTGCTGGCCCTTTAAGTTGAAAATCTTCATTCTCATCTACTCCTATTATCAGTAGACTTGGTCTTCTCATTGTGTCCTGGATTTCCTGGATGTTTTGAGTTACGATCTTTTTGCATTTTGCATTTTCTTTGATTATTGTGTGCATGCTCCCAATGGAATCTTCTGTACCTGAGATTCTCTCTTCCATCTCTTGTATTCTGTTGCTGATGGAACCATCTATGGTTCCTGATTTTTTCCCTAGGGTTTCTATCTCCAGAGTTGTCTCCCTTTGGGTTTTCTTCATTGTTTCTACTTCCATTTTTAGATCTTGCATGGTGTCTTAGTTAGGGTTTTACTGCTGTGAACAGACACCATGACCAAGGCAAGTCTTAATAAAACAACATTTAATTGGGGCTGGCTTACAGATTCAGAGTTTCAGTCCATTGGCATCAAGGTGGGAGCATGGCTACACCTTCTCCAATGGCCTTCCATGACTTCTCATAGTGCCAAGCCTCAACTGTTCTTCATGACACCTTCATGCCTTCAAAACCAGTACCACCTGGTGACTCTTTCACATTACCAAGTCCAGCTGCAGCACGAGGTACAACCTTGGCTATCTCTGGAACACAGCTTATTTGTGCTCCCAGAAAACAACTCCCAGATTTCTACTCAGTGATGCTTGTCTCTTCTTCATTTTTTAAAATTAGGTATTTATTTCATTTACATTTCCAATGCTATCCCAAAAGTCCCCCACAGCCCCCCACACCCACTCCCCCACCCACCCACTCCCACATCTTGGCCCTGGCATTCCCATGTACTGAAGCACATAAAGTCTGCACAACCAATGGGCCTCTTTTTCCATTGATGGCCAACCAGGCCATCTTATGATACATATGATACAGCTAGAGACACGAGGTCTGGGGGGTGGGGGGTACTAGTTAGTTCATATTGTTATTCCACCTATAGGGTTGCAGATCCCCCCAGCTCCCTGGGTACTTCCTCCAGCTCCTCCATTGGGGACCCTGGGATCCATCCAATAGCTGACTGTGAGCATCCACTTCTGTGTTTGCTAGGCTCTGGCATAGTCTCACAAGAGACAGCTGTATCTGGGTCCTTTCAGCAAAATCTTGCTAGTATATGCAATGGTGTCAGCATTTGGAGGCTGAATATGGGATGGATCCCCGGGTATGGCAGTCTCTAGATGGTCCATCCTTTCATCTCAACTCCAAACTCTGTCTCTGTAGCTTCTTCCATGGGTGCCTTGCTCCCAATTCCAAGAAGGGGCAAAGTATCCATACCTTGCTCTTCCTTCTTCCCGAGCTTCATGTGTTTCGCAAATTGTATCTTATATCTTGAGTATTCTAAGTTTCTGGACTAATATACACTTATCAGTGAGTACATATCATGTGAGTTCTTTTTGTGATTGGACCTCCAGGTTTATCCATTTGCCTAGGAATTTCATAAATCCATTCTTTTTAATAGCTGAGTAATACTTCATTGTGTAAATGTACCACATTTTCTGTATCCATTCCTCTGCTGGTCTCTTCTTAATCATTGCTAATGCCTTAGCTCCAGCTAACCAGCGTCAATTGACCCAGTAGTTCCTTCAATTCTTAACTCTAGAGCCAGAGCCACATGGCTGAAGCTGCCAAGTTCTGCTTCTTACGGGAGTTTGTACTATTACATTATCACTGGCTTTATGTTTTCTAAATCCTTCACTGCCTAAGCTTGGCTATCCTGGTTCTTGCTCTATAGATTGACCTTGAATGAAGAGATCAGCATGCCTGACTCATGGTATTAAAGGTATGTACCATCATGCCTGGATCTAAATTCAGCAGGGTAGGAACTTGCCCCAAGGTCACACTCCCTTAATCTGTTATGTTGAACATTTTTTCAGGTGCTTCTCAGCCATACGGTATTCCTCAGGTGAGAATTCTTTGTTTAGCTCTGAGCCCCATTTTTTAAATTATTACATTTTTATTGGGTATTTATTTCATTTACATTTCCAATGCTATCCCAAAAGTCCCTCACATGCTCCCCCACCCATTTTTAGTGGGGTTATTTGATTTTCTGGTGTTCACCTTCTTGAGTTCTTTATATATATTGGATATTAGTCCCCTATCTGATTTAGGATATGTAAAGATCCATTCTCAATATGTTGGTGGCCTTTTTGTCTTATTGACAGTGTTTTTGCCTTAAAGAAGCTTTCAATTTTATGAGGTCCCATTTGTCGATTCTCGTCTTACAGCACAAGCCATTGCTGTTCTATTCAGGAACTTTTCCCCTGTGCCCATATCTTCGAGGGTTTTCCCCATTTTCTCTTCTATAAGTTTCACTGTCTCTGGTTCTATGTGGAGTTCCTTGATCCACTTAGATTTGACCTTAGTACAAGGAGATAGAAATGGATCAATTCACATTCTTCTACATGATAACCACCAGTTGTGCCAGCATCAATTGTTGAAAATGCTGTCTTTTTTCCACTGGATGGTTTTAGCTCCCTTGTCAAAGATCAAATGACCATAGGTGTGTGGATTCATTTCTGGGTCTTCAATTCTATTCCATTGATCTACTTGTCTGTGGCTATTTCAGTACCTTGCAGTTTTTATCACAATTGCTCTGTAGTATAGCTTTAGGTCAGGCATGGTGATTCCACCATAGGTTCTTTTATCCTTGAGAAGAGTTTTTGCTATCCTAGGTTTCTTGTTATTCCAGATGAATTTGCAGATTGCTCTTTCTAATTCGTTGAAGAATTGAGTTGGAATTTTGATGGGGTTTGTATTGAATCTGTAGATTGCTTTTGGCAATATAGCCGTTTTTACTATATTGATCCTGCCAATCCATGGGCATGGGAGATCTTTCCATCTTTTGAGATCTTCTTTAATTTCTTTCTTCAGAGAATTGAAGTTCTTATCATACAGATCTTTCATTTCCTTAGAGTCATGCCAAGGTATTTTATTCAAGGCCTATACCCAAACATGATAAAAGCAATCTATAGCAAACCAGTAGCCAACATCAAAGTAAATGGTGAGAAACTGGAAGCAATCCCACTAAAATCAGGCACTAGACAAGGCTGCCCACTTTCTCCCTACTTATTCAACATTGTACTTGATATCCTAGCCAGAGCAATTCGACAACAAAAGGAGATCAAGGGGATACAAATTGGAAAGGAAGAAGTCAAAAATCACTGTTTGCAGATTATATGATAGTATATATAAGTGACCCTAAAAATTCCACCAGAGAACTCCTAAACCTGATAAACAGCTTCAATGAAGTAGTTAGTAAGATTCTTATGTTTGCTTTTCGCCATCTGGAGATCTTTGATGTTAATGTTCAAGCTGTCTCTGGTTGGAGCTTGCTTTCCTGTGATCCTTTTAGCCTCTGTAAGCACTCTGGGGAGTTCAACTCTCTCCTGTGTTCTAGTGGTCAGAGCATTCTCTGTAGGCAAGCTCTCTTCTTTCAGGGCAGGTGTCCAGCAGTCTGGAGCTCTGATCCACCTCCTGAGTTCTGGGGTCAGAACTCTCCCTGTAGGCCGACTTTTCTGGCAAGGAATGTGCCCAGGTGTCTGGGTCTCAGTTCTGCCTCCTGGCTGAGGATGAAGGCCCGATGGGACCCTGACCAAGAAGCTCTGTTGCTTCTATTGCCCATGTGCTCTCAGGTGATCAGGAGGTCCTGGCTGTGCTAGGTGTCCTGTGGTGTGGAGAGTCCTCTTGTGCCATAGACACACTTGGCCGAGTTCATGCAGAAGATGGAAGGGCTGGCCCCGACCTGAATGGTTCCCAGCCTCTGGTTGGGCAGGGTTCCTTTGTTTCTGTTCCTGGTGTCACAAGACCCTCTGCAATTCTTTGGAGCTGATGTTGCGTTCCGTTCCACTCACCCATGATCCCAAGGTGATCCTGAGGTCCTGCGGCATGGAGAGCATTCTGGAGTTCTTAGTGGCCTCTGCTGGGCTTAGAAGGAAGATTGCGTTATTATTTTTCTCATCTAATTTACCTTTGCTATGACACGTACCCATCCAATACAAAACCCATCCTTTCAGGAAAGAAAAGAGTTCATGTGTCTTATAATGCTACAGTACTGTTCATCATTTCAGGGAAATCACTACAGGATTCAAGCAGCTAACACAATAACTAATGAGCCCAGAGAAAGGCCTCCTGTCCTGATTGTCTTCTGCTCATGTATCTTTCTTCACTTCTCTTCCCAGTTCAGAGCACAGCCCATTAAATAGCTTTGCTCACATTCAAGGAGGATCATCTCACCTCACTTAACAATCAAGAAAATCCCCCACTATGGGTCCTGGGACTTGAACTCATGTCATCAGAATTGCCTGGCAAAGTGTTTCATCCTCTGAGCCATGCTATTGGCCTTGATTAATAGACATTAAAAGAGGGTTTAGAGAATTATCAAAATAATTTATTTCTTCCTTCAACACAGTACTTCAACCTTAGTAAACATAAAATGACTCGAGTTATTAATAAAATAGTAGTTTTTCTTTCATATGTCTCAGGCAGGGTCTGACTCTCCATTGTTCTAACAATGGCAAGATTGGAACAATGCTGAATAAAAAGATCTAACACAATATTTTTGAAACATCAGTGAATAGCAATATCCCCTTAAGCACTTTTCATGTTCTGTATTGCTGGACCCCATCCCCGGAGATCAAAGGTCAAGCATAAGAACTTGTATTTCTAATATATTTTCAGATATTATACTGCACTTGGTCACACTTTAAGAACTAAATACCTCAAGTAGTATATAAATTAATATATAAGAATATAGCATATAAAATAACACATATATAATAGATAATTTCATATCTATCTATCTATCTATCTATCTATCTATCTATCTATCTATCTATCTATCTAAAGGCAGGTAAAAGCCCATAAAGCCCATACAATGGGGAAGAGAGCAGATTAAGGAAAGAAAGGAGACAAAATAGAGCAAGTGATAAGGGAAGAGGAGAGAAGCACATTTTTTCCCTAGAGAAACAAATTATTTTACTTCAAGTTAAAAAGAGAAAAAAGAAAAAAGAAAAACACCCTCCAGGTATGGAGGTGGTTCAGTGAGTAAAAAAGTTCTAGCCTTCAAGCCTCGAGACCTGAGCTTGACCCACGTGGTGGAAGAGAGAACTGATTCCTGCAAGTTGTCCTTCTGTCTCCACTCAGGTGTGTGTATACCAGCACAGGCACATGAAGATGCACACACATGTGCTCACACACACCAAATGAATACATGTAGCTCAAAACAATCGTTCTCTAATTCTATCATAAAGCATTTGAAGACTGTCCCTGTTAGTGGCTAACATCACTCTGTATAGTGTGTCATTATAAACAATGAAAGAAGGCTATGAAAGACACAACATTTCATTCCTTTCAGTCAGATGCACAGGATGATGCTTTCAGCAAAGAAACTTTCCTGGATGATTAAAATACATTCGCAATGGTGCTTTACAAAAACCATAATATCTGGCCATATAGTACCTATAAAGATTACCAGGAAAACACGGGCATGCTGTATTTTTTGTAGCATATAAGGATTCTAACTGGCCCAGTGTCACCAGCTGCACCCTGCTGGTTAATGTAAGGTGCATCTCCACCTCAATGTTTCAGTTGCCCTCCCTAATCCTGAGAAGATTCCACCTTCTATGGAATGGTTTATGCAGGCAGACCATGGGCTGTAGGTGACAACCTTGCAGGCAGTTTGCAGCCTGTCGCCAAGGGTCCAGTTTTGGATGTCTCAGGCCCCTGGTCTCCATCACAAGTAGCAACATTGAATAAAACTGCCAAACTAACAAGTTGTTTTACTTTTTTGAGAAAGTATTTAGTGGACAATAAAATTAGTTGAATATAACCTAGAAGAGATAATCAGTGCTCCTGAAGTACCTGGGAGGTATTTAAATATTAAATTTACCCAAGGAAGGGCATTGACAAGTACACTCTAGATAGTATGGCTTAATGATAAAATACAATTAATATAAAATTATGTAAAGTAATCTTCACTGTGGTGTGAATAAAATGCTGCTTTCTTTGTTGCCCACTCTTGGTATTATTGAATCGCTTGTCTGAAGTTTCTGTTGTCATCCACCTTAATTAAGCATCTCCTATCACCACCATCTTTGTTCTGTGCTTTTGAATTTCCATAGACTTCTGGGTCTGGAGCTTCTTCAACATTTGCTACATTTAAAAAAAAATCTTCTCAGTGCTACATCTTAAAAACGAGCTTATTTATTTTATTTTTATATTTTTGCCATGTGTATGGATGGTTTGCTTGTATGTTTGCCTATGAACTATTTGTATGCCTTGTGCCTACAGAGGCCTGAAGAGTCTATCAAATTCTCTGGGGCTTGAGTTACAGAAGTTATGCTACATGCTGAGTGATTGACATAGATATTTATTCGCCTCCTTTGTGTTTCACTTAAGTTTTTGAGATCTGTAACATATCAGATTAAATTTTATAAATTTCAGTCACTGTTTTATCTTGGCTGTTTTATCTGTTGATGGGGTTCATTTGTATATTTCAAAAAGTGCATGCATAGGTAGTTTTTACTTGTAAGGTTATTTTTGAATATTTCCCCAAATCTGTCTATTCTAGTGGGCAGTGGGTTCCTTCCCATTGTGACTTCTATGCTAATTTAAATTATTTAAAGTTGCTTTTGATCTTCCCACTGTCTTTGTGTCTTAGGACCCAGAATTTACTTTTCTTTTTGTTTTCTTTTCTTTTCCCTGTCTTTTTTTTTTTTGCTTCTTTTATTTTAAAAATCTATTCATGTTTAAAGTCTCCCTCTCTGTCTCTCTGTCTGTCTCTGTGTGTGTGTGTGTGTGTGTGTGTGTGTGCAGTACATGTGGAAACCAGAAGAGGGCATCAGATTCCTAGGAACTGGAGCTACAGATGGTTGTGAACCACCACGTGGAGGCTAGGAATCATACCAAATTCTCAAAAGAACACCAAGTTCTCTTTGCTGCTGAGCCCTCCCTCCAACTCTGACCCAATATTTCTTGTATAGCTTATAATTATATTATCTGATCACCATAGCAGGTTGGTTTTTGATCTTGGAAATGTGGTGATTGTTGGTATAAAGCTACAAAGGACTTTTGCTTTGGCTTCCTAATATAGTATAGGAATTTCACTGGTTTGCAATCAGTTTTACATTGACTTGTAGCCTTGGGTAAAGTCTAGTCTTATGTATCTCTTGAAAATTAAATTCTACCCTTGCCACTTGCCTGGTTTTTCAATTTTCAAAGAAGTTTTTATTCCTCCACCCATAGCCCAGGGCAGAAGAAAGTCATCCAGGACCCTTCTCTGCATTGTGGGAAGAATCATTCTAATATATCACATACAGATTTGTCTTTATGCAAATTCAGGTCCTCTATCCTACTTGATCTTATTTGCACGTTCAAGTCCACTTCCCCAGGCCCTCCAGCCTATACTTACTCTAATACCCATTCATCTACTCTTAGAATGCTTCAGTTCATGAGATCTGTTCTTTCCATTAGGTTTCTTTTACACCATTGCCTCCATTTCCCTATAGTCTTGCTTTTCATTCTTTCTTCTCTTCTTTCTTTCTTTGTTCACTCTCCTCTTTCCTCCCTTTATCCTTTCTTCGCCCCCCTCCCTGCATCGTTGTATCAATATGGATTTCCCTTTTATGCTCTCCTTTCCTTATAAACTCAGCTATATATTTAAACATTTAAGAAGATCTAGCATACTGTACAATATGGGAGGTAACTTATTCTCAATGTTCTATCCTAGTAAACCTCAGTTGCTTTGACCCCTAGCTGTCCAGCAGTAATGATCTGAGTATGTTCCATCCTATAGCTCTCTTTAGGTGTGGCCATACTTGAATGAGGCAACATGTTTTTCATTGCTATGTTCTCATGATCTACCACATGCATTTAATTATTGTACAATTAACAAAGAGGGGACAGTTCAAGACAATAGGAGGCTTGTATAAGGCACCTAGCTGTTTCCCAAAGACTGATGCTAGTTGAAGAATCAGGACTCTAATCTCAAGTTACAATGACCACAAACTTTTGAGTACTAAAGATTCTTTCATATCCTACAAATCATTTCTCATTTTCTTCCTGATATCTACTTGAACTGGCATTTTCAAACCTTAATTTTTCTTTGAATAATCATACAACTGCCAAGAACATGGTACTCGGGAACATTACCCATTGTTTGTTTTCTACTGTTTCAGCCACCCCAATGTCAGTGTCCTAAAACAGCAAGGTATTTTCTCATACGTCCATAAAACCTTCAGGAACTGTGGCAGGTAGCAATTTCCAAGAGTCTAAAATTCTTCTTTGATTACCTTCAACAACAGAGACAGAAACTCATTTTCTTACGCACCAGAAATAACTAGAAATAGTTGTTATACAGGATTCATACTTCCCATAGCACTATATCCTAGAAATCCATTTTGATGCACTGATGGTCTGTGCAAAGAAGCCTCTGTGGTTCCCCATAGAGGAAAGATAACTATCAGGGGCATCATGACAGATAATGTAACTGTACCTTGACTTATACTGATCATCTGGGGTCTAGAGGAGTCACACACATATATTATGTGCACTTTGATAAGTAGGACTTCAAGGTTATTTTAATCAGGGACCCTAGGAAGCCAGAGTGGTTTGTCATATAAAATAGTGATATTTCTCTATCAAAATTGTAAAATACAATTTTATAGCTTTTAATCTATCTTAACTGGGAGTTCTGATGGAGAAATATCATGGTCTATGTGTTATGGAATTTCTTATTAAGACTAAGACTAAGACAGTAGGCAAAGGTTGTCTTTACTTACTTGCTTTTCTCAGTGCAGTGGGCCTAATCATTCCAGCTTTGATAGATATTTGTAATGTGGATGGTGGCGTAACAAAAATGGCAAGCACGCTCTGACCACTCAGCAAATAATCGTTCCTCTTTAAATAAGAAATATGGATATTCAATGGAAGATGAATAAAATCAGATACATTTTCATTTATTATAAAGAATGAGTTTGATTCCATTAATAAAACAACAAAATGTAAAGAACATTAACTCATTGAAGTAAGCTTAAAGGATGACCTATGATATGCCAGCTTACAATAAGCATCTTACAGATACTAAAGTGATAGGAGACACACACTCACTGTGTGAGATCAGTGTCAGATTTATAGGCAGAGAAATTGGGACTCAGATAAGATGATATGAGAGACACATAGATAGGTTTATCTGGAGTTGTACTCCAACACCTGTTGTTTCTGTTTGTTGAGAGTAGAATATTGCATGCAGCATCCCTTCAAGGCCTGGACAGTTTCTGCCTGTCACTTCCTGTAATATAGAAGTGTATGACTCCACACAATCTTTATTTTTTTTTTCTTGCCTGGGAAACTGGAGAGAAGTGGTGTTGCTTTGGTGCCTATAAGCTACTTTTCTTCTTAAAAATCTGAGAATTTTCAAGTTTTTATCTACAGATGACCTTGAAGTTTACAGAATTTTAAAGCACCTAAGTGTTTTAGACAATCTTCAATACATTGCATCCATTTGAGTGTCACAATCATAGTTCTAGCAGAACGTACTACCCTAGAATGACTACCCTAGAATCTTACTTTATCTTACTGCATATCTGTGGCCTCATTCTGTTTTTAAACAATTTAAGGTATACAGAAACATGCAATTTAGTCATGCTAATATAATATTGATTAATAATTATCAAGATGTATGTAACCTAGTTAGTAATTCTCTGATTTTTGTCAAAGACAAGGTTCTCCCTGTTTCTTGGTATACTTGAGTCCATTACTGATATCATTCATAACCTTTTTATATATAAGTAAGTGAGTAAGGAAGTAATTTCTAAATGTCTCAGGATTCTGTTAAAGAGAAAGAAAAAGATACACTTTTTGCTGAGTTAAATCACTCAGGTGGAGAGACCTTCCATTGAGGAAAAGCTATCCATGGAGAGAGCTAGTGAGTACTCTGTGAAAACCTCTTATTTTCTTAAGAAATTGTTAGTATTCCAAAAGAAGAAACTAACCTGCTTGAAGAAAGACAGAAGACATTCATCACTGCTTAAAACAAAAACAAAAAAATCCAATACTATTCTGAAAACAATGTAAAAGAATAAAAAAAAAATCTCACCCTTCACTGCTGTACAACCCACTCATGTTAATTAGATGACAACTCTCTGTCTCCCCCCCCCCCACCCCGTGGTTGAAGGGTTAATGCAATTAGGGCTACTTGGGATAGCTGCA
Source organism: Mus musculus (assembly GCF_000001635.26). Lineage (NCBI taxonomy): Eukaryota > Metazoa > Chordata > Mammalia > Rodentia > Muridae > Mus > Mus musculus. Next base: position 19,808,599 of record NC_000067.6, on the reverse strand, counting down.
GAGAGATTCTTGCATGAATAAGAATCCATGGTGGGACTGAGCTGTACTATCTCCCTCCCCATTCTGAGGTACTTCAGGCTCAACTGAATATAAAAATGAGACAGTGTTCTTTCTGCTTCACACATCACCCAGCAGAACACAGCTGACTCTTTGGCTCCAGGGCAAACACATTTGAATAGACAAAATTACTGGCTATGTTAAGGTAGCTTGCCTGTATTGCCCTTCAACCTGGATTTTTTTCTCATCCATTCAGTCAGTCAGTTATCAGACAAGTGAGGCCTTTGAAATTTTCCCACCTCTCCACATACCCCTTACTTTAAAAGGGATCTTTGCTCTAATTGCCTTTTATATTCTCATTGAGCAATGCAACCACCACCTCTGCCATTTCTACTTACCACTGTGAATTTCGAGGTAGTAAGGGGGTGGGGTAGCAATTTTGCAGAGATTTAAAAATCCAGGCTGCAATAATCTAGACTTAAGACAATTCCTGCTCTTCCTGTCATAGGTCAACAGCACCTAAAGGGCTCACACCATATTACAATCTTCAGTGAGCTCTGTAAAATCAGCACCTGAAATGTCCAGCTGCACATTTTAGGGTTGTGATTTTCCCAGCTGTTTCAGTGATAGCTCAGTCAGTCACCTTGATGAGTGTATTATTGACTGTTCATGAAATAGTCTGTAGAGTTGTTTAAGTGGAAGAATAATTCTAAGTCTGTAAGACAAGGAAAGAGGTTTAAACCAACATCTTAAAAGAAGAAAGGTAGCTGCTTGTGATGTCCTGTGCATTTAATCCTAGCATTGTGAAGAGGCAAGAGTATCACTATGGCCAGGGTGGTCTACATAGCAAGTTCTGGGCCAGACATGGCTACCTAGTAAGACCCTGTCTCAAAGAAAGAAAGAAAGAAAGAAAGAAAGAAAGAAAGAAAGAAAGAAAGAAAGAAAGAAAGAAAGAAAGGAAGGAAGGAGGGAGGGAGGGAGGGAGGGAGGGAGGGAGGGAGGGAGGGAGGGAGGGAGGGAAGGAAGGAAGGAAGGAAGGAAGAAAAGAGAGAGAAGGAGGGAGGAAGGGATGAAGGAAGATGAGCAGGAGGATGAGGATGGGAAGACGGGATGAGGAAGAAGGTTGGCCTTTGTAGCTGGAATCTCATACTATTCATTTTATTACTATAGGTGAATAATGAAATGAACTTCCAGTTTTATCACATCATAGTAATGTTTTCCATGGGAAAAGGCATTGCCAACTTTACTTGCAGAATTTTTCAAAGGAACTAAGTAATGGATTGTCCTTGAAGATTGCACTAGCCATATGCAAAAGATGAGGTGAATAATGGGAAAAGCCAACCACAATAAAAACATCTTGTCCTCAGATACAATCAAATTGCTTAAGACTAAATTAAGCAAAAGTGGATCTGATAATGACTTCTGACACCTTCTGTTTAATTGTGAATCCTCGGTCCAAAAGAATGCTATAAAGTTCCATAGTTAGATTTAGGCATATATCAAAACAATAGTTTTTAATTTTCAAGTGATTACATTAAAAAAATTCTGTAGTTGGTTCATAAATCCTACATTGTGCTTCTAGACTTTGGACTTTGACTATTTTCTTGCACTGTCAAAGAGTTCATTCTCTTTTTCTCTATTATATATGTAGATGTATGTGTGTGTATACATAGAGAAACATAACAATGCATAATTCTATCTTAAAAATCTACACAATCTTTACATATAAGCCTACATGAATACACCTACTTGTTTCTCCTCTTACTCCTCTGCGCACTGGGTGAACCATCCCTTGCATTCGTCATGAGGATTCCAGTTCCTTTTTGTAACAGCTGATCTTCCTTCATTGATTGACTTATTGTATAACTAATATTACAGACCATATTGGAAATGACAATAGAAAGTTGTCATGTATCTGCTCAGATTTTACTTGCTTGAGTGTGCTGCTATTTGTTATGAAATTTCTCAACTGACATTTTCATTGTTTTGAGTTCTGTGGGAACTCTTCAATCTTTTTTTAAAATTTTTTATTAGATATTCTCTTCATTTACATTTCAAATGCTATCCCCTTTCCTACTTTCCTCTCTGAAAGTCCCCTATACCCTACCCCTACCCTGCTCCTCATCCCACCCACTCCCGCTTCCTAGCCCTGGCATTCCCCTATGGGGCATATAATCTTCGCAAGACCAAGGGCTTGTCCAGTTCATTGTGACAGCACTTTGGAGTAATACTTTGTCTATGGTTGGGATGGTATACTTACCCTAAGAAGTTTAGGGAAATTAAATGATAATAAGCTTTGAACCATGGGAAAACCAGAATATTGGGGCAAAACAACAGATCTTTATAGGTCAATGGAGAACAAATATAAAAATAGCTCCCTTTCTGTAAGGTTTTATTTATATCATTTTATAATGATGGTTAATACATATTAATTGTTCATCTTTTTAATTTTCTAAATATTTATCTATCTATCTATCTATCTATCTATTATTTTTATTTTTTTCTTTTTTTTTGTTTTTTTTTCTAGCATATATTATGATTATTTATTCAAATACAATGAATAATATTGCTTCCCAGGTGGCAATAGAGATTATACTCCCACCAGTGTTATGTAAACATAACATCTTTATCACTGTTCATTCTTACCAACAATTAATTTGGACAATTATTTTAATTTCATGAGCAATTCTGGTTTTGTTACAGTAATTTCTATTGGTATACATTTACATTCCTATGCTTTCAAAACATATCTTTTTTTTTTTAATTAGGTGTTTCGCTCATTTACATTTGCAATGCTATACCAAAAGTCCCCCATAGCCACCCACCCCCTCTCCCCTACCCACCCACTCCCCTTTTATGGCCCTGGCGTTCCCCTGTACTGGGGCATATAAAGTTTGCGTGTCCAATGGGCCTCTCTTTCCAGTGATGGCCGACTAGGCCATCTTTTGATGCATATGCAGCTAGAGTCAAGAGCTCCGGGGTACTGGTTAGTTCATAATGTTGTTCCACCTATAGGGTTGCAGATCCCTTTAGCTTCTTTGGTACTTTCTCTAGCTCCTTCATTGGGGGCCATGTGATCCATCCAATAGCCGACTGTGAGCATCCACTTCTATGTTTGCTAGGCCCAGGCATACTCTGACAAGAGACAGCTATATCAGGGTCCTTTCAGCATAATCTTGCTAGTGTATGCAATGGTGTCAGCATTTGGAAGCTGATTATGGGATGGATCCCCGGATATGCTAGTGTCTACATGGTCCATCCTTTTATCTCAGCTCCAAACTTTGTCTCTGTAACTCCTTCCAAGGGTGTTTTGTTCCCACTTCTAAGGAGGGGCATAGTGTTCACACTTCAGTCTTCATTTTTCTTGAGTTTCATGTGTTTAGGAAATTGTATCTTATATCTTGGGTATCTTAGGTTTTGGGCTAATATCCACTTATCAGTGAGTACATATTGTGTGAGTTCCTTTGTGAATGTGTTACCTCACTCAGGATGATGCCCTCCAGGTCCATCCATTTGGCTAGGAATTTCATAAATTCATTCTTTTTAATAGCTGAGTAGTACTCCATTGTGTAGATGTACCACATTTTCTGTATCCATTTCTCTGTTGAGGGGCATCTGGGTTCCTTCCAGCTTCTGGCTATTATAAATAAGGCTGCTATGAACATAGTGGAGCATGTGTCCTTCTTACCAGTTGGGGCATCTTCTGGATATATGCCCAGGAGAGGTATTGCTGGATCCTCCGGTAGTACTATATCCAGTTTTCTGAGGAACCGCCAGACTGATTTCCATAGTGGTTGTACAAGCCTGCAATTCCACCAACAATGGAGGAGTGTTCCTCTTTCTCCACATCCACGCCAGCATCTGCTGTCACCTGAATTTTTGACCTTAGCCATTCTGACTGGTGTGAGGTGGAATCTCAGGGTTGTTTTGATTTGCATTTCCCTGATGATTAAGGATGTTGAGCATTTTTTCAGGTGCTTCTCTGCCATTCGGTATTCCTCAGGTGAGAATTCTTTGTTCAGTTCTGAGCCCCATTTTTTAATGGGGTTATTTGATTTTCTGAAGAGCACCTTCTTGAGTTCTTTATATATGTTGGATATTAGTCCCCTATCTGATTTAGGATAGGTAACGTTCCTTTCCCAATCTGTTGGTGGTCTTTTTGTCTTATTGACGGTGTCTTTTGCCTTGCAGAAACTTTGGAGTTTCATTAGGTCCCATTTGTCAATTCTCGATCTTACAGAGCAAGCCATTGCTGTTCTGTTCAGGAATTTTTCCCCTGTACCCATATCTTCAAGGCTTTTCCCCACTTTCTCCTCTATAAGTTTCAGTGTCTCTGGTTTTATGTGAAGTTCCTTGATCCACTTAGATTTGACCTTAGTACAAGGAGATAAGTATGGATCGATTCGCATTCTTCTACATGATAACAACCAGTTGTGCCAGCACCAATTGTTGAAAATGCTGTCTTTCTTCCACTGGATGGTTTTAGCTCCCTTGTCGAAGATCAAGTGACCATAGGTGTGTGGGTTCATTTCTGGGTCTTCAATTCTATTCCATTGGTCTACTTGTCTGTCTCTATACCAGTACCATGCAGTTTTTATCACAATTGCCCTGTAGTAAAGCTTTAGGTCAGGCATGGTGATTCCACCAGAGGTTCTTTTATCCTTGAGAAGAGTTTTTGCTATCCTAGGTTTTTTGTTATTCCAGATGAATTTGCAAATTGCTCCTTCTAATTCGTTGAAGAATTGAGTTGGAATTTTGATGGGGATTGCATTGAATCTGTAGATTGCTTTTGGCAAGATAGCCATTTTTACAATGTTGATCCTGCCAATCCATGAGCATGGGAGATCTTTCCATCTTCTGAGATCTTCTTTAATTTCTTTCTTCAGAGACTTGAAGTTTTTATCATACAGATCTTTTACTTCCTTAGTTAGAGTCACGCCGAGATATTTTATATTATTTGTGACTATTGAGAAGGGTGTTGTTTCCCTAATTTCTTTCTCAGCCTGTTTATTCTTTGTGTAGAGAAAGGCCATTGACTTGTTTGAGTTAATTTTATATCCAGCTATTTCACCAAAGCTGTTTATCAGGTTTAGGAGTTCTCTGGTAGAATTTTTAGGGTCACTTATATATACTATCATATCATCTGCAAAAAGTGATATTTTGACTTCCTCTTTTCCAATTTGTATCCCCTTGATCTCCTTTTGTTGTCGAATTGCTCTGGCTAATACTTCAAGTACTATGTTGAAAAGGTAGGGAGAAAGTGGGCAACCTTGTCTAGTCCCTGATTTTAGTGGGATTGCTTCCAGCTTCTTTCCATTTACTTTGATGTTGGCTACTGGTTTGCTGTAGATTGCTTTTATTATGTTTAGGTATGGGCCTTGAATTCCTGATCTTTCCAAAACTTTTATCATGAATGGGTGTTGGATCTTGTCAAATGCTTTTTCTGCATCTAACGAGATGATCATGTGGTTTTTGTCTTTGAGTTTGTTTATATAATGGATTACATTGATGGATTTTCGTATATTAAACCATCCCTGCATCCCTGGAATAAAACCTACTTGGTCAGGATGGATGATTTCTTTAATGTGTTCTTGGATTCGGTTAGCGAGAATTTTATTAAGGATTTTTGCATCGATATTCATAAGAGAAATTGGTCTGAAGTTCTCTATCTTTGTTGGATCTTTCTGTGGTTTAGGTATCAGAGTAATAGTGGCTTCATAAAATGAGTTGGGTAGAGTACCTTCTACTTCTATCTTGTGAAATAGTTTGTGCAGAACTGGAATTAGATCTTCTTTGAAGGTCTGATAGAACTCTGCACTAAACCCATCTGGTCCTGGGCTTTTTTTGGCTGGGAGACTATTAATAACTGCTTCTATTTCTTTAGGGGATATGGGACTGTTTAGAAGGTCAACTTGATCCTGATTCAACTTTGGTATCTGGTATCTGTCCAGAAATTTGTCCATTTCGTCCAGGTTTTCCCGTTTTGTTGAGTATAAGCTTTTGTAGAAGGATCTGATGGTGTTTTGGATTTCTTCAGGATCTGTTGTTATGTCTCCCTTTTTATTTCTGATTTTGTTGATTAGGATTTTGTCCCTTTGCCCTCTAGTGAGTCTAGCTAAGGGTTTATCTATCTTGTTGATTTTCTCAAAAACCAACTCCTCGTTTGGTTAATTCTTTGAATAGTTCTTCCTGTTTCCACTTGGTTAATTTCACCCCTGAGTTTGATTATTTCCTGCAGTCTACTCCTCTTGGGTGAATTTGCTTCCTTTTTTTCTAGAGCTTTTAGATGTGTTGTCAAGCTGCTAGTATGTGCTCTCTCCCGTTTCTTCTAGGAGGTACTCAGAGCTATGAGTTTCCCTCTTAGAAATGCTTTCATTGTGTCCCAAAGGTTTGGGTACGTTGTGGCTTCATTTTCATTAAACTCTAAAAAGTCTTTAATTTCTTTCTTTATTCCTTCCTTGACCAAGGTATCATTGAGAAGAGTGTTGTTCAGTTTCCACGTGAATGTTGGCTTTCCATTCTTAATGTTGTTATTGAAGATCAGTCTTAGGCCATGGTGGTCTGATAGGATACATGGGACAATTTCAATATTTTTGTATCTGTTGAGGCCTATTTTGTGACCAATTATATGGTCAATTTTGGAGAAGGTCCCATGAGGTGCTGATAAGAAGATATATCCTTTTGTTTTAGGATTAAATATTCTGTAGATATCTGTCAGGTTCATTTGTTTCATAACTTCTGTTAGTTTCACTGTGTCCCTGTTTAGTTTCTGTTTCCACGATCTGTCCATTGATGAAAGTGGTGTGTTGAGGTCTCCCACTATTATTGTGTGAGGTGCAATGTGTGCTTTGAGCTTTACTAAAGTGTCTTTAATGAATGTGGCTGCCCTTGCATTTGGAGCGTAGATATTCAGAATTGAGAGTTCCTCTTGGAGGATTTTACCTTTGATGAGTATGAAGTGTCCCTCCTTGTCTTTTTTGATAACTTTGGGTTGGAAGTCGATTTTATCCGATATTAGAATGGCTACTCCAGCCTGTTTCTTCAGACCATTTGCTTGGAAAATTGTTTTCCAGCCTTTCACTCTGAGGTAGTGTCTGTCTTTTTCCCTGACATGGGTTTCCTGTAAGCAGCAGAATGTTGGGTCCTGTTTGTGTAGCCAGTCTGTTAGTCTATGTCTTTTTATTGGGGAATTGAGTCCATTGATATTAAGAGATATTAAGGAAAGGTAATTGTTGCTTCCTGTTATTTTTGTTGTTAAAGTTGGCATTCTGTTCTTGTGGCTGTCTTCTTTTAGGTTTGTTGAGGGATTATCTTCTTGTTTTTTCTAGGGCGTGGTTCCCGTCCTTGTATTGGTTTTTTTCTGTTATTATCCTTTGAAGGGCTGGATTTGTGGAGAGATAATGGGTGAATTTAGTTTTGTCGTGGAATACTTTGGTTTCTCCATCTATGGTAATTGAGAGTTTGGCTGGGTATAGTAGCCTGGGCTGGCATTTGTGTTGTCTTAGTGTCTGTATAACATCTGTCCAGGCTCTTCTGGCTTTCATAGTCTCTGGTGAAAAATCTGGTGTAATTCTGATAGGCTTGCCTTTATATGTTACTTGACCTTTTTCCCTTACTGCTTTTAGTATTCTATCTTTATTTAGTGCATTTGGTGTTCTGATTATTATGTGTCGGGAGGAATTTCTTTTCTGGTCCAGTCTATTTGGAGTTCTGTAGGCTTCTTGTATGTTCATGGGCATCTCTTTCTTTAGATTTGGGAAGTTTTCTTCAATAATTTTGTTGAAGATGTTTGCTGGTCCTTTGAGTTGAAAATCTTCATTCTCATCCACTCCTATTATCCGTAGGTTTGGTCTTCTCATTGTGTCCTGGATTTCCTGGATGTTTTGAGTTAGGATCTTTTTGCATTTTCCATTTTCTTTGATTGTTGTGCCGATGTTCTCTATGGAGTCTTCTGCACCTGAGATTCTCTCTTCCATCTCTTGTATTCTGTTGCTGATGCTGGCATCTATGGTTCCAGATTTCTTTCCTAGGGTTTCTATCTCCAGCGTCGCCTCACTTTGGGTTTTCTTTATTGTGTCTACTTCCCTTTTTAGGTCTAGTATGGTTTTGTTCATTTCCATCACCTGTTTGGATGTGTTTTCCTGTTTTTCTATAAGGACTTCTACCTGTTTGGTTGTGTTTTCCTGTTTTTCTTTAAGGACTTGTAACTCTTTAGCAGTGTTTTCCTGTTTTTCTTTAAGGACTTGTAACTCTTTAGCAGTGTTCTCCTGTATTTCTTTAAGTGAGTTATTGAATTCCTTCTTTATGTCCTCTACCATCATCATGAGATATGCTTTTAAATCCAGGTCTACCTTTTCAGGTGTGTTAGGGTGTCCTGGATTGGGCGAAGTGGGCGTTCTGGGTTCTGATGATGGTGAGTGGTCCTGGCTTCTGTTAGTAGGATTCTTACGTTTACCTTTCGCCATCTGGCAATCTCTGGAGTTAGTTGTTATAGTTGTCTTTGTTAAGAGATTGTTCCTCTGTTGATTTTGTTACCCTCTATCAGCAGGCGTGGGAGACAAGCTCTCTTCTCTGAGTTTCAGTGGTCAGAGCAGTCTCTGTAGGCAAGCTCTCCTCTTTCAGGGAAGGTGTACAGTTATCTGGTGTTTGGACCTCCTCCTGGCTGAAGGTGAAGGCCCAAAACAGGATCTTTCCCAGAAGCTGTGTTGCTTTGGCCAGGAAGGTGGCCAGTTGTCTGGAGTCGAAGATGTCGCCGCCTGAGAAGCTCTGTGGCTCTTGTCCGGAAGGAGGCCGGCCGTCTGGAGCTGAGGATGGCGCTGCCTCAGAAGCTCTGTGGCTCTTGCCGGGAAGGTGGCTGGTTGTCTGGAGCTGAAGATGGCGCCGCCCAGAAGCTCTGAGACTCTCGCCCGTCCCAGAAACGGCTGGCACTCTGTATTCCACATGGTCACCCGTGCAGCCTGCCCTCCGCGGAGTCCCGGAGCCAAGAAGGCTCCCGCCGGCGCCTGTGCCACACACCTCTCAGGCCGGGCAGACCCCCGTGCTCTCACCAGGAAGGTGGCCGGCTGTCTGGATCTGAAGATGGCGCCGCCCAGAAGCTCTGCGACTCTCGCCCGTCCCAGAAACGGCTGGCACTCTGTATTCCACACGGTCACCCGTGCAGCCTGCCCTCCGCGGAGTCCCGGAGCCAAGAAGGCTCCCGCCGGCGCCTGTGCCACAAACCTCTCAGGCCAGGCAGACCCCCGTGCTCTCACCAGGAAGGTGGCCGGCTGTCTGGACTTTTATTTTTTTCGAGACAGGGTTTTTCTGTGTAGCCCTGGCTTTCCTGGAACTCACTCTGTAGACCAGGCTGGCCTTGAACTCTGAAATCCGCCTGCCTCTGCCTCCCAAGTGCTGATTAAAGGCGTGCACCACCACTGTTTGGCTGGTAATGAACCGTTTTCATGGTCACTTTTTCATATATTTGATGATCTCTCCTGTCAGAATGGATCTCAGTTTTCCTCACTTCTGTCTCTGTATTCAGTCAGATTCCTCATGTTTTCCTAGTCATCATTGGAGTATATTGGCATTATACTTGTTTGTTTGTTTGTTTGTTTGCTTATTTTTCAATTTTTTATTAGATATTTTATTCATTTACATTTCAAATGCAATCCCAAAAGTCCCCTATACCCTCCCCCGGCTCTGCTCTCCCTACCCACCCACTCACACTTTTTGGCCCTGGCGTTCCCCTGTCCTGGGGCATATAAAGTTTGCAAGACCAAGGTCTTGGCATTATATTTTTATTTCCAACTGTTAAATGAAAAGTCTGAACATCCCATATATATCTTTCACTCTCTCACTTGTTTTGGTGATTTAAATTCCATACTGTTTTTCATAGTGTTTATACTAAGTTATATTCTTACCAATAATGTAAAATAATTAATTTTTATAATAGCCATTCTAACTAAAATGGGATGTTTAGATATGCATTTGCCTAATGGCTAAATATATTTTAATACTTTCAAATATTTGTTTCCTATCTATCCCTGCGAGAAATGCCTATTCATATTAGTTTCCATCCACTGATCTGATTACTTGTTTTGGTTAAAGTTTTTAGGTCTTTACATATTTGAGCTATCAGTCTCTTTACAGAGAATTAGCTAGTAAAGATTTCTCAGCAACTACAGTGTACACTCTCCACTTCATTGTTTCCATGCTGTGAAGATTTTTGGTGCACTCCCATGTGGTAAATCTTGATTTTATTCTTAAACTATTGCAGTCTTATTTTTAAAATATTTAAATCTGTTTTAATACCTTGATAGGCTTCCTCTAGTATTTCCAAATATGGTAAGGTCTTTTGCTGGTTTTGAGGTGATTTTGGTACCCGGAGCATATTTTTTTTCACTTTACATCCTACTCAGCAGCCCCCTCCCATTCACCCTCTCCCACAATTCTCCCAGCACACCCTTCCCCTTCTCCTCTGAGGAGGTAAGGCCCAACCCTGTGTATCCCCCCACCCTGATAAATCAAATCAGACATTATTCTTTTCCTTTATGCCCCTGTAAAAAACATCATGACCAAAGGCAACTAGAGAAAGAGGGAGTTGATTTCTGCTTGTACATCCAGAGGGATAATAGAGTCCAAGATGTCTTCCCATGTATGCTCCCAACCATGATGCCAGTTGTTCAATATAATATTCAGGAAATGGAATCTTATTAGTCTGCCTCTCCAACAAGTAGAAAACTCTAGTTTATCTTTAGTTATAAGAAAGAAATAAGACCTTACATCCTAACCCTCACTTATGTACAGCTAAAATACATCTCTCTTCTCAGAAACTTGTTTCTCAGATCCACCCACCAGGACATATTAGGCTGTCTTCCCTAGTGATGCTTCATGCTTCACAGGGAGAGAGAGAAACATAAAAGAAGGCACTTGCTCTCACAACTTAGAACAGGACCTCAAGCACCTACTTCATGGCACTCTGGTGTCATAAGCATTCATTGTTAACTAGAGAACATAATATTATTTTAATGCTGATTTATTAAGGTTGGTTAAGATTTTAGCTTCAAAATTAAATAGTTCTCAGGTACCAAATCAAGATTAATCATATAAGAGATTTAAAGAAAAAACATTTTTTTGACAGATCAAGGTTTCAGTCATGTCAAAAACTTGGTTTACATATTGCTCATTGAAGAATACACCACAAGCTACTGTATAAGATAGTCTATAGCTCGGTAATAGAGTACTTCCCTAACATGTGCAGAACCATAGGTTTTATCTCCAGCACCCATAAAATAAAATAAAATAAAATAAAATAATAAAATGTAATGACCATCTAAGAACAGCTTCGAAGGAAGTTTTATGTGATAGGGTTTTGGTGCTAACAAGACACATTTGCTTATATTCCATAGGAACCAAAAAAAATTCATGACATAGTTAATATCAAAACCCTGGTAAGGGGAGCATCATTGAGTCCATAGCTTGAACAGATTAAGTGGCTTGTTAAATAAATTAATAGAGAAACCTAATTTTCTTATGTCAAATGCCAACTGGAGCATACAACCAGAATTCCTACCATAAAAATCTCAGTGTTGTTAAATTATGATCATGGTTAACATCCCCCTTAATTTCTTTAAGGGGTAATTCGATTTCTGTAACTAATAATCTTATAAATACTTTAAGAATATGTGCATAAACTTTGTAGTATAGGGATGGATTTACAAATTGTTGTCTTTATTAATAACTCATTCAGTACAAGTAAGAATAGGACACATATAAGCTGTAACGCCACTCCATATATGACAAGCCACTGGAATGAATGGGAAAGAATTACTACCATGAAGAGGATAAGGAATTACCGATAATTGACTTTTGACATGAAAAGTTCTTCTGTAGATGCTAAATTTCTTTTCAATAATTTATGTGCTTCAGAAACTTGGATAATTTTACCTTGTTTAAACTGCTCAGTACATGATAACCCCACAAGAACAGCATAGGGACCAGGTAAAAGTCTTGTTGAATTCAGCTATTCTGTATGAACTTGACTAACTTTCTGGACTGCTGATCTTCATGACAAATGCCCAGGCAATTGAGAGTAAAGCTGTCCAGACTGTGTAATTTATTTGTCCTTTGGTATGTACAGCTGTATATAGCTAACTTCATGTAAAACCAAAGAAAATAAAAGAAGGGTGCTATAATCAAATTGCATCAACATGACAGTGTAAACAAATTACAATTAACAATTAACAAATTAGAGGAACTTCCTCATTATATAACTCATGTTGCTGTTTAATTAAGGGTCCCAGTTCATAAAAAGTCTTATCAATGAAAGCAACCTTAGATACAGTTCTCCTTCTCTGGCATTTTGGATATCTTAACTGGCTTTCCTTTAACAATTTTTCTTGCCCTACCAGTATTGTTATCCTCACATCCTTGCTTGCTTACTTGAAAACTTCTATCCAAAAGCACAGAATTTTTCACAGTCATCCATACACAATTTATATTCAGTAATAAAGTACTTGCAAATCTTTGAAAGAAATATATATGATTATAATTGTCCTTTTTAAAAAAAGTAAAACTCTGTGCATGTGATATTTTGTACAACTCTCTAATTTTTGAAAGTATGTCTCTAAAGTGCTCACCACACCTGGGCAGTAGAACCCTGAAGTCCAACAGGGTTGGATTAAGATAAGAGGATTGTGGGACACCATTGCTGTTCTTGCCAGATATAAAATAATCACCAATTTCACCTTCAATGCTGACCCTAAAATAAGGGACAAATTACAACAGGGAAAATCAAAGTGCATTCTGGTTTATGCCTGCAGTAGTCACTAAAGCTCACCTGTTAACGGCGTAATGTTCAGCTGATGCCCCAGCGGACATGCTTTAGGACATCATTTATCATAGGTGGGATCTGCCTGGGCCAATGGATTCATTTACTGATGAATCTATGATTTGATGGCTTTATTGCCACTGCGGCCTATTTGCAGGGTTAAAGTTCTAGGAGAATGCTCTGGAGGAGAAGGAGATCTCTCTCTCTCTCTCTCTCTCTCTCTCTCTCTCTCTCTCTCTCTCTCTCTCTCTCTCCCTCTCTCTCTCCCTCTCTCTCTCTCTCTGTCTCTCTCTCTCTTCCATCTTCTCAGCTACTTTGAGGTAAGAAACCTACTCTACCAAAAGTTCCCATAGCCATGGTTCTCTACCTCAGCTCAGACTTAAAACAAAGAAGCCATCTGACCTTGAAACCTCCAGAAAAATATATTAAAAATATGTGTTTACTCCTTAAGAGTTTCTCTCCAGAATTTCATTGCAGTGGAAAAATTTTGAACAATGGAAAATATTTCTTTTCATAATTTGGGTTAAGGGAGTTTCCCTGTTAACTTACAAGGGGCTGGGATTTATAGAAAAAGTATTATTTTCTATGTAGACCAAATATAAGAAGTTATGTCATAAAGGAAAACTTTTGAAGTTTTTAATTTAAAAAAAATCTCAAAATTAGATTAAATAATACTTAGAATTATTCGATTTTATTTCCTTTAAAATATTTTCATTTTACAGTATAGGTAGTCCTTTTTTAAACTTCCCACATTCTGTTATTGAGCTCTTTTTTTTTTTTTTTCTGTTATTGAGCTCTTAAGAAAGACTCTATTTTTCTGCCAGCTGAGAAAAATGAATTATAAAGTAAGGTGAGAGAAACTGTCAAAACATACCTATAGTTATCCAGTAGTGGTTAAGTGAATAATCTCTCACATTTGTTACTACCTCCATTTAACAACTTGTACATTCTATGCCACTTTACCATTTTTATTTTACAATAGTAATAGAGTTTTTTTTTTTGTTTTTTTTTTTGTTTTTTTTTTTAAGACGCACAAGCAGAGAGTGATAAAATGAAAAGTCTTAAATTTAGAGGAAGGAATATCCATCTGCTGGGTTCAGGCCACCCTTCCTTAACATGCCTATTTGAGTCATGAATCATCCAAGGGCACTCTGCCCCTACAGATCAGGCTGGGCAAAAAGGAAAAAGGGAGTAAAGAAAAAGAGTTCAGTGGTTGCAAGATTGTCTTCTTGTCTGATCTCATTCCTGAGATTTTCACTGATCTGCCCTCTTTCCACTTCCTACAATACAGTGGTCAACAGTGGCCTCTCAAGCCATGTCGACATAAAAAAAAATTACAATATAATCTAAAATTAACATGAATTTTCCTGTACTCCTTGATCAGTCATCACCCTTTTAGGATAGAAGGAAACCAGTCACGTTAACTTGCAGAACAAGTCTGGGTCCCACTGCATAACCAAAACATTACTTATGCCAAGGTCAGCCTTGGGCTAATCATGACTGTTCAAATATCCTTCACCAAACATAGTCAGTGTCTTTGGCTTTGTTATGCTTATTTTAACAGCTTTACACTCTAACAGTTCTGATCTCTACTCAGGAAATGAACAAATTCAGAAATAAAATGAAGACAGACAGCATATCCACAGAGATTTCATGTCATCAGCTAATTTTACAAATTGATTGAATAGTTTATGTAATTAGTTCTGATTGGAGAGAAATAAGCCTAGTCCAGTATTACCCTGCTGTTTACTCTTGTTCAAACACAGACACAGACACACACACACACACACACACACACACACACACACACACCACACACACACACACCCTGACCTAGAGAGTCAAAAAGTCCAAGATTATGGGGTTCAGCAGTATAATTTCATAGATCAAGATCCCTGTAAAAGTCATGTAAAATATGTAAAATGTATTTTCTTATATGCAAAATAAAGGCAACGATAAACCATTCTCTGTATATGTAGAGGAAAGATGGATATGCACAAATGCTAGCTAACAGAATTTTTAGTCGATAACTGAATTTCCTCAGATTCTTTATAAGGGTTCTTTTTCCATCTTCCTTTGTGGAGGAATTAGAATCCTTATATTTTTGTCAACTGTCAACATCACTAGGTAATCTCATATTATTTATAGATTCCATCTAGAATGTTCTTCCTTCCTTTTATCTAGCCTGATACTTTGGTTGCATATTATTTTCAAAAATTCTATCCTTTGGGAGTTGAATTTTTCCATGCATGGTCTCATCTAAAGGTGATGTTTTCAAATAACCTTTAACCAAATTCATTCAGTCTACTTTTGAATTAAAAGCAGATGAAAACAACTATTTTTTCTGGCTGAAAGAACCACATAGCTATTTCTGTGCCAAGATAATTCACTAACAGCAAAAAAAAAATATTCATATATCTCATCTTCATTCAGGAAATCTTCTGGCTAATTATGAAAATATTAATTAAGTTAGGAGCAATTTAAAAATGTTGCTTTTAACCTGCTCAATCTGAGCTAGTATTAAGTTACTACTGTATTTGTGCAGAGTCAGATTTCAGAAACATCTGGGGACATATTCACATCAAATTTAACTATGACTTTATTATCTGCTCTCCCAGAAAATAGATATTCTCCTGTCAGTCAGTATTCTTGACCTTTCAAAATTACTCTGAAATTTTCCAAGCTTTTTCCAAAAGTTATTTGATATTATGCAAAAACAATTGTAGTGTACCAAACACTGTTTACTTGCCTTTGTAGACCCAGTCTTCAAAGTTTGCCCCCGATCTGCACCCAAGGATCCTGACTCTGTGGACAAGATCTATAGACTCATTAGGGCGCTGGTCCTAGCTGGTTTCAGCCAATGAGCACCGTTTATACAAGGGAAGCAAAGGTGAAGTTGGGGATGTAGTTCCTACTATTTCAAGCTAGGTTTCTCTATTCTGGCTTATTTCCCTATCAAAGGCTCCTGTCCTATTTCCATTCAAATACTCTCAACATCCCAAGTATTTGTTCTCAGGCTTCACTCCTTCATTGACTACCATCCTATGGGGGTGATAGTGAGTCCGTGCTTTTACAGCATCTTATAGTTCATCTCTTTGCAAATATCTATACTTTCAAGATGTCTTCCTACATTAATCCCCTTGTAATTATAATAATGTACCATACCTTATATAGAGCTGTGGCTTCCAGCCCATGCTAGTTTTGTTCCATTGACGAGCTTTCACACCATTACCTGACTTATCTGAAGAAACCCATGTACCCTTTGAAACACAACATCAAAGGCAGCCTTTCTGTGATATCTTCCTCACTGGTTCTCTGAACAGTGAGTCAAACTCTTTGGTGAGATAAGCTCTAGAGAAGTTCTTGCCTAGTTCAAATGTTGACTCCACCCTTTGTTGACTACTGTTATGACCTGGAACTGAATGATCTGCTTAATATTCCTAGCTCTCAATTCACTTTTTAGTGAAGACGATGGTAACTCTCCCCTAGAGGTTTTGTGAAAGTTAAGATGCTTGGTATGTTTAAAATAATTTGTCAATTGTCTGAAAAATAATCTAACCCATTATTAAACAATAAAAAAATCATTTGATAATTTTCTGTTTATTTGTCGTTATTACTATGATCCTTCATGTATTTCTTAGTTGTTTTGAAAGGAAAATTGGGATGATGGCTTTGCATTTGTGATCATTTTGTCTGTATGCCCTGAGTGTTGATATTATTTGGCATGTAGCACCATGTCTTGGTATGCATTGCTGGAGATTAAATGGAGGGTTTCATACATACTAAGCAGGCACTGTATGAATTGAATGACAACCCCAGCCTTCTACTACTCCTGTATTTTCTTCCTGATATTCTTTAATCTTCCTTCCTCCACTCCCTCTGTCTTCCTTACTTCCTTCTTTCTGTCTATTTTTAACTGACATGAAATTTATGGATATGTATATTTCTATACATGTCCATATAATATTCAGATCAAGGTGAAAATGTACTTATTAAAATAATCATCATTTCTTTGTACTGGAACCATTTGAAATTTCTCCTTTTAGCCTTTTTGAAATATACATTACATTGTCCTTATCTGTAGACACCAATGCAAAAATAAATATCTAAACATATTTTTAATTGAAATTTAGCAGTTGTTGATGGGTCTCTCCCAGTTTTGATTTTCACTGTTTACTAAATCTTAAGAACAATAAATCTTGTAGTGAATAGACTCTTTCCAGACCTTCATTTCATTACCAAAGACTGATAGAAGGCTGGGAATTCCCTGTTGGCTTTTTTATGGAGATGTATTTAAAGAAGCAGTGAAGAGCCAAACAATTTTTTTTATTATTAGATATTTTCTTCATTTACATTTCAAATGCTATCTCCAAAGCCTCCTATACCCTCTCCCGCTTCCTGGCCCTGGCATTCCCCTGTACTGGGGCATATGATCATCACAATGCTAAGGGCCTCTCCTCCCATTGATGGTCGATAAGGCCATCCTCTGCTACATATGCAACAAGAGACACAGCTCTGGGGGTACTGTTTAGTTCATATCGTTGTTCCTCCTTAGATACTTTCTTTATCTCCTTCATTAGGGGCCCTGTGTTCCATCCAATAGATGACTGTGAACATCCACTTCTGTATTTGCCAGGCATTGGCATAGACTCACAAAAGAGAGCTATTTCAGGGTCCTGTCAGCAAAATCTTTCTGGCATATGCAATAGTGTCTGAGTTTGGTGGGACAGAGACAAAGTTCGGAGCTAAGACGGAAGGAAAGACCATACAGAGACTGCCCCACCTGGGGATCCATCCCATATACAACCACCAGAGCCAGGCACTTTTAAATCTCTGAGAACCACTTTCATTCAACAAGTCACAGCAAGCTAAGCCACAGCGCAAAGAAACCTGGTTCCAGGACCCACACAGTGAATGATTCTGTTTTAGAAATATGCACACAATTGGAGAGCACAGTAAAGAATGGAGCATTTGCAATACTTCAAAGTAACAAATAAAAGCAAGAACTGCAGAGGATACTGAACCTAGACATGGTGTTCTAGAAGCCAGATTCTCAAGAGAACAATTAGTAGTATACTATGTCTGGATTTTGTTTTTCCACCATCAAGAAGGACTTAGCAGGTGAGAATGTGCCTAGTCCTGCTAGGACTAGATGTTCCAGGGTGGGGTGGTACCTGAGGGGGATTCCCTTCTCCTAGGAGAATGGGAGGGCTTAATGGAGGGAGGGACTTGAAAGGGCAGAACTGGGAAGAGAACAGGGAGGGAAGCACTGCAATTGTGATGTAGTGAAAACAATTAATTATTGAAAACAATTTAATAAAACCTGAAAAAGAAAGGAAGAAAGTAAAACGAAGAAAGAGAGATAGAGAAAGAAAGACAGGAAGAAAGAAAGACAGGAAGAAAGAAAGGAAGAAAGGAAGGAAGGAAGAAAGAAAGGAAGGAAGGAAAGAAGGAGGAAAGAAAGAAAGAAAGAAAGAAAGAAAGAAAGAAAGAAAGAAAGAAAGAAAGAAAGAAAGGCTTTAAAATAAAGATATCTGGAAAGCATAACTATGTCTTAGAGGTAATTGTAGCTACAAAACTACTCTGTTACAGATAAGGTCTATTCAGGAAAAACTAGATTTATAAACATAATGGGAAACTTATTACCCAAGATATGATTAAATATTCAAATAATTGAGCTGGGTGTAGACTGTGGTCAATGAGAGTCTCACTATGTCATATTTCCCAAAGATATTCTTCAGTCTGACTTTCTGAGGACATTTGATTTGTCTCTGCAGCCCTGGTTGGCTGGCAGTGAAACATTCCTCTGAATATAAAATTTACAATTAAGAAGAGAGCAAAACAATAGATGTAATTAGTTCTATACTGCTAACTTCCTACGTACAAGGTGATTCGTTGGGAACATTATGGGCATTATTACATTAATTTATTAATTAAAATCACATTGGCAAGAATCTTATGAGGTTCTTTATTATTATTCTCATTATACAAATGAAGAAACTGAGGCCCAGAGATAATTTGCCCTTGGCCATACAACTGATAATAAGCTCGAATTTTTCATGTCATCTTTGCTATGACTTTATCTGTGGTTCTCAGCCTCAGTCAGTGCCTCCTCTCCATCCCTCAGGGAGCATGTGGATATGTGTAATACATTTTGTATCATTGTTGCCCAAGTCTTTCTGGATATTATTTTGCGGCCAAGGATCCTTCACCTCCTGCAAACCCTAGGGCAATCTACAGGAGGAAAGTAGAATTCTTTACTTATATATACAAATTAGTTTTTAAAATGGATATAACTTTAAATAGTTCTTTGAGACTCTTCATGCATGTTGTCACATTCATCCCATTCTCAATTCCTACCAGATCCATTCCTCTTTTCTAACCACTCAACTAACTGCATGTTCTTTTTAGCTTTGCTCTTTAAAAGAACAAAAACAAAAGCAAAAAAAAAAAAAAAACAAACAAACAAAAAAAAAAAAACATCCATTCCATGTGAGGCTATCCATGGGGTACTGATGAGTTTACCAAGGGCTACACTCCTGAAGAAAATTCTCATCCTTCTGCATCCGTCAGTTGTTAGTAGCTTTACATCTACATGTAGGATGCCATGCTCATTTTCCCTGGTCCACATCTAGATTTGTGCAAATCTTTTGAAAATACTGGGCTTAAACTCTAGAGGCTTGATAATTTCCAACAAATAATTTATTAATTAGCAAATAGTCAACCTATGTATTACTTTTATTAATGGCATGTATTCCAACCCTTAAGAATATCTAAATCTGGTTAAGTGGGAGATATCTGATATTTTGAAAATCTGTTTTTTATCTCATATAAATGTTTTTATTATGTTTCATTTTATTCTGTGTACTAACAGTTGAAAATAAGAGGGTCTCACAAGCCTTTTGGTTTTAATCAGTAGTCACAATTATATTCATTATCATGTGCTTTGAAAGTTGATAGTTAACATGTGTTCTTAAAGTTATTAAACCTATCCCACTTAACCACACTTTAAAAATCATCTAGTAGCTATCCTCAAAGGTTTCAACTAAAACACCAGAAGTTTCAGGTGAGAAAAAGCTACCCTTCAATGCTGCCACTCTTTAGGTGACAGATACACTCTCAAAACACTTCATTATGATTTCATTTGCCATTCCTTCTTGCAAATGTTTTTAGCCCTCGTACATTTGCAAATGAGCCCTCTGAGAAAATACTTAACTATGAGTCATACTGCAGAGTCATCTGGAGTAAACACTACATTCAATTTGACTTAATTAAACATCAAATGCATTGTTTATAACATGCAGCCAGGTAAGTGAGAAAGGCAGAAACCAACACAAAATGATAGATGATCCTTTCGAGTAACAATTTTCACTTTTCTTTATTTAAACTTGGATGTGACTTAACTGTATGCCTTAAGAAGCCAGAACCAACAAAACCACAGAAGTTTATAAGGTGGAAGTGTAAAACTATGCAAGCATCATTATATTAGAGTTGTAGGATATAGTACTTTAAATATCTCTTCTATCAGATCTCTTACACAAGTCAATTTGATTTTGTCAGTCACTATCTGTGTCTGTTTATACAAGTTGCTTCATGGTCATTTTTTGTTCTTCTGGGTTTGTGATACAAAACTCTTTGCCCCAATAATCCTTCAGTATTAAGTCTTCCCTTATCCTGAGTGTAAATGAGATGATATGAACACTAGCTGTTACACCAGCAACTTGAGGAACTGTGTCTCAGTACTTTGTGGAGGGACTTGGATTCAGTACTTTATGAGTTACCCACACAGGACAAGAAAACAGTTGGGCATATGATGCATCCTGTTTTGAGTCTGCCAAACTTCCATGATTACTTCTGCAAACTTAGACAATGAAACACAGATGAAAACCACTTAATTGTCATAAATGAGAAGAAAGGTAGCAGTGGGAAGACATAGAAAGAGGGAGAAGTCTGTAGCCTAGACAAATCTCTAGTAATGTAGCTGTGGAAACATTATTTGCTATCAAGTCTTTTGCATCCTTCTTTGTCCAGAAAATAAGAGCAGTCATCATTTGTCTCACTTGCATAGAATATCAGTTTAAGAAAAGCCCAGATCTAGTATATAAAGAATGTAAGAGTCTAAGACATCCAGTGACCAGTGAAAGGAGCTGAGTTAGAGTTGCCTTTCAGCTTTGGATTTAGATCCAACACAAATATACTCAGGACTGTAACCAAAAGAAATGTGTCTCTTCTCTCCTTTCTCCATCTCACACCCACTTTCACTTTCCAGTTTCATTCACGATTACAATGTGGGTCACTGCTACTCTCAAATCAGCCTGACTTTCATGCACTCCCTTCAAGGTTTATACTTAATAAAATCCCTGTCTATAAATTGAGAGTAAATTCTAGGATTTCCTAAATCCCCAATGTTAAATCAGTCGGTCTCTGTTTCTGTTGGGCTTGAATGTCCTTAGCCACGGTTTTAAACCTTGTATTTTCTGATTCTATTAGAAGTGGAAATGCCTTAGATTTCTCTGTCATTCTCCCAGATGTAGCATATGATTCATTCTGCAGATAAGATGTTCTTGGGAGAAAACCAGAGGTGACTCTTGCTGTCAAACAAAATCTTTGTCAGTATTGAAATGAGAACTAATTTGACTTAATCTAAGTTGACATGGATAAGAAGAGCTCAGTGCTAGAAAAGAATCCAGTGGTAAGGGGAAGGGGCGGGGGGTGATACAAAATATGAAAAACCCATTCATGGTGTCATGGTATCTATAAATCACTGGGAAATAATAACCAAAGAGTCATCAAAAGTAGAATCACATGAAGTTGTTTTCTGATTATGGCTGAGGAGAGGGCAGTGTCTTAGTGCATATTTTTTATAGTCATTGCTCGTCTGGATGAAAGACACTTTCCCTTTCAGAATCAAGATGAGTGGCTGCAGAGCACCTAACACACTTCCCACACACAAATTATCACATCAGTTTATAAATAATTCTCTACAGTTTATTTTCTGTGGTCCTTTTCCAGAACATAGGCAGCATCCCTTCACTTCATCGTGGGTGGCTTATTATATTGCTGGCTACGTTCCCATGGTGTGAGTAAGGAAATGCTATTTAATGATAATTGACATTGTTATGGCAAATGTTTTGATTAGTATCATAATCAAGATCTTGGGTTACAAGATTATCATTATTATTCTCATTTCATCTTGATAACAAGATGGGCCACTTGGTGATCCCAAAGACCTGCTCACTTAACCATTGATTGCCGTTTGTAAAGTCAGAGTTATACAGTATATGATAGAACTTAGACAATGTTGTGGTAGAGTAGGGTAACCAACTCTTTGGTTTATATTATGGGAAATGCATCACTCTCAGGCAAACTGGGACAGTGGGATGTCTTAAGTGATGGGGTGAAACAGGAGTTCTTAGGAGTCTGGATCAAAGCCAAACCTGCCACCATTTAATGACATCTGAATCTCCAAATCTCATATATCATAATTTGCTTATTTTTAATCTTTTAAAACTACTCTAGTGACTCTTCTGAGAAAGGGTCAAACATATGTCTTGGGAATGTACTACATTTTCCTAAATGCTCCCCCAATGCCTGGGCATAAGCCTATGTTAAAACCCATTTTTTTTTTTTTTTGTAGATCTTAACTTTGCTTCATTAAAAATAAAACTGCTTTAATGACAATACTTGAGTGTCTTTTAAAAGTGATACTATATACATCAATCATATCCTTCTCTTTTGATTTTGCATGTCATCAGGCCAAGCAGACAAGCTCATTATCTCATGAGCTCTGGACTGTCAGTAGTTGAGATTTAATATCATTAGACATCATGCATTAAGACAATGCTTAAAGTTCTGGCCACACATTTGCAATGCTTACTATTTGCTCAAGGAAAGGTTATTGTCTCTGTTCAGAGCTCTGACACCAAAGAGAAGGTTCTGGGTTAGTTTCATCTTCATCATACACTTATCTTGTGGCTGTGGAGTTTATTATGTAACTTTCACAGATTTGCTTTAAAAAAAAAGTTAATTCTAGTAAAACCTATTTAGTAGGTTTTCAGATAATTAAATAATGTGTAAACATATGAATGAATATATAAATACCATCTAAAAGTACATTTAAAATTATGTACCATTGACATTGATGAAAATGTAGAATACTATAAGCCTAAAAATAAAAACTAACCTACACTTCTTTACTTGCTTATCCAGCAAATGGTCTTTATGGCAGGAAGCATCGGGAGAGGCTGAAGGAAGACCAATTCTAAGGTGTTGGGGCGATTGTTAGTAAACAGAGTTCTGTGAACACTGCAAATGCCATCTAAATAAGAGGGTGTTTTCCTTCACTGGTGGGCATAAAAATTGCCCTAAGCCGGTAATAAAATTATCTATAATAAATTCATACCCAAAGATTCTGGGTAACTCCAGAAAGACAGTGATTCTCAAGTTTATTTTAACAAGTGAACTGCTGACTCAGAAGTTTGGTGTAGGGCCTACATGTTAAGTAACATACTGTTTCTCTCAGTGTCCGTTAGTCTCATGAAAGAAGAAAAGACAATTGGATGTTACTAGGAAGATTTTAGACAGAAATGGGAGTTGCATGAATAACTTAGAATAGTGATGAGCACAGAAGTACCTTGTGTGGCAAGTATGATGCTAAGCACTATACAGATTCTCCATGCCGTTATTACAAGAATATTCAGCACTGGGTAATTCATAAATAATATTTCTTCCCTATGGTTCTGGAGGGTAGAAAGTACAAGATCAAAGAGCTAACAAACTCTGAGTCTGGTAAGACTGTATTGTTGCTTCCAGAGATGACAGAGGAGCAGGAGGCCCCAGCAGGCTTGCCTCAACCTCTGTTGCATTATAAGTTCACTACTCATCAAAGAAAGGAGATTATTTTTGATTTAATCACTTCACTAAAAGTGAAAGCTTTTAGCTCTTTGAGAATATCATAGTGTCCATGTGGTATTTTGTCCTTATTAACCCTCCTCTTCTAATTCTTCCTTGTTCCACACCTACCTTGCACCTCCAAGTCCAAGTCTATAAAACCATGGAGGTGAGGCATCTATCCGAGCATGGTAGGTCAACCTGTAAGGAACCACACCCCAAAAGAATACTATCTCTTCCCCACCCCCACTCCAAGCAACTATCAAACCAAGGCTAGGGGTGGGGCTGGGGAACCCCTTCTCCCTCTGTGCTAGAATGTTAACTGCCTCTATCTTGATCAAGTGAGTAGAGCTACAGTGCATACAGCTGCTCTGTCATGTCCAGAGGATACTGCATCAGGCATTGGGTTCCAGGGTATTTTGGAAGGACACACACCTTCCAACTATGGGAAAAATAGTGTGTAAGGTTATCTATCCAATAGAAATATTGCTGCATTCTGTATTCTTCTTAGAAGAATACAGAATTTCAAAAGGCAAAACCATTTCAAAAGCAGAAACATGAGCCAAACCCAACTTTACTCTACTGTAAACCCCGTGACTTTACCCTTGTGTCTACTGCCTTTACACCATTTATCTTTTCAACAAGATTTCTGCTCTCTTTAAGACTTGAGCATCTCCTCCAATCTGACAGTTTTGCTGATTTTTGCCTCTTTGGAACAATTTCCCCCTCAACTCTATTGCAATCCATAACGCTTTACATAATTCAGTTGCATTTATGTTATACTGATCCATTTTATCCTGTCTCTCTCTGGCCTGGTTGAGAGATCCTAGAAGACAGGAGTTATATTTTATTTTCTATTACATTCCCTTGTCTGCCACCAGAATCAACTCTATAAGCACTGGCAGAATCAACTGTTTATACAAAGTTGTCTTTGAAGGGAGTCTTTCTGTGACATGTTGCTGTTACTACGTTTTGTTTTGTTTTGTTTTGTTTTGTTTTGTTTTGTTTTGTTTTTAATGCCAAGATGGTTTTGAAGATTTTAAGTGAACAATTGGAAAGCTATAGGAATAAAGAGGAGATGATTATTAGAGACAGTGGGATTTTCTTCTATCTTGTGGTTACAAATTTAGAGCAGATTCTTCAAGTCTGAGAGGAAGTTCTTAACTGTAAATAAGGTAACATGTGGAATTTATTAGAGCAATTATTTATATGAGCTGGAAGTAAAAATATGGGCATGAACAGTTTAGATAAATTCAAAGATGAAAGCTGCATAACTAACTGTTAATAGCAAATTAGAGTGATCGAAGGCTTGTCATCATTTCTTAATGAGGGTCAACTATCTCCTTTCTCATCAAAGGTAGTTAAGTAAAATAAAATTTTAAATTTCTGTTAGTCTCAGCAGTGACAGAAGAGTTGATAGGGATTATATTCAGTATAGTATCTCTATTAATTCTTCAATTTTTGTCACATCATGTGTATATATTGGCAAAGAGGTAAGATATCAAGATTAAAAGCATTTCTCAAGATGGCTCTGAAGTTAAGAACATTGGCAGCTCTTCCAGAGGTCCTGAGTTTAATTCTCAGCAACCACCTGGTGGTTCATGACTGTCTATAATGGCATCTGATGCCCTCTTTTGGCACACATGTGTATATGCAGATAGAGCACTTGTATAAAATAAATAAACAAATAAATAAATCCAGAGGGTGGAGAAATGGCTCGGTGGTTAAGAGCACTGACTGTTCTTCCAGAGGTCCTGAGTTCAATTCCCAACAACAACACGGTGGCTCACAGCCATCTGTAATGGGATCCAGTGCCCTCTGCTGGTGTGTTTGAAGACATCTACAGTGTACCCATATACATAAAATAAATAAATCTTTAAAAAAAAAGAAAAGAAAAGAAAAGAAGCATTGTTCAAGCTATACAAAGCCCATCCAGTATTCAACTGCATGCCGGAAACCTTGTCTGTGATGTAAATCAGTTGCTTTGCTCATACAAAATGCTGTGACCAAGTTATGGCATACAAGAAAACGAAAATGTCACTATTGACCTTAATGATGTGAATGGATCCGATCTTCAGCTTGTCAAGATCATATATTCATACTCTGAGTATCAACAATATTGAATCCAAGATGATATGGACACTCTAAATTTTTAAAGGTCTTCAAAATACTTGACTATCCTTTCTTCCTCTCAGTCTCTGTGAGCCCTCCTAAAACCTGTTACAGAGAAAGCATTTTTTTATTCAAAAGTGAGTGAGAATATAGCATTTGTTCCCTTGGTCGTTCTTCCTAGTGACTTTGTTATTGACTATTGAGCAAATTACCTTTAATAAAAAAATTTACTTATTAGATTGTTATATATGTACCTAGTATTAGCTACTTCATCAAGGAAAGTTCTTGCATGACGTATCATATCCATTTCTTCTAAAATCTTATTAGTGTGAGGAATTTTACTTCCCCCAAGAACTCGCAGTTAAGTTGGTTAAATCACAATTACCAGTAGAACTGCAATATAAAATTAGGCCTGGATTTCCACGGGCCCTTATCATTTTACTCAATTCTCTGTGGGAATGGACGATGCAAAGTTAAAAAATCTCACCATCAAAGTAATCAGATCACCACTAAGTAAGTACAATATCATAGGCAACAGAAGGTAATACTGTTCCCACCTGTGAAGAATGAAGAGCCTCTGAGCAAGGCTACTGCTTGCTGCCCCTGCTGAATTATTAGAGGCAAAAAAAAAATTCTTGCCCTTGGCCAGAAGAAACTTCACACTTGAAATAGATTTTTCCCCAAAAGACAATCTGATCATCCTCTCTGAAGGTTTATAAAGTCAGAATAGAGTTCCAAGGTTCACTGAGATTTTTAGAAATAAAAGTCCTGTGGGAGTGGGTGTGTACACACATATCTTTTTCTTGATACCTTAGAAGAAAAGCATATTGGTCCTTTCAGTCACTGACTAATTACCAAGTTATTTCAAAGAGTTTGTGATGTAAGCTATACTATAGTGCTCATTGTGGGTGGGAAGTGATTGCAAGAAAATCAGTGACACCTTCTCTATATCTAAAAGGTACATAGAATTGTTAAGAAAATGAAGAAGGGGGCAATTACTAAATAAGGCAAGTTACCATAAGTATGGTATAATAAACGTTATACTACAAACCATACCTTATCAACTCAATCTATGAGACCTTTATTAATTACTTCTATATATATGAAGACTCATATCAATGTGTCCCAGGGCAAGAGTAAGGTGCAGTTCTCCCTGCCTGAGGATATAAGACATGGTCTTGTAAGTCTGAGGTGAGGCCATTGCTCCTTAATTTTAATCAATGACAGTATAAATAGCCATTCTAGTTTACCCAAACAGTGCCGTCCCCATTTTGTGAATGAGGAAACATTGGCATAGAGTGACATCAAATATCTTGTCTTTGACTTGTCAGAATTATATTTGGGAAGTCCTGTGGGGGCTTACACATCAGACTAGACCCCTTCTTTGTTGACAGCTGACATTTTTAACTGAGGACAGAAGTGATCTCACAAGTACTATTGACATTGTAGTCATGGGTCAGATGACATAGGCAAAACACACAGCCATTGATGTGAGCTTTTCATAAATCTAAACCAATTAAATTGAAAAGACTGACCAGGAGAGGTAGTTATTTCTTTTATTCTTTATGGACATTAAGCACATATTCTGGCGGTGATATAATAGCAATTGGTTTCAGATCATAAAGACTTCAGCTCATTCCTATAGGTGAAGCCATGTGATTTTCTGCCCTGATATGTTTTCTGCCAGCGAGATTTACTCCTGCCAACTCAGAGGATGAGACACATGCTGACAACACAAGGAGTCACATGTTGTCGTTTGATCTTTTGATAAGTATTGCAATGATCAGTAAGTACAGGCCTCCAAAGCCTGGATGCTACCAGGAATGAGAGAATCTGCAAGGACGATGTGACCTTGCTTT
This sequence comes from Mus musculus, assembly GCF_000001635.26. Classification (NCBI taxonomy): domain Eukaryota; kingdom Metazoa; phylum Chordata; class Mammalia; order Rodentia; family Muridae; genus Mus; species Mus musculus. Next base: position 19,780,933 of record NC_000067.6, on the reverse strand, counting down.
TCAATTTAAAACTATTGGTTAAACAACAATGTTGACAGCCAAGAGCTGGGCATAAATAAATAAATAAATAAATAAAATGTAGGTGAGGTCTGAGGTTCCAGGGCTTGGGGTCAAAAAGAGAACTAGTAGAGCGAGAAGAAAGTGGAGAGAGGATAAGAATTTTAAAATTATAGCCATGAAGGCTCGGCGGGCCAATTGGTGTTAAAAGCAGCCCAGAAGAAACATAGTGAGTAATAAGTAGGGGTTATGGACATAAATGGAGATTCTAATAGCACAGAGGGTAGATATCTGCCCAGCTTTAGTGCTGATTAAGGTTTATTATAAATAATAGAAGTTGTGTGTGTTTTATCTGGGAAATAAATGATCAAAGTTGGGGTAGAAGTCCCCAACTGAGATAAAATATTTTCCATAACAGTCACACCTGTGTCTCAGTTATGTGTACGGTCTCTACAGTGATGGCCAAGGTTCTCTACACTAGAACTGGTGTGCCCAGGTCTAAGGACTACTGAAATGGAGACGAGGTAAGAGATAACACGAGGACCAACGTCACTCGGCATTTAGTAAGCACCCCTTCCAGACGCAACCCTCGAGGCAAAAGCTCCCGAGAATCTGCTTCAAGGTTTCTTGGTGAGCAGGCAAATGGGAAGCAGTGACAGTTCTGTAAACTCTAAAGAACTACTACTGCCTTTATTTAGGACCGAGATTTGATAAACAGTAGACGTTCTTTAAGGAAAGTTATAGCAACATCACATTTATTCAAGCCTCATTCAAGCCATGCCTCTTCGTCCCCTCTCCCCACTCCCCTCATATGTTCTTTTCAATAACTGGAAGTAATTAAAACAAAACAAAACAAAACAAAACAAAACCTTCAGAAGGAAAACAAAACATTCTAACTCAGTGATTCTTTTATCTAAACAAAAGCTTATACCTGTTCCTGCAACTTGCATTAGCCTTATCTTCTCTGTTCCTTCCTTTTCTTTACTGCACCCCCCCACACACACACACCTACTATTCCATCAGTTTCACGCTAACTAGGTCTGGCCATATGATCTCTGAGAACTCTCTGGTGGTGTCTGCCGCTTATTCTGACCTTGACACCCTGTACAAGGCTGCCTAGAAGGCAGTATAGGTTTACTTGAGAGAGCTTGTAGAATTTTGAGTCATTAAAAAAAAAAAACAAAACTCTAGGCAAAAATCAAGAATGTATTCTACCAAATGAGGCTTTGCATCATTTTTCAAGGACAGAGATATGCCTGCTATACTCACCGAAGTGTTTTCGATTTTATTTTATTTTATTTTATTTTATTATTATTATTTTTTTTTTTTTACATGGTGCTTTTGGAAGCTGTTGATCCAGGCTGTTAAAGGAAAGAGTTGGTGCCACAGTTCAGCAACCTCTAATGTGAGAGTGAGTAATTTCCCTGTGTACCATTGTGATGCCACACTCCTTACTATTCAGGGAGAACAGGCTGCCATAGCCCGTTCATGCTTCCCACACCGGCTCCCATTGACCTGTGACCAGATTCATGAACAAAACCCCTCAGGCCTTTAACAGGCAAGGCTGACGATGCTACAGACAGGTACCACTGACTTCTGCCAGCGGAGCCAGCCCAAGCCAACATTTTCTTTCAAGGGCCCTTTCTCATGCTCAGAGGAGCAGAGCTGAATGACACTCAGCTTTCCTACTGGTTCTATTTTTTTTTTACTTTGTTCTTTCTTTCTTTCTTTCTTTCTTTCTTTCACTAATTAGGTATTTTCTTCATTTACATTTCCAATGCTACCCCATAAGTCCCCCAGACCCTCCCCCCCACTCCCACTTCTTGGCCCTGGCGTTCCCCTGTACTGAGGCTTGCACAACCAATGGGCCTCTCTTTCCACTGATGGCCAACTAGGCCATCTTCTGATACATATGCAGCTAGAGACACGAGCTCTGGGGGGAACCGGGTAGTTCATATTGTTGTTCTACCTGTAGGGTTGCAGATCCCTTTAGCTCCTTGGTTACTTTTTCTAGCTGAGGAGGCCCACATTAGGGGCCCTGTGATCCATCCAATAGCTGACTGTGAGCCTCCACTTCTGTGTTTGCTAGGCCCCGGTATAGTCTCGAAAGAGACAGCTATATCAGGGTCATTTCAGCAACATCTTGCTAGTGTATGCAATGGTGTCAGCGTTTGGGGGCTGATTATGGGATGGATCCCTGGATATGGCAGTCTCTAGATGGTCCATCCTTTTGTCTCAGCTCCAATCTTTGTCTCTGTAACTCCTTCATGGGTGTTTTGTTCCCAATTCTAAGAAGGAGCAAAGTGTCCACATTTTCGTCTTTGTTCTTCTTGAGTTTCATGTGTTTTGCAAATTGTATCTTGTATCTTGGGTATTCTAAGTTTCTGGGCTAATTTGCAGATGATATGATAGTAGATATAAATGACCCTAAAAATTCCACCAGAGAACTCCTGAACCTGATAAACAGCTTCAGTGAAGTAGCTGGATATAAAATTAACTCAAACAAGTCAATGGCCTTTCTCCTACTGGTTCTTGACCCTTCCTTGGTTTCTTGTGTTCTGAGCACCGCCCTCTCTGCACGATCTATCATTGCTCAAGTGAGCGCATTACTGACACCATGACCACCTAACTGATGCTCTCTTTTCAGCCCTTTTTAAAGCCCTGGGTCAAATACCTCCACTTTCCTTGATTTACACAAGTGACAAATGTTCTTTTCTTCTGATCTCTCACCATAACTTTCTGTGTTGACAATCACCTATGAGCACTCAACCTTGATTTTAGTACAGTATACACCAAAATAACTTATATGTACTTGCCACAATAACAAATCTTATAATCATTAATTTATCATAATGTTATTTTAACAAAACGATTTGAGAATGCATTTTTCTGTAACACACCAACAGCTCCCAAAGACATGACACTATCCTATTAATCTTTGTAAAGTGTCTAGCATGCCACTGAGGTATTAAATTGAGTTAATAAGTTTACCTTTGTCTCAGCATTACTATCTCTAAAATGGGAATGAAAATATTTGAGCTACTTAAAAGCATTGTAAAAGGATAACTTTAAATGTTCTATGATAAAGGAACTAAAAATCTGCAAGAGGAAATTGCAAGCCAAGAATAAGGTATTGTTTGATATATTGGTATACATGGCCAACTAATGAACTAATGTTACCGAAATTATCCAGTAGAGGGCATTGATACATGCATAGAAATTTATATTCATTGTGAAAAGTTAAAAACACACACTTAAAAGTAAGAAACTCAGGTAAAATACTTTAGACAAACTAAAGCAACTTTCCAGGATTCAGCTATATGGACCATTTCTTTTACTCTTCTATCAAAACTAGTTATATGTGTAGAAAGAACTCAGAACTATTCTGAGTTCTAGTGTACAGGCTGATGTTCTAAATTCTCAACTCTAATTTCCACTCTCTCAAGTGCCTAGGGTGAGGAATGATTCTAACAGAGCCAGGGAGAGAAGAACACTGTTTGCTCTGTTCTGTGCATCTGTGGTACTGGTGAGAACCCAGTCCTGACAATAAGGGCAGCCTGGGAGGGTTTTCACACTGAGGAGGGATTTGAAAAGACTTGGACAAACTGCTCTCCTCAGTGTTCCCTTGGCCTGCTCTGGCTCCCTACAGTCTGCTGTGCTAAAACAGTGACTTCATTGACTAAGCCATGACAGTCGCCTAAGTCTCTCAAAGATAAGGGAAGGAAAGGGCTGGGGAAAATACATGTAAGCAGCAGAGGAATCCACTGGGCCCAGTTAGTACTCATCAGATTCTGAGCATACTATGTTCTAACCAGCAAAATGATATGAGGCAATGAATGAATTGTGGTCTCGTTCCTGAGAAAAGAATCTTTCATGTGAGGGAACCAGATATAATGTAGATAAACTTTAGAGAACAAAGGGAACGTTTTCACTGTGACAGGCACAGGGTTGAGAAGATACAGATGATAGAAATATGTCCTTAAGATGAAAAGTGCATTTGCCTAAATGTCATTCGTAGGCTAGACTAGAGAATGGGAACCATGTGGAAACACCTAAAACCAAACAGATATAAATGTGGTCAGAACAGGGAAGATGAAGTCAGAGAAACAGTCACACTTATTTTCATAAACACAAATTTTTTTTTCCTAAGGATTGCTAAATCGGGGAACAAAATAAGCATCAGGTGAATCTTGCAGCTGCAGGATATCCTGGTCCAACGTGAAAACCACATTCAAATGAACTGGGCAGATCGAGAATACACAAATAGTACACATGTGTGTCTGATTACATAGCACTAATCTCTACTCTCTTGAGTTACCAAACACATGATTCGTTGTGTTCTGTGAATACTTCCTGTCTTCCTTGGGCTACCTTCCTCTCTTCCATCATTTTGCCACGATTTCTACATATGCAGAGGTCAGTCAGATTACATTTCAAAGAACAGCACACAGATACAAATGATAAGACAACGTGTTCAGAATGTTACAATGGTCACAGGCAACCATTCCATTTTGTAATTTCTAATAAGTCAGTAGATGCATTACTAAAATTTAGTTTATCTATTTCTTACTGTTTTCTTCAGTTGGTCATGTCACTGGGGAAGGTAATTAGCATTCTTCTGCATGAGGTGGAGTGTTGGTATATGCCCATGTTGCATGTATGCATGAATGGCTCTTATGTGTACCTTCCTATGAAGCCACATGAACACATGTACACACGTGAGTATGTATTATGAATGTCAAGTTGCATGGGTGGCTTATGTGCACTCATTATTTTCAAGCACTGCTGGTCTGGGTGACAATCTAGGCTGTACTTGATTGTCTGCTCCTCTATAAAAGTTGATCTCAGAACTCTGGTGAGATGAAATGAGATCCCCCCTTGACAGATATCTGTGACTAAAACTTCTGTGCCTTTGCTGAAGAGGAGAGCCAGATGCTTTGGCAATTAGCTAAAGTGAGGGAAGCACTAACATGCTTCTGGGAGGAGAAAAAGAGCATCATTATCTCATGAACCAAGTCAAAGGCTCCACCACCTTGCTGAGAGTGGGATAGAGAAGTTAACTAACATTCATCTGCATGAAGCAGCACTGAGTATATGCCGAAGTCTGCATGAGTAACCCCATGTGTATGTAGCCATATGAATATATGTAAACACTTGAGTGTGTATGAATGGAAACATGTGGCATGCATGTAACAATATGGGAATTTTGTGTTTATGTGTGTTTATAGTTTGCCCGAGTTCATATATTATGCAAGATTGTACATCCTATAACCATCTGAATTTCTATATATCTTAAGTGTCCATATGTCTTATGCATTTATGAATTTTGTGAAAATTTATGAATTTTGTATGTTTATATTTATGTACATGTGTAAACTATGTATTTGTACACAGTTCTATATACCTAATTTTTAATATGCTCAAGTGAATGTGCTTCTGTACAGGTGTGTATATTATGTGTATATGGCACAAATGAGGAAAGTCAGAGAGACAGAAAAAATTTAAAAAATATATACTCAGAGCCTAGGGGTGACCATTTTATAAATGAAGCTTAGAATTTATCATGTAGATATCAATAGAACCCAGGAATCCAGACAGAAGAAAATACCCAATATTTCAAGCTGTAAACACACACACACACACACACACACACACACACACATACACACACATACACACACACACACATACACCCCATATATTTAGAGGAGCTGGCATTTTTATAAAGTCTATAGAGTACATGTGCTTTTGCCTTAAGTACCTAAGACCTTAAGAATAATATACTGGAACCACTCATCTGCATATCAATCTCAGGGCCCTCGTGTAATATGTCATACACTTAACCATGAAGCTTAGGAGACTACAGTTCCCTTTTATTATATGTGAATGCATTTTTGTTATGCTGTGGGAAGGCCTAACAGTGCTTTCTCTTTAACGGAAGGCACAAACTCAAACACCATGATGATCTTGTCTTGTCTCCTAAACCTAGGACTTAAAATTGAACTCAGCTCCTAAGAAAAAGTGCAGTTCAGAACTCTATCTGCCGCATGTGCCTTAATGCCTGCAGATGTGAGGGGAATCTGTTCTACAAGCAGGGAGGGATTTGATGTCCCCCACTCTTCTGCCACCAGCCACTTTCACCTCTGACTCATTCACTCTTTCTTAATCTCCTTAATCTAAGCCATTCACACAAACACAAAGGGCTGATGTCACCAAAAAAACATCCTTAGAGAACTGGGGCCTTTTAGGGAAGCTAACATCAAAAGACTTATTTTTCCTATAGTCAGATGCAGGGAGTGACTCACTTTGACTACTCATACTTCTCCACATTAATAGGTTCAGCTACACAACTAAGGGGAAAAATCTAGGTGGGAGCCAAGTAAATACTCAGGAATTCTGATCAACCCTCTAGGTTCATGCCTGTACCTGATTCTACCTTGGAATGCCATGCAAGGTTTACAGAACTCCAGGGTAAAAGACCCAGCCTTCAGAAAATAAACTCAAGCAACCTGCTAAAAAGAAATATTTTAGATAACCAGTTGAAATACACAAAGGGGGGAGTAGAAGGAGGGGAGAGGGAGAGGGACTAGATCATTCCACAAAAATATATAGGCAAAATCAGTGCAGCCCTGCCTAATGAGATCTGTGCTGAAGGCTGTTGGTTGTGTGATGCTGTTGGTGGATACATTGAGTTAGCATGCATGAGGACACCGACTAACATAGACAGAACTCACACTAGAAAAGATTCAGGCCTCAATTTCCGAATTCATAAATGGAAAGGGAAGGATAGAAAACACCTTGGGAAACTGTCAAAAGAATTGAAGTAGTTTGTTTTGCTTGGCTTGGTCACTTATGCTAACAGCTGGGGCCAGTGGGATGACACTGGGGACAAGTTGGGAATCCATTATCATAGCCCACACAGAAGGCTATCAAAGCTCCCACATCCACAGTGGCAGTGGCAAGGAAGAAGAGAGAAAAAAAAACGCTAGACTTAACTGTTTAGATATGAGTGGATGTAGTTCAGCGAAGGAAAGTGAGGCCTGCATCACTGGAGCCCTGGAGCTGAGTTGCCGAAGAAGAAGATAAGGAAAACTGAACAGTCCACAGAGGTAGGGCCATGGCCCATAGGATAAAGAAAAGTTCACAGTGGAAGATTTGTACTTGCTTGAGAAATCCACTGGGGACATGTCCAATAAGCTGTCACATATATGGTTGTGCAGCCTGGGGCACAAGTCAGAACTACATGCACATACAAGTGATTTGCCAGCCAGCAAACTGAGGTAGAAGGTACCATGAGTGCAGCTGAAATTAACCTAGGGCCTGTCAGTTGAGAGGAAGTCATGGCTGAGTATAGTGACGGCTTGGGATTGCTATATTCTAGAGCTGGGAAGGATGAAGGGGTAAGGGTGGGTGAAATAAAATTTTTTAAAGCATAAAAGTACAGTGACTGAAATACTAAGTAAAAGAACTCTATGGACGGCAGAGGTGACGGCAAAGATTCTTTCCAGCTTCATGCAAAATCCCACAAAGGAAATGACCCAGACAGGAGGGCAGAAGGGATAGATGTATAAAGGAGACCAGCCTTTGGGGATGTGGCTACTGTACAGATTCGCCACGTTTCTCCATCTACAGCAGCCTTCCGTAGTGTGGTGTTTTTTGCAGAGGGAGGCCTTATTGCTTTCCAAAATACAATGATTTCCATTAAAAATAATAAAGAAGCCTAATTGGGTGCTTTTGTTCCATAGTCTTAATCTCTATGGGGCATTATGCACATTCACCTTTCCATATATCAGGTTTACACACATCATCTTATTTACACTGTACAGGAATCTGATCTTACAGGTGTTAGTACTATCCTTATTTTATACTTAAAATTGAGGTTGATGTTGAGTCTAATGTTATACTGGATAAAGATGGCCAATGAGGGACTTGAGGTTTTGAACTTAGATCCTGTTTCTGTTATGTGTGGAGTCTGAATCATCCCTCAGAGGTTCCTGTCTTAGAGGCTTGGTCCTCAGTTGGAAGACCCAATCAGTGGGAGGCAATTAGATCACAGAGGGGTCTGACCTGATTACTGGATTAATACCCTGACAGATTTGTAAATTCACAGCGTTATTGGGACATAGCACTCAATTCTGTGAAGTAGGGCAAGTGGGGGTTCTCTGGAAAGATGCATCTTGTCCCAATCCCAATCTCTTCCCTCCTCCTTATCTTTCCAGCTTTCATTAGCTTTCTCTATTGCAAGCTTTGATACTCTGCCTCATCTCGGGCATGAAGAAGCAAAGATAACCAAGCTCAAATAGAGCTCCCTGGAACTCTGAGCCAACATAAACTTTTTTTCATGCTTTTACCTTGGGTCTTTGACTAACACAGGTTCTTTGAATTTAAGCCCAGCTTGGATTGGGACAAGATGCATCTTTCCAGAGAAACCCCCACATGACCTACTTCACACAACTGAGAGCTATGTCCCAATAATGCTGTGAATTTACAAATCTATCAGTGGCTTAATTCAGTAGCTCAAGACAACACTCTGCCAGCCATATAATATACAAGCTCCAGCTCTGTTTGACCCCAGGGCTTGCAATAGGAAGCCCAGCTAAGAACAACCCTTGCAGCTATAGAAAGTGGGCCTTTGCACTGTGAGGTTCCCTTGAGGCTGCTGCCCATTTTGCAGCGTGGGGATTCTCCTGTAGTCACCATTCCAGTGCCCCAGTGCCTGGACTCCCTTTGTTTCTTCCTGGTAGATCCTTGTTCTCTTTTGTAATTGCACTGTGCACAGAGCTAGCACATCTTCAAAGTCTCTGCTTGGAATGGCTGTGTGAATGGCTCCAGGCACAGGCTTGGCTGACATGCTTGGGTTCTTTATTTACTTTTGGCCTTCTTTTCTAGAACATAAACATGATGGCCAGGGGCCTCAGCTGTCAGCATTTATAGATTCAGTGACAATGCAGATAGAGACAAATGATATGAGAAACTGTGAGACAGTGGGCCCAGATGGGATGTGGGGTCCCTACCCCAGCCATAGACTGATGCCTTAAGTATGACACTAAAAGTCCTTATTCATTTACATAAAAATATAGTCTTTTATGGAATCCTTAATAGTGGACCATGGTCTCACTGTTCTTAAGAGGAGTGCCACACCTCTTGATTTCTTTCTGTCCTTAATTTCAGTCTCTGAATTTGAAATTCATGGAGGCAAAAGGGAATTATTTCTTCAGTCACAGAAACACACAGGCCCTTTGTGTATAGAGAAAGTTCTTTCATAGCAAACATTCGTATCTCCTTCAAACTAAACTAGTCATAAAAAAAAAAAAAACCCAAAAACTATAGTAGAACTTTGGCTGTCTAAGAGAAACAATTAGTTGCTACAGAATAATGATCAAGAATGTTGAATCATGCTAACAGGACTGTTGGATTTCAACTCTGATATTTGCTAGCCATTTTACTCTGTAAATGTGTGATTTTGTGAAGCAATAACTCATTTATCTGAAGTCTGAAACGTACACCAATCTCCTGAATTTGTATTGTGATTGAAGAGGAAAATATTTATAAATTATTTTGGAGATATTTCTGGCAATCACAATGTTCACTAATGACAGGATAAGGGAAGATTATCTCTGCTACTATTAACATGCACAAATTTCCATAAACTAAGTCTATTCTTACTTCCTATTAGTGGTTCTCCAAATGGGAGTGGGCTGTAATAAGCCATTGGCTGTTGAATCCCATCCTCCTAGAAATGTGATGGAAGAGAAGCAGCAGAGTGTCTGTAAGGTGTTGTTGGTGTCAGACACTGAGCAGAAAGCTATAAACTGGTGGTACCTTCAGCAACTAGGGAGGGAGGTAACTGCAAGGGACAATGATAATATACTTCCCTGTTCATCTAAAGCTGTGAACAATGTTGTTTGGTTCTCCCAGAGTCTCATATAGAGTTAGAGTCAACTTTCATACTCAATCAACATAAGAAAATACAAGGAATTCCTCAAAGCCAAAAGCACAGGATCTGGGCCACCTACCAATCCTTTAGTTCCTGTTGCTTCTTAAGAAAGAATCAACCCCTCTCCTGCCAAGATGCCGGGCTATTATACAATGCCTTTTTGACACTCTTATGCAACGAGAAGATAAAAAAGATAAGAATTCTTATTTATAAGCCTAAGATTTCGTTGTATAATCTAGTGTTCTTAACCCTTTTGAAGTATCAGAAATTTCTGAAATCAGATGAAACTTAAAAACCACCACCCCCAAATTTCTCTATACCCTACCAAACTCTATACACTTCTAAATTTTTTTATAATGTTTGAAGTTTTCAGAGACTCCTGAAAAAGAATTGATTCACATGCTACAGGTTCATAGACTTTGGTAAATAATTCTTCATCCATAATTTCTTCGAAATGCCCACCATTATCAACCATAGTTCAGGAATTTCAGGATTGTTTTTTAAGCAGTTCGTAGTCTGATGAGCTATTTTAGTTGTCCTTCCTGCAAGCTGAGCTTTCTAAAACTTCTCCTGTTTGGAGTTTGCTTTCTCAGGAGCTAGGCACTGTTTGAATTTTTACTTTCTCTTTTGGAATTTGTTCTAGAGGTGGAGACACTTTTCTGTAGCAACCTCTGGTAAGAGGGATACACTATCTCCAGCCTGGTTTCTGTGTCAACATAATCCACATTACACTACTCACTCTTGACTCTTATGTCCTCTGCTCTGAAATTGAAGATGCTATACCAAACTCTTCTGCTTCAAGACAACAATGCAGAGATAAAATATAAAAAATCCCATATTCTCATGCTTACCCCTTACCACATGGCAGCAACTTGGCGAACTCAAATAGTGGCTGTATTGACCCTGATTTAAAAGAAGTATGCATAAATAGTTGTCACTATTTCATACCATACACACTCCTAAAGAGATATTAAAATATATTACCTTGTTTAAACTTTACAGCAACTTATCCAGAGAGTATTGCTCCCCTCCATATACTATACCTGAGGAAACAAACAAAGGCTAGAACTTTACTACTCAGAACAGGAAGTAGAAGGCAAGAGGAGGGGTTGTTGATACTTTCTTTACATTACTACTTTTAGTTCTCATATCGTGTGAAGAAAGTAAACCTCTGTACAAAGGCTAACCAGACAGGCTATTTAAATATGCATCCAATCTTGCCAGCTGCATACCAGCTACATACCCCACTTATCTGATAATAGGTGCTACCTTCTAAATGAACACTGGAACTCAAGTTCATTGTTCAGCAATGTCTATCATTGTCTCAGCAAGATCTTCCTGACTCACGTTTCTCAGCGCAGGTAGAGGACCACAGCCCCCCAAATTTGGACAAGCTCACCTTTTTATAAATATATGGGAAGATAATTTCATTCTAAATAAAATGCTGCCTTTATTCTACCTAACCTATCATGCATCAGGAAGTAGTAACATGGCAGTGTATCAGTTCCTCATATAGTCATCACGTGGTGCCTGGGCCATTCATTCTATTAGACAAATGTCATTTTTTTTTAACTACTGTAAAATTTAAAAGATCATAAACTGAACTCACAGGATTTTAAGTACAGTAAGCTTGAAACACAAGAGGAGGCAGGAGATGTCCTACTCCCAATTCTAATTTTGTCAAATTACACATATCTCCCAGATCATTTGAATTGGATTCTTATGCTGCTTTTCATCTGCCTCCCCTGGTTTTTTGTTTTTGCTTTTCATTGTTGTTGCTATTGTTGTTGTTTGTGGGAGTTTTCTTTTTTTGGGGGGGGTGTTGTTGTTTGGTTGGTTTTGATGTTGTTGTTGTTTGCTAAAGGTCTTGCCTCACTTTCCCCAAATTAAAGCTGAGTTAAGTCAGGGCACTTATCCTTAGATCGCTAGGTGATCACTTTCGTGGTCATAATTCCCAGGTCTTCCTAGTTCTCCTCGTGGGGAAGAGGTGTGTTCCTGTGGAAGATACATGATAACACACTTGCATTTGTGTGGCTAATATGAAACAGGGAACATTTTCTTCTTCTTGGGTTTCAGGTAGGAACTTTCTAGAAGGAGCTTGCCTAGACAGTCCCTAATAGTCATAAAAACATGTGGTTGTCAACCTTTTTCCTAAAGCTGTTCTTTAGGGCACACTGAAATTTTCTGCTGGGAAGGAGCGATAAAATGGATTCGCTCACCAAGGGTTCTGCTTAAGAAGAGAGGCTAGGAGTGACAGGTACTTCTAAAAACTATTTGGAAATTGTGTCCGCCTGGATTTATTTTCATTTATCAAATATTATTTTGCTACCGTACCTAAGGTGGTGTAACTAATGTCTCCAATTGCGCTTCCACACACCCTGGACCTATGCCCGCCAGCCCTGCTGGGAAAGGGCGTCAAATGACATCGGCAAGGCTGCTCTTTAATAGCCAGCGTGATTTTATTAAGGAAAATTTGTATTGCCCTTTTTCCCTCTCAAAGGTGCCAAATGGACAGATTTTGATTTTTCTTGGCCAAGGGAATTAAAGACCAGGGAAGTGACTTTGCTCCCCCTCTGGCATTTAACCACAAGTTAGGAGGAGCCTGCTCGATCCAATCACTCTGAGCAGTTAAAATTTCAGGTTTGAGTTTCAATCATTGGAGAAATGCACAAAGCCCAAGAACTGGTGACAGTATCTGAGCAAGGGTTGTTGTCAGTTATGTGTTATCCTGTTGCTTCTCAGAGCTGGCCCAGGTGTGTCCCCCACCCCACCCCCCACCCCCACCCCCAGGTAAGACAGGAGGCCCTGCTGAATGCCACATCGCTTTGTTAAATATCTTGTTAGTTAAGCTGTCAGTGAGAAAGTTGTCAGTGAGGAGATTGGGAGAGTGGGGTGTGGAGGGACACAGGGAGTTTAATCCAATTAAAATTTCACTGGCTTTTCTACATTCCTGATATCCTGGCTCCTGCTAGGAAGCCGATTCTCAGCATGAGGCCATCCAGAAAGTATGAAAAGACAACTGTCTTAAAACTTTTAGTGTTGCAACAATGTACAAGGTAAAGCAGAAGGCAAAAGTGAAAGGATTTGCTGTATGGAGATGAAAGGAGCTTGCTTTTAACTCTGTTCTCTGTGGCCTTACACATAATGCAAGCCAGGCACTAGGAGAAGTGGTTTTCAGCAGAGTTCCCGACCTGACAGCTACAAAGGGAAGTGGCTATCTCAGAATGATGCTTCCACTGCAGGCTCGACAGGGCAGTGGATTGCCATACCAGGAGTCTCTGATTTAAAATAAACAAATGGGCTCAGATTTAAATCAACCCCATCACGCAGACACGTATTGACACAGATGCTGCATTTTAGTGCTGAATTTGTTGTTTTTCTTTGCTCATAATGGAAGACAAGCCGTGCACACTTGGCTGACAATGAAATCCACATGAGAAACAAATGTAAAAGGACCAAGCTCAGAAACATGCAAATGACCCCTGAAAGAGCTTCATAGTTTGGGCCAAGAGCAGGGGTTCTACCGCTGCAGGGTGAATGGAGGTAGGTTGAGGGGCTGAAGGCCAGCGGGGAGCAACACAGGTGCCTTAAAAAGAGAAAGGGCTGCCCCTAACTCTTTTGACTGTCATTGGATCCCTTTCCCTAGCTGGACTGCCTGGTTGGGCCTCAGTGGGAGAGGATGCGCTTAGTTCTGCTGTGATTTGATGTCTCTGTGCTGGGAGGTACCAAAGGAGAAGGGGGGCTTTCCCTTCTTGGAGCAGAAGGGGAAGGGGTAATGGTGGGGGGGACTTGGAAGAGAGTAGGGAGGGGGCTGCAAAAGTGAATAAAGTGAATAAAGCTCTGAAAGAGGGGAGTTGAAATCTAACAGGAATGATTTGAGAATTACACTCTAAGTGACTGTGTGCACCACTGGGACTACTGTGATGAGCTGAGAAGTACTTGGGTGGGGGTGGGGTGAATCTTATGAAATGATCAGGTGAGACACTGTGGTAGAATGCAACCTGGAAATTAACTACTTCCCTCAAGTTCATGACACTAAAATTAAGTCAAGAAATGGCTCTATGTGTCTACATACTTACTACATACTTATTTACATACATACATACTTTACATACATACTTATTTACATGCTTATTTGCATACACACTTATTTACATACATACCTATTTACATACATACATACTTTACATATATACTTAATCACACTGACAAATCTGAGTCCTTCAAAACCTGACCGTAGACTAAGAATTAAGAATTTTACAGGCTTCGTAGTGTCTCAAATGGGGCTAAAATATAGTACCTTGAGATAGTTTTTTTTTTCTAAAATAGCACAATTATAAATCTTACATATTTTGGCAGTATTAAATATATTAAATCAGCAGCCACAGTAATGGGTTTTAGTTTTGACACGTTCCTACATCGTACTTTATCATATGATAATGTAGTCATTAGTGGGTGATCATTCCCTTTAATACTGTGATCTCTGTGAAGATAGTCTTGAAATAAATTTGAAACTCTATAGACATTAGAAGTTTCACTTAGATTTCACCTAGGGACAGTTTCTTGTCATGCAGTAAGCCTTTTAGTTAGGTTGTAAAACTGAGAAGTCAAAATCTTTCACATTTGTGTTAAGTAAGAAGAAAGAAACTTTATCAGGACATTACTTCCTCTGAATCTGATGCAGTTCTTTTTGTGGTCATCGCTACCCTATCCTCTATTATGATAGAGAAAGCAATATCTGTGATTTGAGAGATGTATCAAAACATTGTGGTTTTAGGACCTACATTAACAGTTAATTATTAGTAACTGACTATATATCATAATATATATGATCATATACATAAAATTTATATAATCAATATAAATATAATTATAATTGACTATCATTCCAAGAAATTAATACAAATATATGATTCATTAACAGTTGTCTGAATTTAGAATGTGAGTACTGTATGCATTGAAGTGTAATTACACATTAGTCTAAATGCTTCTAGGTTCTTGTTTTTATTGTTGCTTTTGTTTGTCTGGTTTTTTTTTTCTTTGATGTTGCTTCTTGATTCCTTCTGTCCTTCCTTTCTTCCTTTTCTTTAGACATGGTCTCATGTATACCAGCATCAGAGTCAATCTATAGCAGAGGAAGCCCTTGAACTTCTGAGGCTCTTGTTTCCAGCGTGTGCTAGGAATATAGGAATGTGTGACCACAGTATATTTACCACTGTAGCTAAAGTCAGAGTTCTGTATATGCTAGGTAAGAGCTCTATCAAGTTAGTAGTTTTAAGTATTGAAACTGAACTTAAAATAGCCCAGCCAACCAAGATGCCAAGTACTGGGGCAAGTAATGACCATCACTTCTATGCCCTATCGGTGAGATACAAGTGTGCTCTGATCCTTGGGCCCAAAAGCATTCATCTTTTCTCCTTATTATTTGTGACATTTTCAAGACTGTCCTACTTCATTCTTCCATTTATTAGTCTTTATATCCCATCTGTGGGATGGTATGAAGCATGTTCAGAGTGGGTCTTCCCCAGTCTCTAGAAATGTATTCAAAGGCATGCATATCCGTGTCACTCCCTGTTAATTTTAAAGTCAGTCAAACTGGCAAGCATAATTCACTAAAACCATGGGCATCAGGATGATTTTGATCACAATAATCTTACATTATTAACAAAGGAAGAGTCCTTACAATCATAAACAAAATGTATTATGTACTTTACTACCTTCATATATTTTAACTTTTAAAAGGACAAAATCATAAAATGAAAATATGTAAATAATTCCAAAGTGGCTATTCATATATGTACATATATGTATCATTCTGTCAAAAAATATTACATAACCTAGCCCTCAAGTTCCTTCATAAAACAGCACTTTCACTTACAGTAGAGGTGGTCAATATGGTGAATATTTTAGCTATCATTTTTAAATTTTATTTACAGTTTTACCATTTATGCAGTCCTCCCTAAAATGTCTTAACTACCTTTAACTTTGTAGAAGCAGATTCAGATAGATAGATAGATTTTGTTCTGAGATATTTACATTCTTAGTAGTATTTATAAGAATTTTCTTTCATTTCCAAGGCGTAACATCTATAAAATTCATCCACCCTCTCCTAATGCTATGTAATTGTCACTGCTTTGTGGCAGCTTAGTACATGAGCATTCTTAATTTATTTACCTGATCAACTTGCTTGGAATCTTTTCCAGCCTTAAGTTTGGTTAGCAGTGGTGTTGAGACTACTTCTACACACAAACTCTGATACACTTTAACATGATCTGCACTCATTTGGAAGGTTTCTTCAAGCACGAATGGCTGGGCCCCATCCCCAGAGATTGAGATTTTTTGGTATCCAAGAATTTGCATTTTAAATAAATTTCTAGAAGACATTGATGCATGCAGATCAGGGAAGCATACTTTGAGAATAGCAGTTCTAGCTCTGGGTCCTTATCCGTGGCCCATAGACTAGCAGAGCAACATTCACCTAGGGAGCTGGAGCAGAGTGAACACTCGGATTTTATCCCAGACTTACAAAGTCACAAGTTTAATTCTAACAAGGTCTCTTTGATTTGGTCTGCATTAAAGTTTAAGAAAATTGCTGTAGGTTATATGTAACCTGAAATAGAATTTTTGAGGTTGTAGACAATAGATAGCTTTAATATTTCTAGGTAATATTGACTTGATTTTTATAGTGTATTTATAATTTACACAGCAATGGTCACAAATTAGTGCATTGATAGACCAAAGTAGTTAAAGAAAAATAGCTGTCTTTTAATTTTGATAAACATTCCAAAAGTAGTTCTACTTTAACACTCTCAAAACTTCTTCTCACCTTAAATGAAGACAAGTTAATCAAGTAGTGTTAAGTTCCTTACTTATAAATTCTTCCTTTCAATTTAGAAAAATCTGTGAGCTCTACAGAGATTTATAAAAATCATAATAACCATTGAGAATTCAAGAGTGTTTAAAAATACAGCAGTTATTCTTACTTAAAAAGGGGACACTGACCAGTGACCACCAGAACATTTAAAAAAGATATGTTTTATATTTATTTACATTACAAATGTCATCACCCTTCTGGGTAGCCCATCCCCAAACCCATCCTCCCTTCCTCCAGAGTCTATGAGGGTGTCCCCTCTAGCATTCCCCTACTCTGAGGCATGGAGCTTCCACAGGACCGTCCCACTGATGCTTAACAAAGCCTTCCTCTGCTACATATGTGGCTCGAGCCATGGGTCCCTCTGTGTTGGTGGTCAGTGGTTTAGTCCCTGGGAGCTGTGGTAAAAATATTTTAAGTAAACAAAATCAAGCTGATTAAAAAAACAACAACAACACAGTATTAACAATACTTTCCATTTTAACATGAGAAAACATGTTAAATGTGATAATTTTTCTCATATGTGCAATTAAACTTAGAAAAATAAGATAAGACCTAAAATTAGAAAGATGATTTGGGAAGATAAAGGGACAGGAAGAAGAGGCAGGAAAAGAGAAGATACTGAGAGAATGAATATCCTCAGATAATAATACATATGTATGAAAACATTAGCGTAAAACCTATTATTTTGTTCAACACATAAATTAAGTGATGTGGTCTTAACTTTTTCCTATTTGCATAAAACTTGTATACTTAGAATTAATTGGCTTTAGAATTGAATATTAAGTTTAATTAATACCTTGTTGACATTTGTTCTTAGATTAAAAACTTCCTTAATAAGATACATTCTTTTTTTTCTAACATACAAAACGATTGGTAGACTAATCATAACTCTTGTGTTTTCTTTTTCTTTTTTTTTTTAAGTATAGAATAGAGTTTATTCAGGGCATGGGGAGAGGGGTTAAGATGGTAGTAGAGGCAGAGAAAGGCAAGGAGAGAGAAGTAGAGGAGAAGAATAGGGGCCAGCCATGAGCACCTTGGGGAGATGGGGGAAGGGAATAGGGAGAGAGGACGAGCAAGAGGGCAAGAGCTTATTCGTTTAGATATACAGTTCCAAAGTGTGAAAATACCAGCTGCATAGCACATAAAACAGGAAAAACTGCTTATCATTATAAAGAAAGTATAAGTAGTTAATACATGAACAAAAATTACTTCTAATATTTTTTCATACAATCTTAAACGTACCTTAAACCATACTTCATGCAAGAAAAACAGGAAATGTAGTTTTAAAATATTTTATATATTTAAGTACACAGATTTAAACATTCTACTTAATGTCTTTTTAATTGCACTAATACTATGGTGGTTTGCGCCTACTTAAGGATAATTAAGCATAGAACAATAGCTTTAAAAATGTAGCTCCTTTTATAATATAATCAGTTATTCTAAATGCACTATAAATTGAAATAGCAATAATACTGGAGACAAAAAATAAGCTTGCAAGGAAAGTCTATAATAGCTTAACATAATGATGTCATTACACATTATAGATACAAATGGTAAGCCTCACTAATAAAGGCATTCTAAATATTTTCATTTATTTTCTCATTCAAGTGTTATTACTTCACCACAGACACCATACTACAGTCAAAAGTCTAATCAATTAGAAGTTGATCATTGGTGTCTATTAAGCAGATGGAATTTTCTTTCTTCTTTGTTTGTATATTGACTCCTCAAAGACCAAAAGTTCTCACT
Organism: Mus musculus; assembly: GCF_000001635.26. NCBI lineage: Eukaryota > Metazoa > Chordata > Mammalia > Rodentia > Muridae > Mus > Mus musculus. The sequence continues at coordinate 19,762,373 of NC_000067.6, read as the reverse complement.
GCCTACAGTGAGTGTACAACTACCCAATTGATGATCATCATGGCACCCTTGTGCCATCTTGATCATCAGACTTATGCCCATGGCCATTTCTAAAGGCATGCCACACTCTATAATGTAACTAGACTAATTCAACACACTCACATACCTCCTCATCAAATGCGATAAACAGTAAGGCCTCCCATGATTATCTAACATAAACACCCACTTTGCCCTTACTAGTATTTCAGCTCCCCAGGGGACCATCAATCATCATTATCCATCGCCTTGAAAATTCCTGTCAAATTTCTATATCTTACCCATTGATAAATATATGGACAGGAATAATTCTAGCACTGCTGATTTGTGTTTAATTAGCTATCTAAGAGTGCTACTGTGACCTGTATCTGGTTTAAGTTTCATATTCATTGCAAATGGATTTATTTGGCATAGGATACTGTTGTTTCCCAAGCATATAACCAGAAGCTATTTGTTAATGTGCCATTATAGGAGGAGCTGTCCATGTCTTTGCACCATCAAATTTATCTTTCACTAACCTCCTAAACTGATGAAATTTTCAGCATTGGAATGCTTAGTACTATAGTTAAGGCATTGCCTCAAGGAAGTTCTAATAAAATAAAAATGACCAGAAAACAAAACATCATTATGAATGGTACCTTTAATTAAAAGATCCTTTTTAATTAAAATATGCATGAAGTGATCTTGGGGTGCCCAGCTACAATTGGTACTTCAATGAAATCCCTATACATAAGGCTCAGGGAGCATCATGGGAGCAGTGAAAAGATTTTAAGAGCTAGAGGACCACTGCTACAAGACATGACAGGGAAAAATGCACCTGTGCACCTGTGAAATCACAATGATATCATCACTTAAACAAGACCCGACTGATGACAATTCCAGTTAATATGCCAATGGGAATGGAGGACATTTCATCATGACCCATTCTTCCATGGAGAACTACAGGCAGTCAATGGCTGCTAAGGGAGAGAGAATGAGCTTTCTTTGGAGATGAGCCCAAGTGTCAGACCTAAACACGTGTACATAACAGCACTACTAATGGGCTTAGTAGGTTTGGGGGAAATTTGTGTGTGTTTGTGTGTGTGTGTGTGTGTGTGTGTGTGTGTGTGTGAGAGAGAGAGAGAGGGGGGGGGAGAGAGAGAGAAGATATCATGAACATGAGTGGAAGGGTTGGGGATACAGGAAGGGTTAGAGAAGTAAGAGAGAGAAGTGAAAATGATGTTCTCCAGAAATTATCACAAGATGTATTTTGAATTTTTAAGATTATGTATGTGTAAGAGTATATGCACATTAATGGAAGTGCCCATGGAGTTTAGACGTGAAATACCCTGAAGCCAAAATTATAGGCTTCTGGGAATATAGTTCCGGGAACAGAATATGGGTGCTCTATAAAAATCTTGTGTCCTATTAATTCCTGAACCATTTCTCCAGCCCTTTGACTCTTGAGAAGCCCAATCACAGGCTGTAAGAAAATTAACATTCCCTCACATGCTTCTTTGTCTCAGTGCTCATCCTTACAGGTCTATACTAAACCCTTCCCAAATAAACTCTAGCTTTGCTTCAGAACATTGGTATGTAACACTCCAACATTTACACACATCTGCATTTATTCTAGGATGTAATTGAAAGAGTATGAAAGTGTAGCTGGAATAAGACTATATGAATATGAGGAGAAATATTAATGAGCTTTCCTACTCTAATTTACACTTGCATTATCATCTCTTATTCTCATCAAGGTTTGCTAATGTCATTTTGTCCTTTATTTTGAATGCATAAGTTACCCACCAATTAGCCTTAATGGGATCCATTAGCTGGCATGCAGGAACAAGCACCTGTCCTACCTCTATCCCACCTGTGCCCTCTTTAAGATCTTTCTCTTCCTAATTTTACTCATTTAGAGCAGAATAGTGCTTTTCCCTACACAGCTCATTCCCATTAGATGTGCTGTAAGACCTAGTGTTAAGCTGGATTCATCAATTTGGTTTCTTGTGTTAGCTGCTATGTTCTATGAACCCTCTTCCATTGCCCCAATATGGTCTATGTTTAAAAACTTCATGTTTGAGAGGCAGTAAGAGCCAAACATCTGCTAGAGCATGATCATAAAGTTAGCTAACAGTAAGACACAATGAGACACAAAACAGTTTTGATAGGAATAAGAAATAAGTCTGAAGGATATGGTGTTTTTCTCAGTAGCATCTCCTTTCAGGAGGTTCCTGACAATCTTTGAAAATGCATACCTGTAGGTGAGAATCCTGAGAGGAGAAATGGGAACAGCAGGAAGTCCTGCATTGAACCTGCATGAGACATTTACCTGGAAAGGATGAGATACCCTCAGATCTAGCATGGGATGTTTGGTAATTGAGATTATTGTGCCATCTGACACTCCACAGAGGGTTAGAAAAGGACCAGAAAACCTTTTCAGATTCAGCATTGCCACATGAAAGCCTTTACTCAGATCAAGCAGAAACAGTTTGTAGGCACACTGTTATTGTGCTCCTTGCCCTCTCTCAACTGGAATTCTCCTACCTCACCTCGAATCCAGAGAACCTGTTTATTCTTGGTGGTTTCACCTGTACAGCCTTCATAGCCTCTGAATCTTTTAAACTCTTCCTGTTAGAGCATCTGCATGTGTGTATACATGAATGGGGAAGAGAGAAGGCAATTTGATTCCATAAAAGTTCTGTATCATGTAGTGTTTCATTGCTTTCAAATACCCATTGACTTAATTTCACTAAACATTGTTTACCTCCTAAGAAGAGCCACTCCTGGGCTCATGGTAACCAACAGAGAGTGCACAATAATTAACACTAGACATTATTTCCAATCTCATTTGTGTAGTAATTTTCATATGTAGATTATGATTACGTATTGATATGAAAATATGGAGAAAATGTAGACTTCTGAATGAGTAATGTTAAACTATAAGAAATAGCAAATTTAAGATGTCAATCTGTAACCTTTACAAACCTTTGTTTGTTGTTATACTATTACAGTCTAGAACTTACTTTTAATTTTTTTCTGACTCTAAAACATGGAGAAATTCCATGCTAATGCTATTAACATTCTAAAGGTAAATGCTGTGTGTAACAGCTGGAATAAATAAATGAAAGACAGATAACAAATATTGTATGATCATATTCAAAACTAAGTAAGGTGAAAGTGATTTGTTTATTTATTTGTTGATTGGTTGGTTGGTTGGTTGTTTTCTCTAGACAGCATCTCTGTGTAGCCCTGGCAATCCTAGAACTTATTCTATAGTCCACACTGGCCTCAAACTCATTGAGATTCCTCTGCTCCTGCCTCTGTCTCCTGAGTATTGGGATTAAATGTGTGTGCTATCACAACTGGCAATTTACTCTTTTGAAATATAGATACCAGAGATCTATACTGGTCTCATGCAGAATAAATTATGACAACATAAATGAAAGGCAGAGAAGACCCATAATTTTACTGTTCTGATAAACTTTGGCAAGGAGGTGATGTTATTACATTACTGGCCCACAACAGAGTAGCTACATCTAAGAGTTATATGTATCTCATGAAGAACACTCGTCTCCTTTGCAGTTTACTAGTGATAATCACAATGTATAATTTTAGGTAGAAGGTCTCCTGACATTATGGGCATATGGGTTTATCTGAGGGAATGTCCACTTCAGAAGTATCTAAGTGGCACTGTCACTGTGGAGTTTATAGCCATGGTACTAACTCATTTATCATGACATTGGACTTTTAGAGCTGGATGTCATCAATGGTGCTTCACTTCTTCCTAAGATAGAATATAGTGTACAAGGATGAATTCAAGAATCAGGGAAAGGCTTTGAACCTAAAATACTTGGCACATTTTGTGGAGGAGTGTATATGAGAGAAGTAGGCTTACCAACTGTGTAATAAGAACCAAAAGTAAGGTTTCTGGGGGCATCAGAAGTGACTAGAACTGAGTGAAGATGCACTGGCTAGTTCTTCCCTAGTGGTTGGTTTTATGAACAGATTAGAAATTTTTAGATGCTACCCAGAGATGTGATCTCATCATTCATCAAGCCCAACCCACGCCCCTCTGGCTATTGTGTGGTCACAAGCTGTGAGTGCTCTCTGTAGACTAGCTTGCTTAACTTGTCTTTAATAGGTAATGAGCTCTCTCAGCCAGCAACTATGACAAGCTAAGCCCTCTCTGCTTTAGTACTGGAGCATAGGAGCATAATGAGCTGGATTAAGGGTTGGAGACCTGACTACTTACAAAAGCCTTTAAATAGATCAGAACGTGTTATTTTCCTTTGCGGGTAACTTAGGCCACTTTAAACATAATGCAATCATAATGCCAGGGACTTAGCAATCTTTCATTTATGATCTGAAAGCACACTATGAACAAAGGTTGATCTCCATTTAGTGAAAATGGAAAGGGTGGGGCAAAATTATAGTAAAATGGATATTGGAGTTTATAGTTCACTTACACATATCTTATAGTTAGAATTGTTACCTGTGCAATTCAAGTATATGTTTGTACATATAGATGTAGAAACAAACAAACAAACAAGAGGAGTTTTAAAACTGGGATATCTATATTAGTTGTCCAGTTGAAGCAAATTTACATGGTAATTGTTTAATATTCCAATATTTTTGTCTATGTGTTCTGAGCTCTATACTTTATTAAGTTTTTCATGTACTCCATAGATTTATCTAAAAATAATTGCTGAGCTGTCCCACCCAAGGAGCAATTATTGGATCACAAATCAGTAATAAAATTAAAAAAAATGTTCAGAGATAGTCCAAAAATTAATGTATAGAATATAACTGACAGCCATTATTTACTGTTAGTTTAATTTTTAAATTTTATTTTTTATGTGTAGATGTCTTATTTGTATGTTTATCTGTGTACCACATGCATGCAGTGCCTGCATAGGCAAGGAGATGTCGTGGGATCTTTTAGAACTAGAAGTTACAGAGAGTTGTGAGTCACTATGTGGGTGTTGGGAGTTGAATCCCCATTCTCTGCAAGAGCACCCATAACCTTTACATGCTGATCCACCTTTCCAGCCATTACTGTTATTATTTTGTAAGAGTAATATGTCCATCCATTTTATACATGTTTACTGGGGCCATAGTATCTAAGAAACGCTGTTAAGTACTGTTAAGTATTAGTAATAGACAAAACTAAAGAATCGGAGAAAAGAACAGATGTCCAAGTCATGTTCTAGAATACATTGGTATTTAGAAGTTGAGTACAGGAGAAAGGAGGCAAAGAAAAAGGGTTCAATGAAGTAAAAGCCGTGCCAGGAATATGGAGGCTCTTACGATAATAGAAGACACCAAAGGAGAAGAGGTAGTAATGAACTAGACAGGGAGTGAGAGAAAATAAAGGAGAAAGGGCCATTAGCTTGGTCTCAGAGGAGATTCAGAGGAAAGCACTAAATCTGAATGTGCTGCAACAGAGGAAAGAGGCTGGTTTCCCCAGCCAAAATGTTTTAATTAGATTTTATAGTGAATGAAAAATGAAGACATGGGAGTAGTTGAGTTCTCTGGGTATCCAGGGAGTTCCTTCTTTTTCTTAAAGTGAGTTGGTGTTAAATATAAGTATTAAGCAAGCACATTTGATGGTTAAAAGATAAGGAGAAAGCCATGACAATTATTCAAAGGATAACTAAAATGAGGCCAGTCCTAAGCTTAGTCCTTTGACGGATGCAAGCACACCTCATGTCTAGAAACTAAGAGTCAGCATGTAGGAACAAACATGGACAAAGGACAAAGTGCCAGCTTCAAATGGAGGAAGATGGGAGATATGTTAGCTTTCTCTTGAATGAAATTTGAAGAAAAAGTTTTATTGAAGAGTTGTGGCATGTTATTTATGATGACTGAAGTAACGGTGGCATAAAAAACCTGGGAACTTCCTTTCCTTTTGAAGAAAAGCAGTCAGGACACAGAAGGACCCATGTTTTGGGATACATAATGAAAAGAGCTCAGGCCATGTCAGGGGGTTGCTAAGAGGCTAGGAGAACAAAACAAAACAAAACAAAACACCTGGGAACATGGACTTAATCTCTATTGCTTTTCCCCAGTAGTACATAGCTACCTGAAATGACTTTGAAGATGAACAAAGGTCTTAACTAGCTAACAGAGTAAGTGGAATAAAAAAGAAGTGTGTATGTGGGGGGTGGGGGGATTAACAGTACAAGGGAATTAAATGTCTAGAGGTGGTGCATTTTTTGTGGCTATAGAACAGAATGCCAAAAAGACAAGATATTATTGATAATTTCATCATTATTGACAAGAATAAAGAAATAATGAAGACTAAAGATATCTAAGGTACCATGAGGAAAAGAATCATGGCTTTGAGAAGGACATAGAATGGGTGCCCCATATTGGGTGATTCTGCAAATGAATTTTTTTAAGGCTAAATATATTACAGTAGCTTCAACAAGACACAAATTCGGTTCCATCTCTCATAACAGCTCCATACAAGGAGGAAGTCCATAGAGCTTCCTCCCATTATGCTCTGTGACAAGGATGCTCATAGTTTTAGATACTATGGCCTCAAAGGCAGGGGGATTATTATGAATATGGTGCTCTCAGCTTATATCTTTTCTGTTTGCATGCTGTGGCCATATCTTCATGGTCATATGAGTCACATGAGGACTCCTTTTATGGTCCCTTTTCGCACTCAGAACTTATTATTGATTGGCCTAGTGAGTAGTCTTTCTTCAAATGAAAACAATGTCTTGAGACACAATTACCACTTTTACAAATATTAATCTCCAAGAACAATGACAGGTGGTTTATTTTTCAGTCTGTTTTCTGTTGCTTATTCCCATAGGTTGAGTAACCTATAAAGAAGAGAAGTTGGTTTGGCCCATGGCTCTTTTTGAGGTTGAAAGGCTGCATTTGGTGATAACCTTTGGGCTGGTGGAATTGCCAGGTAGAATGGGGTATCATTGAGCTCTAGAGTCCCAGACAAACAGACAGTTGTAGCTGACCCATTTTTAAAATAACACATTTACCTATTAATCTATCAATTAATGTATTAACCACAGGAATGTGTTATTTCATTCATGAAGTCAGAACCAGACTTAGTCGCTAATGGTCCCATCTGGTCCCATCTCTCAGCTTCTCATTATAGCAATTAAATTTCCATCTGTGTTTGTGAGGGACAAATCATAATCAAACCATGGCAATGGTGAAGGGCATATTTACTTTAAGTTACGATTTACTTCACAGAAGCAAAACTTAATCAATTTCCATAGTATCTTTATGAGTCTTATCTGTTGAGTGGTCATGGTATGCTAAAATATGAACAGGAAATATTGATGGGAGTCTAATGCGCCCTAAACTCAAGCGGTTCAAATTCTCCCAGTGAATATAGTGAAGCCAATCAAATGTGGTACTGCAAAGGGTAACAAACCTGAAATCATAACAGTAAGCATGATTAGATCAGTATCTGATATATTGATGTATGTTTTCCAGACAAATACGCTAAGACTGACATTTGCCCTAAAGTTTGCAGCTATCAAAAAGTGAGACTGGTTCTCTAGTCCTCCCTTGTGATTTATCAGAACAGGGGTCTTTTAAAATACTTAATTCTGACTGTCATGAAGAGCAGACTTGTCGAAGAACCAGAAGTGTGTGTGTGTGTGTGTGTGTGTGTGTGTGTGTGTGTTAGAGAGAGAGAGAGATACATTCTAATCATAAAAAATAACTTTGAGAGCAATTGTTTATGAACTCTGTAGAATTAGGTCAATGCACAGCAGACCACACAAGATGGGATTCTGAAGAAGAGAGGAAGCAGCCAGCTGTTACATTATTATTCTCATTATCCCTGCATCGAAGTCAATTTACAGTTACATAAGGCACCATTCTTTCCTGAGGCACAGTGTACCAAAATATCCAAAAATGACATTACACAGCATAAGCATCCACTTCATTTGCCAACTTTAGTTCCCCAAAAGTTTGCCAGGTTTCAGAAATCTAATTCAACCCCAGATAATAAAGATTTGGCATATGGAAAATATTTCTGAGATCGAGGCCAGCCTGGTCTACAGAGTGAGTTCCAGGACAGCCAGGGCTATACAGAGAAACCCTGTCCAGAAAAAAACAAAACAAATCCAAAAAAAAAAAAAAGACTTTTAAAAAGCAATTTTTGCAAAGAAGCCCTCAAACTGTTGTTTTGAGCAGTGGTATCAGAATCATGCCGAATGTTTAAATTCCAGAGACTATTTGGAAGCAGAATTGATTTGAGTCGATGTCCTGGCAGAGTTTGAAATACAGCTCTATTAACTTAGTGTTCCATCTAGAAAATCATAGACTTCATCTCCCCATAGTCTTTAGAAGGTTATGTTACTGGTATAAACTACAGAAAGGGGAAAGAAAGAAGACATGACATCTAGGTGATAGAGCTTAGCAGATTTGGGATGCATATAACCTACTTATTTGAACATGTCTATGGGGTCTTATGTGTTAGAAACTACCACTTATTAAAGAAAACAGTTTAGGAAGGCTTGGTGAGCTGCTTTGATCAAACTCACTAAATTTGATTGGCCAGACTTGGAGCATTAAGCACACAACCAAAATAATAGAAGTCATTGAAAGTTTTAGGTTGTTAGTTCAAAGCACACACAGCTTAGCATAGTAGTATGCACCTGTAGTCTACTAGAGAGATGAGGCAGAATCATCTCATGAGTTCAAGACTAGAAAGATGCCTGGGTAATATACTAAGATATTAACACATAGAAACAATAAAGATGACCGAGACTGATTAGGCAAATTATTCTTGTCTAATAAAGAAGAACTCCAACTGAAACTTTAAACAGGTGATTCCCATTGAGTACATAGCAAAAGGGAGAGGGTCATTAAGCACAGAAGGAATGTAGGAAGGCAAAGAGGAAATACAGGCTTAGTGTAAGGAGTCCTGAGCATAGCACTCTGTTGATTGATTACCATGTGTAAGGATAACACCAACAATTCTATGATATATTGCTGCTCTGCTGCTCATACATGTATATGGCTCTCTTGTAACCTAGATTTCAAAATGATGAGAAACATGTTATTTACCTCCATCCTTGGTATTATTTTGGACCACAAGTTTAGTAACCTCTCATGAATCTATGTTGGTTCACATTTCCTTAAGTTGTTCCACCAAAACAAGGTCCTTTGAGATTCTAGGCTCGGGTATGGGCAATGCTAGGCAGGGAAATGCAGAAGGTGATTTTAAAATATCTTTCCAAAATAAAATATCCCTGGTGGAAAATGGAAAACAAGTTTTCTTAAGTTATCAACTACAGTCTAGGTCAGGCCCCATGATCAGGAGTAGTTGACCAACACAAAACAGTCTCCATGCTTGTGTGTGTGTGTGTTTGTCTGTGTGTATTGCTTTTGCTGTTTGTGTTTTGGTATCTTTATCATACTGAGTTTTTGTTTGCTTTGAGACTTTCTGTTTTAGGTTTCTCTTGAAATAGAGAAAGAGGAGTCATGAAATTGGTTGAGTAGACAATTCAGGCATGAAGTTTGATGAGTATGAAGGTGAGAAAGGACCTGGGAGAATTTGGGAGAGGGGAAAGAATATGATAAAAATACACAAGCATTGTTCATATTTTTGCCTTTTTAAAGAAAATAATATAACATGTTTAATTTAGTAGAATGAGGGGAGATTAAACAATATTCCTATCATTAATGGTAACATTAGAAGCCTCTGGACAATGAGACAATAACCCAGTACAGAACCATTCTGGCATGTAATATGAGGTGAATGAAATAGAGCTTACTTGAAATACTCAGGGCCCATGCAGTAAGTAATCCACCAAACATTCCCTGCTGCAAGCAAGGGATCAAAACACCAAACTACAGAGATTGCATGAAGGAAATAGGCAAGTATCTGGAAGGAAGAATGCCCCAGGCTTGGCACTGCTCACTTCCTGTCCCCTTTCATCAGTGCCCTACCGGCTAAGGCTTCTGACTTAAAGTTCACCACATTGTAACCATAACAGAGATAAGAAGGAAAGTATTCAGAAAGAGTGTCCACATTGCTCAGTGACATTATTTGTTCCTCCACTTCTCCAAATATCTCAATGGAAATCTCTAAATGTTGACTCATACCAAACCAAAATTTGCAACACATGGCACCATGGCCTAATATTCTCTCTTTTCCCTGAATGATAGCTTATTAGGACAGGGTATAGGACAGTACACCCAAGTTAACAAACATTTAAAAGATTTACCTCTATGTGGTATGTTAGGTTATTGCACATGGATGCAAACAAAAAGGATAATGATTTGAGCCCACCCAGGGGTAACAGCCCTTCATTTGGGCCATAGAGATGGCTCAATGATGCCTGAGAGTCTAAGTTTGATTCCAGGAGACTTGCTTGTTGGAAGGAGAGAACAGATCATTTGCCAACTTACATTTCTCTCACACTTTTTCCTCTCCCCTCTATATGAGGCTGTCCTACGACTCCCCAACCCCCCCACACACAAATAAGTAAGTAAACAAACAAACAAACAAATGTAATAATCCCTCCCAGCAAAAGACTTAAAGCTCGGCTGGACTTACTAACATCATTAGCTTCATTTGACCTTCTGTGTCTGAGTTTCCCTGAAGGACTGGAACCTCATTCCTTGATAGATTACACAGAAGTGCAAAAGCTTCACTTAACACCTTGAACTTTACAATGGAGTGAAGGTGGCATGTAATCAGTAAAAAACTCTCTAGATTAGAGTTTCAGATTCTGGTATGAGCACCGGTATGGTCTTTCATGATGCTCAATATCTCAAAGTTTTCTTGAACTTCAGCTTGCTTGGGGCATATAGTGGAACTTCTCAGCCTCCATTATCACCTAAGCCAATTTACACAATGAATTTCATATCTCTGTCTCTGTCTCTCTCTAAAGAGAGAGAGAGAGATATGGAGAGAGAGAGAGAGGAAATTCATTGTGTGTATGTTTCTACACCCATATATAGATAGTATCCATCATTTCTGTTATGAATACATACCAAGATCCTTAGGACTTTTCTAAGATAAGTAAAAAAAAAAAAAAAAAAAAACTGTACCTAGGATTAAACAGTTTGTGACTATACAACTACAACATAGGTTGGTGTCAAAATATTTTCCTTTTAGAAATAGAGCTTCTTTAGGACAAATATTTAAAATTTCTCATTCAGGAGGCAAACCAAACAATGAGAGTGTATATCCCATGATACTTGGAAGGTCTCAGTTTAATTTCTACAACCTGTGACAACTTCCCTGTACTCAGAGAACTCTTCATTAGAATTTGCAGGTCTGTGCTTCAGTATGCTTCCTTCACAGCTCTGCTGTGTTGGAAACCTCGACCGTGTGACCACAGCATCTTCATTTTAACTCCTACAGTGCCGGGTCCATCATAGATATTGAATGAAAGGATGCATAGCAACTTCAAATGTTCTGAAATATGATGGTCTGTCAACATACAAGTGATATGACAAATGTGAACATTCACTAACAGCTAATTTTTGACCACTGAGATTGTTCAAGGATTGGTGTATTATTTAGTTAATAGACAAATGAAGTTAGTCCTTGAACATCAGATGGCTGATAAAAGGACCCCAGTAATTGGCAGTAAGAAGGAACTCACGCTCATACTTGGACAGATCTATCAGTAGAATTCAGTATGATACCAGACATATTTGCAAATACTTATGAGAAAACAAGGTGTTGTTAATTTTACCAATTTACTATTTCTACTAAATCACCTGTCTGTTTCTAAAGGCATAGACTTTGATATAGTCTAAGTTTTAAATACTGTATATTATATATATCATATATTATACCTATTTGGCTTCCAGCAACTCACAGTGAACAATGAGTCCTACAAAGCAACCTCCAAATTGATGTGTGCTTTGAAACTTGAGCAGGACAATACCAAAAATAGTAATAACAATTGTTTTCCAGAAACATATATCACTTATGACAGCGAACAGGACAAGGCAGCAAACACACACCTTTTAACCTGAGCTCATGCTGCTCAGGTTAAAAGTCTGTAATTACTAAGCCAATGGTGTCTGGAAGGCAAGAGGGTCATCCTAGTCACAATGAATTTTCTATCTATCTATCTATCTATCTATCTATCTATCTATCTATCTATCTATTTATATTAGATACTTTCTTCATTTACATTTCAAATGCTAACCCGAAAGTCCCCTATACCCTCCCCACCCCACCCTGCCCTGCTCCCCAACCGACTATGGATTTTCTTAGGAGCAGAGATAGTAAGTGACCAAAAGTCAAGTGTCTGCTCCCTTAACACAAACTCACCTATCAGGTACTGAGAATGCAAATGTAGCTTTTCTCTTAAAATAATATTTTCTTCAGAGTCTGACTTCCCACTAGTAATGCTGTCCATTTCTCCAAAGAACGTATCAAAGAGAAACATTTTCTCCCTCTCCCTCGTACACATGCACAACCACGCACACACACATGAATAACCTGACAGTGTATTCATAACATTATTTTTATTCATTTGAGAACTTATAGGGGCTGGAAAGATGGCTCTGTGGTTAAGATTGAGGACCAAAGTCAAACTTTAGCAATGATGGTGGCTCACAACTGTAGCTCCTCCAGTTCCAGGGAATCGAATGTACATACACACTCACACACACACTCATGGGCACATACACACACACAAGCACACACACTCAGTTTTTAAAAAAATAAATTACAAAATAGTTAAAGAATTTATAAACACAATAACAATAACTGGATTTGTTGCTCTGTCTCAAAATCAGACACAATTTCTCTAAATTTCCCTGTGGTATATACTTTTCTCTGTAGAATGTACAACCCAAGAATAAGATGATTTCAACTCCCTCCTAAAAACTGAAAGAACCTGCTATCCTGGGAAATAGCAAAGACTTTACTTAGTATATTTTAGTATAGTTCATTGTCTAGTAAAATACTGAGTCCATATTACTTCTGAAATATTTAAGTGCTGCCAATTTAAGGATAATCCAAGAAGAAAATAATAATTTTTCTTAAAGTACTCTAATTGGATCTTTTGTGACTGCTTAAATGTAGAGAGCAAACAAACCAAAATGACACATTTCATTGTGGGATATGACTAAGCCATTTCTCAGCTGAAGGGAACCAGTTTTCCACGCCTCAGTTTACATTTCGAAGGCATGAGGCACAAGTGGCCTGGCTTTGGACTTACAGATTCTTGTTCCAGTCACTGTACAGGTATTTTGTTGTGTATGTTAGTAGGTGCCACAGCCTAGGACTTGACTATAAATAATCAATAGAATTGATTTGTGTAGATTTCATATTCTTGTAGATATATTGCAACCAATTAGCAGGTGAATTTCAAAAAAAAAAAAAAATCCTGTACCTCTATTGCTTCCCTTTGGGGAAATTTTTTCAGTTCTCTGGTTTGTTGAAGTTTGGTCTTGCTATATAGTGTAATGTGCCCCCCCCCCAAGACCTGGAATCTGCATGTAGACCCAAATGACACTATGTGATGTTGCCCCCAAGTTATTTTTCATTGGTAAATAAAGATGCTGACAGCCAATAGCTGAGCAGAAGTGACATAGGTGGGGTTTAGGATTCCCAGGCTTGTGTCAGAGGAGAATTGCAAGAAGGTGAAGAAGGTAAAGAATTAGAGAAGTTGCCATGGGTTAGGAGCCTTGAAAACATAGTCCTGAGGGCTGGTCAATTGGAGTTAAGAGCAGCCAAGATGAAACATAGTAACTAATAACTGGTATTTATTGATAGGAAAGTAGATTCTAATAGCATAGAGGATACATATCTGCTCAGCTCTTGTTCTGTTTAAGGCTTACTGTAAATAATAAAAGTTGTGTGTTTGATCCAGAAACTAAATGATCAAGGTGGGGTAGAAATCCCTAACTGGGATTAAAAATTACTACAATAAGTGTTTATCTGTACATTTTTTTCTAGTTTGTTTCTAAGGTGTCATATTTATAATCATGCATGGAGAAGTTTTTTTTTAAATCATGAATATTGTGATTGTAGAAATAGTTGAGAAGTCAAAGCACAAGAGGTGGACCAACATATCAGTTTGTGCCAAAACATAAAAAGCATTGACTTCTTATATTCAAACCTAAGGCTGAAGTAGAGGAATTTTTCTATAATTTTGTTGAAGATATTTACAGGCCCTTTAAGTTGAAAATATTCATTTCCATCTATACCTATTATCCTTAGGTTTGGTCTTCTCATTGTGTCCTGGATTTCTTGGATGTTTTGAATTAGGATCTTTTTGCATTTTGCATTTTCTTTGACTGTTGTGTCCATGTTCTGTACGGAATCTTCGGCACCTGAGATTCTCTGTTCCATCTCTTGTTTTCTGTTGCTGATGCTAGCATCCACTGTTCCTGATTTCTTTCCTAGGGCTTCTATCTCCAGAGTTGTCTCCCTTTGGGTTTTCTTCATTGTTTCAACTTTCATTTTTAGATCTTAGATGGTTTTGTTCAATTCCATCACCTGTTTGGTTGTGTTTTTTGTAATTCTTTAAGGGGTTTTTGTGTTTCCTCTTTAAGGACTTCTACCTGTTTAGCAGTGTTCTACTATTAGTGCATTAGTTCTTTAAGTGAGCTATTAATGTCCTTCTTAAAATCCTCTACCAGCTTCATGAGATATGATTTTAAATCCCAATCTTTCTTTTCTGGGTCTGTTGGGGCATCCAGAACTTGCTGTGGTGGGTGTACTGGGTTCTGATAATGCCGAGTGGTCTTGGTTTCTGTTAGTAAGATTCTTAAGTTTGCCTTTTGCCACCTGGTAATCTCTGGTGTTAGACGTTCTAGCTGTCTCTGGCTGGAGCTTATTCTTCCTGTGATTCTGTTAGCCTCTGTCAGCACTCCTGGGAGTCCAATTCTCTTCTGAGTCCCAGTGGTAATAGCACTCTTTGCAGGCAAGCTCTCCTCTTGCAGGGAAGGTGCACAGAAGTCTGGAGCTCAGATCCACCTCCTGAGTCCCAGAGTCAAAGCCCTCCCTGAAGTCCTACTCTTCTCTGGTGGGGAAGGTGCCCAGTGGTATGGGTCTCAGATCTGCCTCCTGGCTGAGGATGAAGGTCCGAAGCGACCCTGTTGCTTCTGCTGCCCATGTGCTCTCCTGTGTAGACTGGTCACAGTGATCCCAAGATCCTGAGTGTGCTAGTGTCTGCCAAGTTCGTGTCCAAGAGTTAATATTTCTATTAGAAGACTAATATTCACCTTTTTTATTACATGAACTTGAATGAATAGAAATATATTTTCTTCTAAATGCTTTTCTCTACTGACATCATTCTTTCATTTAGTATGAATTTACCATGCACTGATGCTTTTCGTTGGATAAATTAATGACAACATTTTGTGGATATGCTAAAGAAAATGATAGTGGATAAAGTCTAGAGCCTTCAAGTAAGCAATTTTTCTCCAGTGTAATTAAAAATAATTCCAACACCCATGTCCCTCCCCTGTACCCTGCTCTCTCGTTTACTTAGACACATATAAACTTAGAAATGTCAGAGAACCAAATAAACCTATTTAAAAATGGGGAAAAGAGCTAAACAGAATTCTCAACTGAGGAACACAAAATGGCTGAGAAGCAAATAAAGAGTTCAACATCCTTAGTCATCAGGGAAATGCAAATCAAAACAACCCTGAAATTCCACCTCACACCAGTCAGAATGCCTAAGATCAGAAACTCAGGTGACAGCAGATGCTGGCAAGGATGTGGAGAAAGAGGAACAATACTTTATTGTTGGTGAAATTGCAAGCTTGTACAACCACTCTAGAAATCAGTCTGGCAGTTCCTCAGAAAATTGGATATAATACTACTTGAGGACCCAGCTATACCACCCCTGGGCATATACCCAGAAGATGCTCCAAAATGTAATAAGGACACATGCTCCACATGTTTGTAGCAGCCTTATTTATAATAGCCAGAAGTTGCAAACAACCCAGATGTCCCTCAACAGAGGAATAGATATGTGGTACATTACACAATGGAATACGACTTATCTATTAAAAACAATGACTTCATGAAATTCACAGGCAAATGGGTGGAACTTGAGAATATCATTCTGAGTGAGGTGACTCAGTAACAAAGGAACACACATGGTATGTACTCATTGATAAGTGGATATTAGCCCAAAAGTTCGGAATACTCAAGATTCAATTCACAGACAATACAATTTCCAAGAAGAAAGAAGACCAAAGTGTGGATGCTTCAGTGCTTCTTAGAAGGTGGAACAAAATACTCACAGGAGGAAATATGGAGACAAAGTGTGGAGCAGAGACTGAAGAAAAGGCCGTCAAGAAACTGCCCCACCTGGGGATCCATCCCATATACAGTCACCAAATGTGGACCCTATTGTAGATGCAGGGAAGAGCATTCTAATAGGAGCCTGATATGGTTGTCTTCTGAGAGGCTCTGCCAGAGCCTGACAAATACAGAGGCAGATGCTCACAGCCAACCCTTGGACTGAGTGTGGGGTCCCCAGTGGAGGAGTTGGAGAAGCCACTGAAGGAGCTGAAGGGGTTTGCAGTCCCATGGAGGGAGCAACAGTGTCAACTGGCCAGAGCCCCTGGAGCTCCTGAGACTGGATCACCAACCAAAGAGTATACATCGAGGGACCCATGGCTCCCACCACATATGTGGTAGAAGTTGGCTTTGTTGGACATTAGTGGGAGGAGAGGCCCTTGGGCCTGAGGGTGTTCAATGCCCCAGTGTAGGGGAATGCCAGGGCAGGAAGACAGGAGTGGGTGGGTGGGAGGGTGAGCACCCTCATAGAGTCAAGGGTAGGGGGGATGGGAGGTTCCAAAGGGGAGACCTGGAAAGGGGAAAACATTTGAAATATAAATAAAGAAAATATCCAATTAAAAAAATTCCTCCTATGTTGCTGCAAACTCCTTCAGCTCCTTTGGTCCTTTCTCTAGCTCCTCCATTGGGGACCCTGTGCTCTGTCCAATGGTTGGCTGTGAGCATCCACTTCTGTATTTGTCAGACACTGGTAGAGCCTCTCAGGAGACAGCTAGAACAGTCTTCTGCCAGCAAGCACTTGTTGGCATCCAAAATAATGTCTGGTTTTGGTGACTGAGTATGGGATGGATTCCCAGGTGGGACAGTCTCTGGATGGTCATTCCTTCAGTCTCTGTTCCATACTTTGTCTCTGTAACTCCTTCCATTGGTATTTTGTTCCCCCTTATAAGAAGGACTGAAGTATCCACGCTTTGGTCTTCCTTTTTCTTGAGTTTCATGTGGTTTGTGAACACAAGGACTAAACTACCAATGAAAGAGTACAAATGGAGGGACTCATGGCTCCAGCTTATGTAACAGAGGATGACCTTATTGGATTTCAATGGGAGGAGGGGCTCTTGACCCTGTGAAGACTCTAGGCCCCAATGTAGAGGAAAGCTAGGGCCAGGAAGTGGGAGTAGGTGGGTTGGTGAGCAGGCAGAGGGGGGAAGGGATAGGAGGTTTTCGTGGGGAAACTTGGAAAGGGGATAACATTTGCAATGTAAATAAAGAACATATCTAATAAAAAAAAAATGAAAACCCTAAGTGGGGGAGGGGGGTGTAGAAAAATAATGTAAAGAAGGAGGAACACTTCTCCATAGATGGTGGGAGGACAAGCTTGTACAGCCCCTATGGAAATCAATGTGACTGTTCCCCAGGAAGATGGGAACCAATCTATCTCAAGATCCAGCTAGGCCACTCTTGGGCATATACTCAGTAGCTGCTTTATCCTACCACACGGACACTTGCTCAACCATGTTTATTGCTTTTCTATTCATAATAGCCAGAAACTGGAAATGACTGAGATGTCCCTCAGTAGAAGAATGGATAAAAAAGTGGTACACTCACACATGAATCATTATTCCACTGTTAAAAATAATGACATCATGAAATTTGTAGACAAGTGGATGATACTAGGAAAAAAAGATCCCAAGTGAGGCAATTAAATATAAATATTAAAGGAAGGTAAATATGGCATGTATTTGCTTATATCTGAATATTAGCCATTAAATGAAGGATAGCAAACAAAGCCCCAGTCCATATACCCAGAGAGTATACGGGGCAAGGAAGGGACTGGGAAGAACATATACATCTCTCTGATAGGGGGAAATAGAATATTATCTATGGAATGGTGCCTGAGGTGGAGGGGAGACTAGAATGAGAGGGTCAGGTGGGAAGAGTAGGGGAGAGGGGATTGAAAGTGGGAATGAGGGGAGAGACAGCTAGAATTTCAGAGCATTTGAATGGAGGTATGGAAACCCTAGTGCAGTAGAAAGTAACAATAAAAGTGACTTTTACCCTTACTGTGCTATACTCATAGAGTGACACCTTCTTCATGACCACCAGAGAGGCTTCATGCTACAGCAGATGTGAACAGAGACCCACAAGCTTACATTACACAGAGTGAAAGAGACCTCGGAACACATACATGCAAGGAAATTTCTCCAACAAATGCCTCCCCTCAGAGCTCAGGGAACCCTGTGGAAGGTGAGGGGAGGTAGAAGGAGTAGGGGATCCAAGGGATAAAGACACCAGGAGAACCAGACCATCAAAAACAACCAAGCAAAGTTGAACTCACAGAAACTGAAGCAGCCATCATGGGGGCTACATGGGTCTGCACCAAATGGTAGCCACCAGCCCAACACAACACAATTCTGCAGTTTCTCAAATTACATACCTGGTCTTTTTGTACAAGAGGAAATCATTCCACCAACAAATTAACGTAAAATTCAGTATTAAAGCTTGTTAAATATTAAAATACAGTTTAAATGGGGGCAATTTTATGAAATAAAGAACTAATTTCTTAAAAGAAAAGGAAAGGAAAGGAAAGGAAAGGAAAGGAAAGGAAAGGAAAGGAAAGGAAAGGAAAGGAAAGGAATCATTTCTAAAATACATTCTTGATCCCATGGTGTGATGCCAAATGCAAGGGAAACAGAAAAGTGGGTCGCAATTTTGATTTTTCTCTTATTCTGTTACTTGGAGTACTTTAAAGTGAATTTTCATTCTTACTTAAATTCCCTTTCTTACATCCCAGCTTGTACATGACTCAGCATGGGGTTCTCTGCTGATATCTGGCCCACCCCTTGCAGTATAAGCCAGCTAATTCATGACAAATGGATAATGCTTTACACGGCTACCCTCCGTCTTCCCAGGCACATTCATTTTGGCCATTTTATAGAAATAATATTAGGCACACAGAAGATTGGAATTTTTTCAAAGTTACATGAGTAATAGAGTCTGTACTAAACCTTGACCTATAGTTTCATTGAACTTGCAATTTTAACTATTTTGCCATAGAGCTTCTTGTTCTGATTACTTACATACTTAGATCACATTGCTGTATTGAAGGTGGCCAGTGTTTTCTCTTAGAAGCAGATGTACCTAAAATTCTATTTTTAAAGGGATATCATTAGATTGATTGCTTAAAACTGGCACTGGTGAGATAATGTATACTATGGAAATATAGAAACACAACAAATTGACCTCTTGTTCTCTTCTTTTTGAGTTCTTATTTACACATCTCTGGACACTTTTTCAAATTCAGTAATCCAAGAGTTGTGAAACAGAGAAAGCACTCTCATGCTTGGCTCCCAAGACCAAGCTAATAGACTAGACTCAAGCATTGACTTTATCATTTGCTTGTTATTTTTGCTAACTAGGATCTGGCTAACCCAGGGCTTGCCATGAAGAAATGAGAGCTCACTAACTCAGAGGCTTTATATTGTTTCACATGCCAACTAGATGAAGGCAGTGACCATGGTCATCAAGAAGGTGTCCTGGAGGCTACCTCATATCATTTCTGTAGTTCTAGACAACCTTCGACTAGATAAACCACTGGCAGTGGCTATCTAATGCCGCTGATTCTCCCTTTTATTCTGGTCCTTCTGGGATTTTACATCATAGATACTTGCTGATGCTCAGTTAGCAAAATTACAGGGAATTAAACATAGTGTAAATCTCCAGTGACTGGCCATGGCAATAAATACAGTCTATTTTCATTAGTGGCCTCACAAATGTGAAGTGCATTCTGAACTTAGAAAGTCCCTCTGGCAATGTGCTCCACACGTCCATAGCAACAGCCCATTCAGCAATGAATCTTTATATTGCCCTTCACTCCATCTCACATGCTACTATTCTCCTATCTCTCATGCCTTTTCCAAGATAACATTTTCAAAACAACTTTGTTCATATCAGCCATTTTCCCTGGCTCTGCTTTCTGTAGACACTATTAGTAAACATCTCTCCTTTTTGAGCATTTCCACTACTCAAACAATGAAACCTAAATCCAAACCAAGAATAAGACACACGCTCATTTTTCCTAGTTTCTAACACAGTGTCCTTAAGAAGGCTTGGCTCTTGCAAGCATTTGAAATTCTACCAAAAAAAAAATGACCATTACACAAATAAGTACATAAATATTTCATTTTTCTCTAATAAATATTACAAGGGATAGTAGTCAATTTATTTCAGCCCCGTGCTATGTAAAATCCAGTGATGCACTTCTTTGTGGCCTTGAAATGCTTCCTTCCACAGAGTGGGACCCTGGCATCCCTTGCCTAAGGCAATAAATAGTCAGCATTAAAAGTCATAATCACCACACTAGGGTGGCACAGGTCATCCCATAAATACCCATTCTGAGATCACAGCAGCCAATCACAACTGGCCAATCATAAAAAAGGAAACAAACCCTCTCTACTCAGGGAAATGTCCCCATGGAAAATACAAATCCCCAATTACTACCCAACATGTGCAAGATATAAAGCCTTACTGAGAGCTGTGGATCTGCATGAGATGTTACAAATTATCAGGCGCACAGCATGATGTGTGGAGATTCAGGAGCAGAAAAGGCAAAGAGAAAAGAGAAGAAAAAACCCCACTGTGGTTGCTTTCAACGTCCAAAGTCAAGTAACTTTAAAAAGATATGTCTCGTTTTCTCTAGATTTTCCCCCATTGACAGACTCCAGGGATGCCATTGATGATGGGGCTGAAGGAGAATCAATCTAATTAGATTAGATATCTGGTTTTACGTTTCAGGTTTTCTTGATTTCTTTTCCTGTGGCCTTTTCAATGATAAAGGCATTTAGGAGACCAGAATAAGAAAAAAATGAAAAAATATTGATCTTCTAAACTCTCATATTGGTTTCAGTCAACACTATTTTGGGGAAAAACGGAATAGTGAGGCTACAACTTGAGTAGACTGTAATGTTCTGGGGAGTCCCCATCCCACAGACAACTGCAACCTTTGCTTGAGCTGTTTATCTCAATGAATGCTATTGAATATTTAAAATTATGAGGTAGAGCAATAGACTTTAAGAGTATTAACATGTAAGCACATTTTTTTTGCCATCCACATTTAGGTAATAACTAAAACATTGATAATAACTGTAAAATTATATAAAATAATCCTGAATCTGAAGTTTTTCATGGGCCTATGAATCTATCTACATGTAAGCACAGTCTTGTGAGGAATTTTAAGCAAAATAAAACCTTGGCAGGAAGAATGTTAGAATTGTAACAGGCCTCAGGGATTTATTTCATTTTAAAGTGAAGAAATAGATTCCCAGGGAGGTGAAGCAAGTTGTTCAGAGATACAATCAAGCACCTGCAATTAGGAAATTCTTATTGGTATATGCTGTTTATCCTCAAATCACCCAGTAGCCACCCCTAGCCTTCACTCTCTGAGTTCATTAATTAAATGGTTAGATGGTGCTAATGGAAAATATTGTTGTCTGCTATTGGGCATATACTTACAATATGTGATAATACATATTCCTAAGGAAATCCAAATAAATTATGTATACCTATGTACCTATAATTTTGAGCTTTGGATTTATGTGCCTTTCCTTAATCTAAGTGAGGAATTGTCACTGAGGATATGAGCAGAGAATTAAGCAGGGAAAGGTGAAAGGGACTTTTAGGCTGCAGTGTATGTAGGAAAGCGACTTCAAGAAGAACTTAAGACCTTAATGAAAGGAGTCGGAGGAGGGCAGTAGATCGGTAAAACTGGTTCTGCAAAGTCATAGTAACATTTTGTCCAAATCTCTGATGATTAAAATAAGAGAACTATCCTGTAATGTTTTTGTTCTTTGTGATCACACAGCAGGAACAGAGTAAGTTCAGAGACTCAGCATAGAACAAGTAAGTGCTGGCTGGGGGCTAAGATTTAGAAAGCACACCTATGTCACCATCCTAAAGCTCAGGAAAATACGGATTGGAAGAGGGGGTGGGAAACATGTAAGAGCAGGAAGAGTGTGAAAGTCATGCTTCCTTCATACTTCATACAGCCCTTATCATCATGAACACAGAACAGCCGCTACTTGGGATGGCCCTGATATCAATCAATCAAGGAAGGGAAAGGGGTTGATGTGGCCTTAACCCTTATAGCAGACCATTCGGCTTTTGATAGATTGGTGGATATGGGTAGTCACTGTCTGAAATAATGTACCTACTGCTCAGTGTATCAGGCTCCCATGGAGAGCTCCTAACCACTGGTCACACAGATGGTCCTAGTTAAATTTAGAAGGTTACATACTAACACAGATAGACACAGACATAAGAAAGATTGGTGAAGAAGAGAGGTGTTAGGATGTAGAGAGGTAGGAGAGAACGGGAGGTAAGATTTCCCAGATGCATCATATACATATGTGAAGTTGTCAGTAAACTAGAGAACTTATTTTTCTAAAATGGTAGAAGAGCAAGGGCCAAGATACAATTCTATGATTAAGAGCACTTGCTGAAGACCAGGGTTCAGTTACCAGCACATACATGATAGCTTCTATTTCCCTATAACTCCAGTCCCATGAGATCCGATGCCTTCTTCTGGACTCTGGACACTGCATGCATGTGCTACACTTACATACATGCAGGCATAATCCTTGTCTACTTAAAATAAAAAATAAATCTTTAAAAAGTAAAAGAAAACCTGTATTTCAATGTTATGCACACTGTCTTCATATGTCATATAATTTCATAACTCCTGGATTTGAGAAATAATTTTTGTTAATATGAAACCTACTCAAGTAAGAACAGGGATCAAGGATGGCTTCTGGGTAAAAGAATCTACTGGATAAAGGAAATGAAAAAATAGAATTACAAGGTTTCCTTTGAACCCTCTTCTTAGACATGACTACCCACTCCTATAAACTAAGGTCTTCCTGCAGTGAAGGAAAAACCCATGGCTACCAGAGAGTAGCTTAGAATACTTCTATGATTCTAAAAAAATATTAATATAATCTTAGAATCTTACCTTGCTAATATTTTCTCCAAGATAAAAGTGAATAAAAACAACTAATATGTATAGAATAGTTATTATTTCACTGAAGTCCCAAATTAACTATAAGAAATAGTCTCTATTGCTATTTTAATTCTATAAACAACAACAAAAAATACCAGGGACACAGAATAATTTAGAATTTTCCCAAATCTACAGAGTGAGTTCCAGGACAGCCAGGGCTACACAGAGAAACCCTGTCTTGAAAAAAACAAAACAAAACAAAACAAAACAAAAAGAATTTGCCCAAGGATACCAGCAAAGATGAACAGGATCCAGGGTATAAATCTTTGCTACCAAACTACAGAGCTCATAATGCAAGACTGGAGCAAGTATGATATGATTAATGAATAAAACTAAAAGAATTTGGAAATATAAGCATTTTTATTTTAAGTCACTAATGAATTGTGTGTGTGTGTCTCTGTGTGTCTGAGTGTATGTGTGTCTGTCTGTCTGCCTGCCTGTGTCTGTCTGTCTGTCTTCCTTTCTCTTCTCACATGCATGTCTCAGCATGCATGTGGAGATAGAATAACTTCCAAAGAGTCTCTTCTCTTTTTCCACAACATGAGTTCAGGAAGTCAGGCGCAGGTTATCAGGCTTGGCCCCAAGCATCTAAATTGACTAAGTCAAATTCTACCCACTTAAATATTCCTTGAAGGCACAAACCAAACAACCCCCCCCCCCCGCCCAAAACCTCTAGATGGAAAGTCAGAGAGGACATATTGAAATACAGAATCTTTTCCAGTTCTTATGTGGACATTCAGGTATGACAGTAAGGTACCTGAGAGACACAGAATTTTCCCAACAACTAACAACAGTCTCTTTCAGCCTCTTATGGAACCATTACTTAGTTTACCTCAAAGTGGCAATGTGTCAGGTAAACATTGTTTTTGAGAAGCAAAAGCCTTTGTTTCAGAGAATATGGTCACAGAGGCTAATAGTGGGTGCTCAAGCATGAGCACTTAACTATACAAATGATCTGTTTGCCTCCCTCTCATCTGTGGTTCCAAAGACACAATCAATAAGTGACTCCATTAAAAATCTCTTTGAAGTATTAATGTAATTAAATCAAAGGAATTAGAAATGACTAATCCAGTATTTCAATTAATAGAGATATGTAGACTATGCAGTAAAGAATAGATTTACTAACTTTCTTGTTACATACATTTTACATAAAAAAGGCACTAGAAATACTTCACAATACACAGATTTAATCTATGTTTCAGAATTAAAAATATAACAAACCATTCTAGAAATACAGGAACTCACTTTATAAAATTTGCATTTATTTCTACCTCTCTAATTTCTCCTTCTTATAATTTCAAATATTTAGGAAGGAGAAATTCTACAGATGCAGACTAGACCACACCAAAAAAATCTATTAAACAAAAGAAGTACATAAGTTAATGGTAATGTATTGGACATGCAATTTAAATTGGAAAAGCAACTTAAATGCAAAGCAATTACTGACACTTTTAATATTAGCCAGACTAATAAAGCAGCAATTAGATCTCATTATATAGCTATAAAATTGGCTTGGGATAGATTGATTGTACCAAATGTTTCTACTGGTTTTTGGTGGCCTTATGGACAAGAGCTCTATTCTCTTATTTTGTTTAGAAGGAAAAAAAAATTAGCAATTACAATGCATTCCTTTTAAGGTTTACCACTAAGAATAAACAAACAAGCACATAAGAAAAGAACAAAAATACCAAATATCCTATGTAGTAGGGCATATCTGCTTTGGGTAAGTGATGATCACTTGTTTTAGAATCAACTTGACCTTAGCAATTCCTGGAACTCACAACTGCTTGTCTATTTGTTTATTCTCCAAGTGTTCATTTGTAAGTGTGCCCATTTGTTCATTCTTAAGTGTGACCATGTGCAAAGGTGAGCCAGCTGCCCCAAACATATGATCAAATAACTAACTGAAAATTCCCACTGCCAGAGACTACAGCCCACAAATATCTATTCCTCTCAAATATCCTGCCTTCCCTCCCAGACAGCACCACCAAAATGATAAAGTTAACTAATTTGTTAGAACGTGTTATCAAAGGGAGAAAAACATGATCCCTATCCATGACCACAAGATTCTGAGAAACACTTTTTTTTATCAAATGTAATTGTTAGCCTGACAAAAGCCAACATTTCCATAGCCCCAATCCCTTCCTCATTGCACCAATTAGATTAGCCAATTATGTCAGATTAAAAAAATTAAGCTCCTACCAGTAGGATGAGAGGCAGTCACTATCTAGGTCAGGGATCAAAAACAGAGTCCATTTTGACCAAATGTGCTGCTTGCTAGCCTGGTCTAAGTTCTGACTCAGCCTTTTTCACAAACAAGGACTCTGGTTGCCTTGCCAAATGTCTTAGTTTTGTTCCTGTATGCCTCTGTGCAACCCTGAGATTATTCTTTTCCAACAGAGCGTCTGGGACGAGATTCCCAAAGCCCGTTCCCATCTCAAGAGGGAGATTTTGGATCCGAGTCTTGCTCTAGAGCTCCTGAGGATGACAACATTCTTCTGAAGTTGCTCCCCATTTGCCCTGCTCATGTCTCCTCCACCCTGTTCCTACCTTGATGCACACCATGCCAAGCACAAGCTCATGGCTATCTGGCTTGTCCTTGAAGCATTTGGCATTTGATTTATATGTATCATGATATATCACAGAGATGTGTGTGTTTTTAGTTCAAATAAATAACTATCTTTTACAAATTGTGTTTATGCGATTAATCTCACACTTCTTCCTATAATGTATGTTATTTCATTTGCCTACCATATTTCTAAGATACCTGAAATATTCTTTAGACATTGAAGGTTAAGTTTATTCTCAAAAACAAATAGAAAGGTCTTGTTTGAAATGAGCAGAATTCTGTACTCTGCCTAAGATCATTATGCCAAATACCTACTTCTGTTGAGTGTAAAAAATTGTACTGCTCTGTAGATTCGAAGGCTATGAAACTATATTTTAATAAATTCATATTTTACAAAAAAGTTGATTTTATTTTTATATTTTTTCTATTTTTAAGAATACATATACAAAAGTATCAGACAGGAATATGCCAAATTTAAAATCATTGTAGAAAGGCATATTCAAGGTGCTTTACTTTTTATTTTCTTCCTTTGTTTTCTTTTTTTTTTTGATTTTTCTAAAATATGCATTTAAAGTGAATTCTTACTGTAGTCTAGACACTGAGAAAATTAGAGATTATTAGAGAAAGGGTATGTCAGAGGCAGCTAGATTATTTCAGACCTCTGTATTACACACACACACACACACACACACACATACACACCAAGAAAGGCTCTAAAAGCTTAAAGGGATAATCAGTGATCTGTGAATCATAGGGAGGCAAAGCTGTCTTAAATACATACATACATACACACACACACATACATACATACATACATACATACATACACACACACACATACATACATACATACATGCATTCATGGAAAGGCTGTGGCTCAATATAGTTATTAAAGTGTCTTCTACTACAGACAGGACCTCAGGTTATGGAATGCCTCCTGTGGAGAAAGTCCCTCGGGCAGAGCATACCTGTCCCCTGAACAAGTTCAGCCTGGAGGTAGAGTGTGGTAGCCACAAAAATTTAAAAGGAAAAGAAAGGTTCTTCAGCTGCTGCTCTGCCAACCTGATACTAATGTGCTCTGTGTGCCTCCACCTTCCTTCCCTCGTCACCTGCAGAGCGCTGGCTTTGGAAAGGAAACATTCTTATTAAAACCGTTCAAAAGGCAGAGAATGCCTGGAACAAAGTAACTGTAACTGTAAAATGTCCTGAAATGCCAATTAAAAATTGCAATAGTGGAGTTTTATTATAACTAACTCCTCCTTAATTATCAATCAATGAATTCTGCTGGAGAAAAAAAGAAGCCCATATTCTCTGTTGGGAAATTGATGCTAATTATTTTCTGTTAATTAAGTCTGTTCTGGGATTCAGATGTGCCATCCTTCAATTAAAAGATTGATGCATCAATGCTAACATAATGTTCAGAGTCCCCTTCTCAAGGCTTTGTAACCAGTGATAATCAAGTAGTGCCTGGTTTTTTCTTTCTTTCTTTTTTTAAGATCTTTTCTTTATTTACATTTAAAATGCTATCCCAAAAGTCCCCTATACCTTCCCCTGCCCTGCTCCCCTCCCCACCCACTCCTGCTTCCTGACCCTGGCGTTCCCCTGTACTGAGGCATATAAAGTTTGCAAGACCTAGGGGCCTCTCTTCCCAATGATGGCCAACTAGGCCATCTCCTGCTACATATGCAGCTAGAGACAGGAGCTCTGGGGGTACTGGTTAGTTCATATTGTTGTTCCTCCTATAGGGTTGCAGACCCCTTCAGCCCCTTGGGTGCTTTCTCTAGCTCCTCCATTGGGGGCCCCATGTTCCATCTTATAGATGACTGTGAGCATCCACTTCTGTATTTACCAGTGCCTGTTCTTTTAAATCTCTTGAATAACCATGGTTTTATCTGCAAACAAGAAATGTATATGTAGGCAATAATATGTGTACTTTAATATGGTACATATTAGGGTCTCGCCAGTACTTAAGGAAGACCTCTTTGAAATTTTGTGACTCAATTTCATGACTTTATTAAACAAATATTAAATACAGTATTGAGATGGGTACTTATCTATGTCAGAAAAAGATGGGGTATAGGATAATTAAATTTTCTCAGAACTCTAATATGCATATTAGTGAATTTCAGGAAATTTGTGAGTCAGACCACTACTTGACAATTATTTCAGCAAATTGTGGTTTTAATTACATATTGTAATTCTTCATATACAGCTCAAAAGTATAACTTCGTGGTTCCTAAACTTTCTCTTATTCTTTCTCAGAGGGAACAAGGTTCACTATAAAACAGTTCTTATAAGACATCAGCAGGTTTGGCTTCAATGTGCATGACAGGGTGGGGGTGTGTGGTGAGTCTCTAAAGGTCCACAACCTAAGGTGGAAAACAGAGTGAGCTTCCCTGGTCCCAAGAACTAGGAGCAACAACTTATTTATAAGTGGTCTGTTTAGCAGTTCACAACATTTTGGTATAGCAGCCCAAATGAACTAAAGTGAGGCTTATCTGCTCACAACATGATATCTTAGTCAAACGCGGGAAGAAATTCCTAGCAGCAGTGGTAGTACATGGCTTTAGGACTTGGGAAGTGAATGCAGGCAGATCTCTTTGAGTTCAAGACTGGCATGGTCTACAGAGGTAGTTTGAGGACAACCAAGGCTACATAGAGACCCTATAGAAAAAAATTAAAAATTTTTAAAAAAGAAAAAAAAAAGAAAAACTTTTCTATCCAAATAAAACTTATTCTGTAATGGAAGCATGAATTCAGTCAACAAGTTGTATGAACACTGTGCTCTTTGCTGCTGTGTTTGCAGATTTAGTCTCTATATGGAACATCTATCAGACTCATACAGTGTAATTCATCCCTGTGCCCCTATGTTTGCTCAAAGCATTTAAAGAGAAAGTGGACGAAAAGTAAGGTTTCATGCTTCTAGGTAAATAGCTCTGGGGGCGGGGTATCCCTCAACGGTGCCTGCTGTGCACAGATACACAGCAAAGAGCAAATGTGGCAAGACAGAGACAAGTGAGAGTATGAGTTTAGCACCGAGATCAAGCAGGACTGAATCAAGGAGGGCTTTATCACTATATCCTGGGCCCTCCTAGCTGTGTGACAGTCTGTAGGTGTACAGACCCTCTCATCTTTATGGAACTTAAGTAATCCCTTCCATGCCCTCTGAAAACATATTGATAGGGAGGAAAGCTCAGAAGCAAAACTCAGCCTCCACAGCATAGCAGTACCCACGGAATCCATACCTGGAAATGTGCCTCTTGCCTTGTTGGTCCAACTGGCAGAAAAGTGATGCCTTCCTTTTTTCCATCCTATTTTCCTTCTGCAAATAAACAGACTCTATTTCACCTGTGATAGGTGATTATGTGGCTTCCACTCAGCCCTTGTAATTCATTCATACCTCCCGGCATTCATGAGTCATGGGTCTTTTACACTTGTCAGGGAAACCTAATCCTTACCCTTCATGGGCCAGCTCTTCTAAAGATGGCTGAACATGTAATTGCCTTGAAGTGTAAAATATTTCCCACATTATTTATTACAGAAGTGCCTGCTAGCACCTCTGTGGTTGAGGAGGTTGTGTCAGCATTTTTATTATAACCCCCGATTTCCAACAGAACGTGTGCTCCAGGCTGAAACCCAACACATGGAAAATAAGTCCAGAAGGGAAGTTTCTACTACTTCTAAAAAATAAATAAATAAATTGCTTCGTGCATTTTTAAAGTTATGTGAAGGAAGGGGGCAGGGAAAAATGTCATAAAATGAACTTTTAATAGTTTCCTTTTGTGCTTTGAAGTTAGAATATTGAGAAGGGGGTGGTGTGGTAAATGTACTCACTAGGGCCGTAGGAGGGCAACCCCATCCTGTTAGGGCTAAATCGTTCTGTTAGGGCTACCCTTCTGTTCTCCCCACCCTTAAGAAGCCAAAGGAATACATGGAGCTTTGCCCACTTCAAATCTGGAAATACTCTCATGAAACGAGGGAATCTATTTGAATGGAAAAACATAACCTAAAAATTGGAAACCTGGCCATCTTCCTGAGTGACCCTGGTATGGCATGTGGTTAATGGGACCTGCTAAATTACTAATAGGAGTAGTTGATATAAAATGAGTTGTGTCCTCAAATATTCTCACTCCAGATTTGTAATTTTTCACGTGCGAGTCTAAGAAATTCACCAAGAACAACACAAGGCCATGAAGCTTTGGGTTACCTTTTCTATAGGATATCACCACCATCCTCTGGTCACTGTAATTTAAAAGCATAGTTACTTGGAGCCTAGCACTGCACGCTAGCACATGCCTTTAATCCTGGAACTCTGAAGGCAGAGGTAGGTGAATCTTTATGAATTTGTGGCTGCATGGTGAGATAATAGATAAATAGGTGATAAATAGATAGAGAGATGGATAGATAGATGATAAATAGATGGATAGGTAGATAGATGGGTGGACCAACCGACAGACAAACAGACACCACAGTTACTCAGGAGATCCTATTAGTGTGTGCTTTAGTTAAGGCTTATATTCCGTGACAAAACACCATGCCCAAAAGGGGAGTTAAGGGTGGGGCATTATTTGGCTTGTGCTTCCACACTGCTTTTCATCATCAAAGGAAGTTAGGACAGGAACTCAAATAAGGCAGGATCCTCGAGGCAGGAGCTGATGCAGAGACCATGTAGTGGAGCTGCTTACTGGCTTGCTTCTCTTGGTTTGTTCAGCCTGCTTTCTTATAAAAGCCAGAACCACCAGCCCAGGGATGGTATCACCCACAATGGACTGGGTCCACTCCAGTTCATTAATTGTGAAGATGCCTTATAGCTGGATCTCATGGAGGAATTTCTTCTCTCCTTCTTCTCTGATGACTCTAGCTTGTGTAAAGTTGACACATAAAACCAGCCAGTTCAACTGACTCCTTGTTAACTCGACACACGAACACATCACTATTAAGCCACAACCCTCCTTTCATATTCCTCCCCAAGATCTCACATTAAAAACAGAAGAAACTTTAGAAGTCACATGCTCTTTACAAATTCAAACACATTAAAAAATTCAGTCCCTTAAAATAACCATTCTTTTCAAATCCAGTCTTTTAAAACTCAACATTTCTTAACCGTGGGCTCTAGTAAAATGCTTTTTTACTTCAATGGGGAAAAATCAGGGCACAGGCGCAGTCAAATCAAAACAAAATCAAACACCAACTAACATTCCAATGTCTGGGATCCACTCATGATCTTCTGGTCTCCTCCAGAGGGCCTTGGCTCACTTCTCTATCCTTGCCCTCTGTAGCAAGCAGCCCGGCTTCTAGGTTCCTGGTGTTGCCACTCCACTGCTGCTGCAGTACTTGGTGGTCATTCCATGGTAGTGGCATCTCCAAAACAATGTAGTCTTCTGCTGTAACTAAGCCATACTTTCTCCAGTAGCCTCTCATAGGCCTGTTTCATGGTGCCAAACCTTGACTTCTTTGTATGATCTCTTCAGTCCTAGGCTTTCAACTGCCATTAAGACTGTGCCCTTTGGCAATGGTCTCTCACAGTGCCAAGTCTCAGGTGCCCCTCATGAGTCCTTCATACTTTCAAAACAAATGCCACCTGTGTGAATCTTACAAATTACCAAGCCTAGCTACCAGAATGGAGAATAGCTGTGACTGCCTTTGGAATACAGTTTTTCTGTGTTCTCAGAAAACACTTCCCAGAAGATTTTACTTCAGTAATGCTGGTCTAGTTTCATATCACCACTAATTTCTTCAATTTTTAAATCTTAATATTTTCAACATATATGCTCGTAAACATTCCATTCTGCAAGTGTTTATAAATAAATGAGTAACTCTTCATATAAACATGCTAATATAAATGTTAATGGTTATTTAATCAATGCTGCCTTTTCAATTTCAGTATTCTGTTGATTAAGATAAGCAGATTTGAAATGTTAATTTCAAATATATGTAAATTGTTGATGTGTACATACCTTTTAAATAAATGTAAGTCTTAAGAGATTAAAGTAGATTTTCAATTTCTTGCATAGTTGGAAAATCTTTTGTTTTTCTTTTGTTTCTTTTAATTTATTTTCTATTTACTTTGCATTCCAATCACAGCCCCCACTCCTTTTTTCCAGTCCCACCCTTACAAATCCTCTCCCTGATTGCACCCACCTTTTCTGCACAGAGAAGGGGTGGTTCCCCTTGGGTACCACCTCACCCTGGGGCACATAGTCCCAGCTGGTCTAGGCACATCTTTTCCCACTGAGGCCCAACCAAGCAATCCAAATATGGAGGAAGCAGATCCAATGCTCTGAAACAGAGACAGACACAGCCCCTGATTCTCCTGTTATGGGAACCACATGAACACCAAGCTCTACATATCCTACAAATGTGTAGTGGGTCTAGGTCTAGCTCCCGCATGTTCCATAATTGGTGGCCCAGGCTCTGTAAGCTCCCATGGTCCCAGGTTATTTGACTCTGTGGGTCTTTTTGTGCTTGACCTTGCTGCCTTGCTCACTTCTGTACACCACTCTTCCACAAGATTCCTCAGGCTCCACCTGATGTTTGGTTGTGGCTCTCTGCATCTGCCTCCATCTCCTGTTGGATGTATTCTCTCAGGACTCAGTTATGCTAGGCTCCTGTCTGCCAGCACAGCAGAGTATCATTAATAGTGTCAGGAGTTGGCTCTCTTACAAGGGACAGGTCTCCAGTTGAAGCAGTCATTGGTTGGCTGTTCCCTCAGTTTCTGCTTCACCTTTGTCCCTGCATATCTTATAGCCAAGACAAATTTGGGGTTGAACGTTTTGTGGGTAGATTGATGTTTCCATCCTTCCTATGGAAGTCCTGCCTGGCTACAAGAGGTGGACATTTTAGTCTCTATATCCCACTCTGGTAGGAATCTAAGCTCAGGTTACCCCCATAGACTTCCCAAATCCTCTCCCATCCTAGGCTTCAAGTTAGTCACCAGAGATGCACCCTGCCCCTGCCAATCTCCATTCTCACTCCCAGGCTTCCCTCACCCTTCCCACATGATGACTACCTCACCACTTCCCCTCTTTACCTCCTCTCCTACCCAGTTCCTTCTCTCTATCCACCTCTGTATGACTATGTAGTTTTCCCTTCTGAGATTCACACATCCTTCCTTGGGACCTCTTTATTATCCAGCCCCTTTAGGTTTGTGGATTGTAACATGGTTACCCTTCCCTTTATAGCAAGACACTGCAAACACATAGGTCAATTTAAATATGACATTAGGAAACAATTTAATTTTGTGTTACTTAGTTGAGATGTAAGAAACTATCAGATAGCTTCCCTTGGTACTGAGGGTACAGTAACAGCAAACTGCAGGTAGTTCCTCTACACTCATCCAGAGTAAGGAGTCATGTTTGGGACACTGAACAGAGGACATGAATGGATAGAGCATAATGCAAATGGATGTCTCCAAACACCATAGCCTTTTCTACAAGTAATCAATTTTAAGTTACCTAAGGTTATTTAATATTTTAGTACAATTTTGCAATAGTCAACTCCTCATGGAGTGTTTATGACTTTACAAGCACGAAAAAAAAAAAAAAACAATTTTGAAAGAAGCAATGCCTTCTGTCATCATTGTAGAAATACAGACTCACCTATATGGACCCCTAAAAGACATCCATATTAAGTACATGTAATCTGTTAATGTTGTACAGAAGTCAGGTATTCATAGAGGTGCTAAATTAGGAATCCTGAGGTAAGATTACCCAGCATCATCTTCAAGATGGCCCTACCTGATATTACAAGCATCTTTCCACACACCTTTTATGATTATTTTGACACAGTATTTTTATTGGTTATTTGGTAATTTCATATAATGTACCCTGATCACCATTACATTCCAGTTCTCTCAGGTCTACCCTCTCACCCTTGTGGCCTCCCACTCCAAAATATTTTTTAAAACCCAATTTGTTCTGCCTGGATAGTCATTAGAGCATGACCAAGCTCCTAGTGGCCTGTCTCATAAAGAAAAGTGAGTCCTTCCCCATGCCCACTAGTTGCCATCTATTGGCT
The DNA here is from genome assembly GCF_000001635.26 of Mus musculus. NCBI lineage: Eukaryota > Metazoa > Chordata > Mammalia > Rodentia > Muridae > Mus > Mus musculus. The sequence continues at coordinate 19,728,518 of NC_000067.6, read as the reverse complement.
ATACTTGATCTTCCTTATCATATTTTTTGTGAATTATCTTTGATGCCTTCCTGTTTATGCTGTTGCATTGGGGAAAGGGGAGTTGTCACAGAAGCCTTTTCTGTCTTTCTCAACTGTGAGACTGACTATAGCCAAAGTCAATTAATACCACAGCAGAAGAAGCTTCCTTGTCTGTTATGGTACTCAAGAGCATGGACCATGTTTCTTGGAAGCAGTCCATGCCCTGGATATCAACATGGATTCAGGGGGCAGGAGAGACCACAGATATCTACCTAGCCTTGAGTGGTACTAGGGCTATAGACATCAATACTGTTCCAGCTGTAGCAGGACCATGGACCCAGACATGGCCCCCAGCAGCAGCACAGACCACAGACATCAACATTGTCTCCAGAACATGGGCCATGTACACAAACAAGGGCCTGATGGCATCCTGGATCACAGACATCAATATGGTTTCATGTAACAGCACAAACCATGGGCATTCTCATGGCTTTGGCAGTAACATAAGCCTCAGACACTGATATGGTTCAACCCCTCTCTATAGCTTATTCAATGCTCCATTTCTCCATCCATCCCACACCTCCATTGAAAATTCATTAGACACAGTCACATTGGAAACTGCTGCTCATCACTCAGTGTGTGTGTGTATCCCACACAGTTCTACGTGCAACATGCAAATACACATTATCATGAGCCATTGATCTGTATTAGAGACTAGTCTCTGAAGGACCATAAATACTGGACAATCGCTGATATTTCTTGATCACAGCCATGCTTTGGTGGTGATGGTGTGCTATTGGATGTCTTCTGCAGCACCAGCTCCTTCTCATGGTCCAATGGCTCATGGATGGAGTAGGTGTTACAGTTAACCTACTCAAAGTGCTGGATTCAGACATGAATGGCAGCTGAGTTGGTCAGCCTGTGCCCAAGAGTCAGGCTCTTCTGGTTCCATTCCAAGAGTCTTTATATAGAGAGAGTATTCAACAGACAAATCTTTGAGGGGAAAAAAAAAACAAAACAAAAACAAAAACAAAGGAAGAAGAGCAATGTGATGATGGAGTCAGAAATTGTAAGGCTGTGACTATATGCCAATGAATGCCTGTAACCCCCAGAACATGGGAGAGGGAGAACATGGAATCTTTTTTTAGAGTGTCCAAGCAAATATTGCCCTGGGTCACTTTCATTTCAGACTATTGACCTAGTTCTATAAAACAATCCATTTACACTATTCCATGCTACCAAATCTGTGATCATTTCTTTTAGTCACAGAGGACTCATGCAGTGAAGAAACAGAATTCTCTTTCCAATTACATTAAGTATTAAAGTCCAGGGTATAGGTTGAGTAGGTGGGGTAGGGGCAGGGAATTCCTCAAACATACAGATAAATTCAAATTGTTGATTTTCCCACCAATGGGATATAGTTTCCTGTAATCCAGTACTCAAGAACACCCAGGTTTGAGACCAGGTTTGAGTTACAAAATGAGACTCTGAAAAAACAATTTCAGCTATACATGTGAAATCACTATTTCCAAATTATGGCTAATGTGATCCATGCCATAGGAGGTATGTCTTGTGGCAGTAGCCAGTTTTAATATTTACTTTTTGAATTGAAACTGTCTTTTACCTGTAAATTACTTCTAAAGTGTTTTTAAAGCCTTGTATGTTTCATAATAGTCTTTCAAATAACCTTCAGTAAAACCAAATATAATTAAATGCAAAAAATGACAATGAAAATGTTCCTCAAATAGATGTGCTGTCTAATGGTAAGAAATAACATTGTTGGCCTGAGCACCCTGGAGAGCAATCTTGGTTCCCGGATTCTGCCAAGACTAGTCTGCTAAGGTGAGAGTGTGGACTACAGAAGCTAACAGCTTCCGGGACAGGTGGAAGCCACGCAGCTTCTCAGGCAGATCCCGTTTCAGGCTCCAGACATCTGGGCACCTTCCCTTCCAGAGGAGAGGTGTCTGCCCTGCCTGGGATAGCTTTGCCAGAGCACCCAGGGGAGCCATCTTGGTTCCCAGATCCTACCTAGACTATTCTGCACAGGTGAGAGTGTGGACTACAGAAGCTAACAACTTCTGGGACAGGCCCTTTTTGGGCCTTCATCTTCTGCCAGGAGACAGGTCCGAACGACAGATATCTGTGCACCTTCCCTGCAAGAGGAGAGCTTGCCTGCAGACAGTCCTCTAACCACTGAAACTCAGGAGAGAGCTAGGTCTGCTGATAGAGGCTAACAAAATCACTAGAGGAACAAGCTCTAACCACAAACAACTGTAACAACTAACTCCAGAGATTACCAGATGGTGAAAGGCAAATGTAAGAATATAACTAACAGAAACCAAGACCACTCACCACCATCAGAAACAAGCATTCCCACCTCAGCCAGTCATGGGCACCCCAATACACCTGAAAAGCTAGACCTGGATTTAAAAGCATATCGTATGATAATGGTAGAGGACATCAAGAAGGACTTTAATAACTCAGTTAAAGAAATACAGGAGAACACTGCTAAAGAGTTACAAGTCCTTAAAGAAAAACAGTAAAACAAAACCAAACAGAAGTCCTTAAGGAAAAACAGGAAAACACATCCAAACAGGTGATGGAAATGAACAAAATCATACTAGACCTAAAAAGGGAAATAGACACAATAAGAAAACCCAAAGTGAGGCAACACTGGAGATAGAAATCCTAGGAAAGAAATCTGGAACCATAGATGCAAACATCAGGAACAGAATACAAGAGAAGAAAGAGAGAATCTCAGGTGCAGAAGATTCCATAGAGAACATCTGCAAAACAATCAAAGAAAATGGAAAATGCAAAAAGATCCTAACTCAAAATATCCAGGAAATACAGGACACAATGAGAAGACCAAACCTACGGATAATAGGAGTGGATGAGAATGAAGATTTTCAACTCAAAGGACCAGCAAATATATTCAACAAAATTATAGAAGAAAACTTCCCAAACCTAAAGAAAGAGATACCCATGAACATACAAGAAGCCTACAGAACTCCAAATAGACTGGACCAGAAAAGAAATTCCTCCCAACACATAATAATCAGAACAACAGATGCACTAAATAAAGCTAGACTATTAAAAGCAGTAAGGGAAAAAGTTCAAGTAACAAATAAAGGCAGGGCTATCAGAATTAAAACAGATTTTTCACAAGAGACTATGAAAGCCAGAAGATCCTGGACAGATGTTATACAGACACTAAGAGAACACAAATGCCAGCCCAGGCTACTATACCCAGCCAATCTTTCAATTAACATAGATGGAGAAATCAAAGTATTCCATGACAGAACCAAATTCACACATTATCTTTCCAAGAATCCAGCCCTTCAAGGATAATAGCAGAAAAAAAAATACAAGGACAGAAACCATGCCCTAGAAAAAGCAAGAAAGTAATCCTCAACAAACCTAAAAGAAGACAGGCACAAGAACAGAATGCCAAATCTAACAACAAAAATAGTAGGAAGCAACAATTACTTTTCCTTAATATCTCTCAATATCAATGGACTCAATTCCCCAATAAAAAGACATAGACTAACAGACTGGCTACACAAACAGGACCCAACATTATGCTGCTTACAGGAAACCCATCTCAGGGAAAAAGACAGACACTACCTCAGAGTGAAAGGCTGGAAAACAGTTTTCCAAGCAAATGGTCTGAAGAAACAAGCTGGAGCAGCCATTCTAAAATCTACAAAATCAACTTCCAACCCAAAGTGATCAAAAAAGACAAGGAGAGACACTTCATACTCATCAAAGGTAAAATCCTCCAAGAGGAGCTCTCAACTCTGAATATCTACGCTCCAAATGCAAGGGCAGCCACATTCGTTAAAGAAAATTTAATAAAGCTCAAAGCACACATTGCAGCTCACAAAATAATAGTGGGAGACTTCAACATGCCACTTTCATCAATAGACAAATCGGGGGGAAAAAAAAAACTAAAGAGGGACACAGTGAATCTAATAGAAGTTATGAAACAAATGGATCTGACAGATATCTACAGAACATTTTATCCCAAAACAAAAGGATATACCTTCTCAGCACCTCATGGTACCTTCTCCAAAATCGACCATATAATTGGTCACAAAACAGGCCTTAACAGATACAAAAATATTGAAATTGTCCAATGCATCCTATCAGATCACCATAAACTAAGGCTGATCTTCAATAACAACATAAATAATGGAAAGTCAACATTCAAGTGGAAACTGAACAACACTTTTCTCAACCATACCTTGATCAAGGAAGGAATAAAGAAAGAAATTAAAGACTTTTTAGAGTTTAATGAAAATGAAGCCACAACATACCCAAACTTATGGGACACAATAAAAGCATTTCTAAGAGGAAAATTCATAGTTCTGAGTGCCTCCAAAAAGAAACTAGAGAGAGCACATACTACCAGCTTGACAACACACATAAAAGCTCTAGAACAAAAGGAAGAAAATTCACCAAAGAGGAGTAGACTGCAGGAAATAATCAAACTCAGGGGTGAAATCAACCAAGTGGAAACAAGAAGAACTATTCAAAGAATCAACCAAATGAGGAGCTGGTTCCTGAGAAAATCAACAAGAGAGATAAACACTTAGCCAGACTCAGGAGAGGGCACAGGGACAGCATCCTAATTAACAAAATCAGAAATGAATAGGGAGACATAACACCAGACCTTGAGGAAATCCAAAACACCATCAGATCCTTCTATAAAAGGCTATACTCAACAAAACTGGAAAACCTGGATGAAACGGACAAATTTTTATACAGATACCAGGTAACAAAGTTAAATCAGGATCAGGTTAATGATCTAAACAGCCCAATATCCCCTAAAGAAATAGAAGCAGTCATTAATAGTCTCCCAACCAAAAAAGGCCCAGGAACAGATGGGTTTAGTGCAGAGTTCTATCAGACCTTCAAAGAAGATCTAATTCCAGTTCTGCACAAACTATTCCACAAAATAGAAGCAGAATGTACTCCATCCAACTCATTCCATGAAGCCACAATTACTCTGATACCTAAACCACAGAAAGACCCAACAAAGATAGAGAACTTCAGACCAATTTCCCTTATGAATATCGATGCAAAAATACTCAATAAAATTCTCTCTAACTGAATCCAAGAACACATTAAAACAATCATCCACCCTGACCAAGTAGGTTTCATTCCAGGAATGCAGGGGTGATTTAATATACGGAACTCCATCAAAGTAATCCATTATATAAACAAACTCAAAGACAGAAACCACATGATTATCTCGTTAGATGCAGAGAAAGCATTTGACAAAATCCAGCAAGCCTTCATGATAAATCATGGAAAGATCAGGGATTCAATGCCCATGCCTAAACATGATAAAAGCAATCTACAGCAAACCAGTAGCCAACATCAAATTACATGGTGAGAAGCTGGAAGCAACCCCACTAAAATCAGGGACTAGGCAAGGCTGCCCATTTTCTCCATACCTATTCAACATTGTACTTGAAGTCCTAGCTGGAGCAATTAGACAACAAAAGGAGATCAAGGGGATACAAATTGGAAAGGAAGAAGTCAAAATATCACTTTTTGCAGATGATATGATAGTATATATAAGTGACCCTAAAAATTCCACCAGAGAACTACAAACCTGATAAACAGCTTCAATGAAGTAGCTGGATACAAAATTAACTCAAACAAGTCAATGGCCTTTAGCTACACAAAGGGTAAACAGGCTGAGAAAGAAATTAGAGAAACAACACCCTTCTCAATAGTCACAAATAATATAAAATACCTTGGCGAGACTCTAACTAAGGGAGTGAAAGATCTATATGATAAGAACTTCAAGCTGGGGTTGGTGGCACACGCCTTTAATCCCAGCACTCCGGAGGCAGAGGCAGGCAGATTTCTGAATTCGAGGCCAGCCTGGTCTACAGAGTGAGTTCCAGGACAGCCAGGGCTACAGAAAAACCCTGTCTTGAAAAACGAAAAAAAAAAAAAAAAACTTCAAGTCTCTGAAGAAAGAAATTAAAGAAGATCTCAGAAGATGGAAAGATCTCCCATGCTCATGGATTTGCAGGATCAATATAGTAAAAATGGCTATCTTACCAAAAGCAATCTACAGATTCAATGCAATCCCAATCAAAATTCCAACTCAATTCTTCAACGAATTAGAAAGGGCAATCGGCAGATTCATCTGGAATAACAAAAAACCGAGGATAGCAAAAACTCTTCTCAAGGATAAAAGAACCTCTGGTGGAATCACCATGCATGACTTAAAGCTGTACTACAGAGCAATTGTGATAAAAACTGCATGGTACTGGTATAGCGACAGACAAGTAGACAAATGGAATAGAATTGAAGACCCAGAAATGAACCCACACACCTATGGTCACTTGATCTTTGACAAGGGAGCTAAAACCATCCAGTGGAAAAAAGACAGCATTTCAAGAAATGGTGCTGGCACAACTGGCAGTTATTATGAAGAAGAATGCGAATTGATCCGTTCCTATCTCCTTGTACTAAGGTCAAATCTAAGTGGATAAAGGAACTCCACATAAAACCAGAGACAGTGAAACTTATATAGGAGAAAGTGGGGAAAAGCCTCAGAGATATGGGCACAGGGGAAAAATTCCTGCTGTAAGATCGAGAATCAATGAATGGGACCTCATAAAATTCCAAAGCTTCTGTAATGCAAAAGACACCATCAATAAGACAAAAAAGCTACCAACAGATTGGGAAAGGATGTTTTCCTATTGTAAATCAGATAGGGGACTAACATCCAATATATATAAAGAACTCAAGAAGGTGGAAATGGACTGCAAAAAGTCAAATAACCCCATTACAGTTGGGCCTAAGAGCTAAACAAAGAATTCTCACCTGAGTAATACCGAATGGCTGAGAAGCACCTGAAAAAAATGTTCAGCATCTTTAATCATCAGGGAAATGCAAATCAAAACAACCCTGAGATTCCACCTCACACCAGTCAGAATGGCTAAGATGAAAAATTCAGATGACAGCAGATGCTGGCGAGGATGTGGAGAAAGAGGAACACTCCTCTATTGTTGGTGCAACCACTCTGGAAATCAGTCTGGCGGTTCCTCAGAAAATTGGTAGTAGTACCAGAGGATCGCACAATACCTCTCCTGGGCATATATGCAGAAGATGTTCTAACTGGTAAGAAGGACACATGCTCCACTATGTTCATAGCAGCCTTATTTATAATAGCTAGAAGCTGGAAAGAACCCAGATGCCCCTCAACAGAGGAATGGATACAGAAAATGTGGTACATCTACACAATGGAGTACTACTCAGCTATTAAAAAGAATGAATTTATGAAATTCCTAGCCAAATGGATGGACCTGGAGGCATCATCCTGAGTTAGGTAACCCAATCACAAAAGAACTGACATGATATGTACTCACTGATAAGTGGATATTAGCCTAGAAACTTAGAATACCCAAGATATAAGATACAATTTGCAAAACACATGAAACTCAAAAAGAACGAAGACCAAAGTGTGGACACTTTGCCCCTTCTTAGAATTGGGAACAAAACACCCATGGAAGGAGTTACAGAAACAAAGTTTGGAGCTGAAGCAAAAGGATGGACCATCTAGAGAGTGCCATGTCCAGGGATCCATCCCATAATCAGCCTCCAAACGCTGACACCATTGCATACACTAGCAAGATTTTGCTGAAAGGACCCTGATATAGCTGTCTCTTGTGAGGCTATGCTGAGCCTAGCAAACACAGAAGTGGAGGCTCACAGTCAGCTATTGGATGGGTCACATGGCCCCCAATGGAGGATCTAGAGAAAGCACCCAAGGAGCTAAAGGGATCTGCAACTCTATAGGTGGAACAACAATATGAACTAACCAGTACCCCCTGGAGCTTGTATCTCTAACTGCATATATATCAGAAGATGGCCTAGTAGACTATCAATGGAAAGAAAGGCCCATTGGTCTTGCAAACTTTATATGCCTCAGTACATGGGAACATCAGGGCCAAGAAGTGGGAGTGGATGGGTAGGGCAATGGGTAGGGGATGGTATGGTGGACTTTTGGGATAGCATTGGCAATGTAAATGAAGAAAATACCTAATAGAAAAATAATAATAAAAGATATCACTTTCAAACATTGCTGCTTCGTTCTAAAAAATAAATTTACTTTCAATGTTTGGGATTAAAAATATGTACTAAGGGTGTGTCTGAATTTCAGTAAAAGGGATTAAATGTGTGACACCCCAACAGAGAGAAGCCATCTTGCTACATTAAAAGTCCTCTACAATTATTTATTCTGAAACAACAAAATAATTGTAAAATAGTATACATGGGAACCTTGAAAAAACACAATGCTCAGATTTGTGTATACAAAAATTTTGAAGCAATTATTTTAAATAAATTATTATGAAGAATGGAAAATGTGAGCCTATTATAACTGTTCTACGGTAATATCATAAAGAGATTAATTACCAAAAGAAATAACAAAAACATATTTATTAAAATTCAATAAAAACTCACATTATCAAAACACTATTATTTTTAGTTTGTAGGAAAAATGATAAACTACAAATAAATACAAGGTTGACATTTCAAACATGATCCTTTAATATTATTATAATAGTAAAAATGAAACCGTTATAAAATGGTATAGTAATAACCTGAATAATAATAAACTGAATAATACCCATGCTTGTGATCATATTTTAAGTAGTATACTTTTGTATGAATTTGAAGAAAACTATTAAGTTTTCTGTGAATTTAATAACATCACCTTTCATATTTTGATACATAAAATATGTATACAATTATTTACAGAGTTAAAAGCAAATAAAGTTATACTCATCAAGCATAAACAACAGATTGTTTTGTTGTGTAATAACATGTTTATTTGAAATGCATGAATAAAAAATATTTGTTATTAAAAAAAAGAAATAACATTGTTTAATTTTGGTACAAAAAGAGAGCCTGTGGTTGGGATGAATTCAACAGTGATGTTTGAAGGTAATATTAGAGCTTGATAGATGAGTCCTTTTGGGTCATTTTAATAGGTGATCAAATGCCAACTATTACTTTCATAGTTGAAAAAGCTTCCAATGTCTTCAAATGAGGTTTGTATCTTTTAAGAAGTATGCTAAAATTTAACTAAAAGGCAAACAGAAACTCATCTTTCCTTAATTGTAGAATTATTCAATAATTCTCTCTGGGGAAACAACTGCCTTTAAGCAATTCATCCAGAAGTCAAAATGTTGAGAGAAGAGTGGATTTTGGTAAATCATGTTTTATGGTATTTAATGATAGACCTTTTCCTATTTTAAGTTTTGTTGTCAGAAGTTTTTTCAAAGTATATTGTCTTTTATGACAATTTACACACACACACACACACACACACACACACACACACACACAAACACATACACACACACACACACACTTCATTCTGTAAGTTCTCCTCCTCTAGGTAACCTTGACTGATATGTTCAATAACCACAGACGTGTAGTTTCACAAAAGATATTATGGGTGACTCTTTATAATTTGTCCTACACAATCGTCTCCACTTTATTCCACTCTTCTTTTTCAGGGCTGATAGTTTGTATCTTCCAGCAAATAAATACCCCTGCTTATTTTGTCTCTGTTTTTATAATTATTTTCCCTTGGCCAAATGGACAAGTGGTGCCAATTCTTCCTATCCTCAAGTATACATCCTTTCTTTATCTCTCTTTTGCTGAACTCCTTCAACATACCCCCCCCCCATGCAGTTTAACCAAAGCGCCAATTGCATTCCAACTAGTAATATCTTATTGAATCAGATGTGGGAATTTTGTTTCTTCAAGATAATTTATGAGATATAAATTTAGAGACATAAATTTGTGAGAATAAATTTAGAATCACCTTGAGGACAAGGTCAGCATCCTTACTATGATCTTTAGCCATCATCTCTATCTTGAGTGAAGTTATATTTCCTAAATGTATACAGATGATGGATTTCAGTAGATTCAATTTAACCTACCTACAATCTCTTGCAATGTGGAAAACCAGAGATCAGAAAAGACGATTTTTTTCACTAATTAGTCCTTTAAAAAAAAAAAAAGCTTCCTTTCAGCAGGTACTTCCTGGCATCCATAATAGTGTCTGGATTTGGTAACTGTATATGGGATGAATCCCCAGGTGGGACAGTCTCTGTGTGGCCTTTCCTTTAGTCTCTGCTATACTCTTTATCTCCATATTTGCTCCTGTGAGTATTTTGTTCTTCTTCTAAGAAGGGCCAAAGCACCCACACTTTGGTCTTCCTTCTTATTGAGCTTCATGTGGTCTGTGAATTGTATCCTGGTTATTTGGAGCTTTGGGGCTAGTATTCAGTTATCAGTGAGTGCACACCATGTACTTTCTTTTGTGATTGGGTTACCTCACACAGGATGATATTTTCTAGTTTTATCCACTTGCCTAAGAATTTCGTGATTTCATCATTTTTAATAGCCGAGTAGTACTCCATTGTGTAAATGTAACACATTTTTTTTGTACCCATTCCTCTGTTGAAGGACATCTGATTCTTTCCACCTTCTGGCTATTGTAAATAAGACTGCTATGAACATAATGGAGCATGTGTCCTTGTTATGTGTTGAAGCATCTTTTGGGTATATGCCCAGCAGTGGTATACCTGGGTTCTCAGGTAGTAGTATGTCCAATTTTGTGAGTAAGTGCCAGACTGATTTCCAGAGTGGTTACACCACCTTGCAATCCCACCAGCAATGAGGAGTGTTTCTTTTTCTCCACATCCTCGCCAGCATCTCCTGTCACCTGAGTTTTTTATTTTAGCCATTCTGACTGGTGAAAGAAGCCTGATATGGCTGTCTCCTGAGAGGCCCTGCCAGAGCCTTGCAAATACAGAGGTAGATGTTAGCAGCCAACCATTGGACTGAGCACAGGGTCACTAATTGAGGAGTTAGAGAAGGACTGAAGGAGTTGAAGGGGTTTGCAACCCCATAGGAAGAACAACAATATCAACCAACCAGACACTCACCCCCCCCCCCCCCGTGAACTCCCAGGGACTAAGCCATCAATGAAGGAGTACACCTGGCTCCAGCTGCATATGAAGTAGAGGATGGTCTTGCCATTCATCAATGGAAAGAGAGAAACTTGGTCTTATGAAGGCTCTATAGATGCCCCAGTGTAGGGGAATCAAGGGCAGGGAGGTGGGGGTGGGTTAGTGAGAAGAGGAACACCCTCATAGAAGCAGGGGGAGGGAGGATGGGATAGGGGGTTTCCTGGAGGGAGTGAATGAAAGGAGATAACATTAGAAATTTAAATAAAGAAAATATCCAATAAAGAAAAAAAATAGAAAAGCTCCCACACTTGCCCTGAGACCCAGTGTAAAGGGGCGTGCCTATTTGTTATTTCACCTGTCTCTCCAACTTAATTAAAGAACTATTTCTTTGGCACTTGAACTTCACTCTCTTTTGGTTTTATAAAGTAATAATTGCATATAGAGCTCATGGTTAGGACCTAGTTGTGGACTTCAAAATCTCTTTTGCTTTTGATGTGCAGCCAGGGATAAAAATCCCCTCCCTTAGAAAAACATTCAAGAATCTGGAGGCACTTGTAAAAAGGAAACCAGATTTAGGCAAGTATGTGGGTCCTTCAGTGGTTGCTGTGGAGACACACAGACATATTCACTACCATATTCATACTCACCATTGAAGAATTCAGCATGCAGGAGAACGATTTTTTTTTTTTTGGCTTACTTTTGGCTAGGTTGTAAAACATGCATCCTTTGCGTTCCTATGGGCAAAATCTAGAGACTGGTTGATTTATAAAGAATATACACTTATTTTTCCCATCTCTAGAAGTTAAGAAGTTGCTATATCAGATGGATTTTCTATGCTAGATATATTTTTTTTTTAATACTTGGTTGAAAAGTCAGGTCAAGGCATGAGGCTATAGCATGGCACCTATAAGAAAGTACAGGTGTTTCCAATTTCCTGAGGAGTCGTTGGAAATCAGTCTGAAACATTTGTGCTGACCTGGATTCCCCACAATTTAAATGCACGAGTAACAGTTGCTCATAAGTTCTTATAAGTGAGTCGTTGGTAACACAGAGGATAATATTTAACTGAAGAAATCGTTAGAGTTTGACAAGTTACCCTTGAGATGGATATGAATATGAGAAATCCATCCGTTTGTATGAGAAAAGGAGCAGTAAGAGATTAGTCACAGTAAGTGGCAATTATGGTGTACACCACAGTACTCTATGCTTTACATATAAGCAGCTACTTTCACAATATCCTAAAACATCATTATTTTTGACACTTCGTGGAAGAGGAACCAGGATTTATTTATCTATGGTCATTTTTCTAGTTCAAGGAGATATTGAGACATTAGATCTTCCTGTACCCATTTCTATTCTTTTTATGGTACACAATTCGACTTCTCTCTTTTGAACTGTACCCCAAGACTTTACTATCAAATTCTTTCTAATACCATTTGTTTTTCTGGCACACAAAAATACATGATCATTGACACCATTCCCACTTTAAGTCCATGGAATCAACTCCAATTCCCTTCCTCAATGATGTTCTATTTTTATTCTAGTAGGTAGATTCTAGTTATTTACAAAGAAATGGGACAAAGCAATTATGAACTTCTTCTAGCATTTGGATCCCATAAGATACACATACACAGACTGTGCACTCCATTTTCTTCCTGAGCATAAAATCTATACTGCTGGGATGGGGTAAGAGAGGGGTTCTCTACAGCCTTGTCTGTATTGCCTTTCCAGCTGTCACCATCAGCACTGTCTGGAAAGGTAGCATCCATCACCCCAGGACAGACCAAAGGCAACGATGTAAGTGAAGCTTGGATGCCTGATTGACCATGTTAACCCTGCTCAGAAATGTTATGCTTAAGTTATGTGTCTTCCAGGCTAAATCAATACATGGACTCCGCTGGCTGAGCACCTAGGTCACAGACCCTGGATCAATAGTCAGAGAGAAATAAGTGAAGAGATGCATGAGGAAAATTAATAGGAGAAATTTTACTTCCTAAAACTTGGTCTTGGGAGATAGTACAAAAATTCAATTTCCTTGACCTTCCTCATATTTTCTAGTTAGCATTAAGATGGGAGATGATATTTTGTAAATAATATCTCAGAGTCGAATTTATTCATGTCTACCATATATATGCTCTGCATGTAACCGAACTTTAAGGTTGGGAAGGAAGGGTAAACAAAATTTGTTCAAAGATGAATATAATTGTTAGGAGAGTGGGAGTCATTAAAATCTAGCTCAGAGTCTGTGTGAACTTTGCCCTGTACCATAAAATAATTAAATGCACTACCAGAATTTCATCTTACATTAGAGACAATGATACTGAAACATACAATTATTATGTATATTTAAATAAGTTAACATCCACACGTTTTTAAAAAGACTTTGCAGAATACAATGATCACTGTATAATAATGTACATTAGTTTAAAACCTTGCCTTTCCCTTTCTAACCTGTTGTTCCTCTGCTTTCTTCTTCTTCTACCATTCCTCTCTAGTCCTAATACTCCTCCAGTCCAGGGTATCTATATTGCTTTGCCTGCATCCAGCATGTTCTTCCTCCAGAATTCTGCATGGCCCTGAAAAGCACCTACTCAGAGGTTTGCTTGGCACTCGCTCACAATCTTCTTCCATCTTTTCTCCTCATCAGAATATAGTACACTAGCACGTGCTGATCCGGTTGTCTACTTGCCAGTCTCCCATCCACCCTCAAATGTAAGCTCCTTGAGAACAAGTGGCTCTTAAATGTCTGCCTGTATCTTCAGAAAAATAGTAGAGTATAGTAGTATTTCTAGACCCATGCTGAGAACTATTGACTCTCAAGTCTTCCCAAAGAGCAACCAAAAATACCCAAAGGCAGGCTATGTGTGGTTAAGTAATTACTTAAGTCATTTAGTCTACAGAGTCAGAGCACCTGGGTGGTATGGAAAAAAATGTATTTCCAAATTTGACTTTAGGTTTTCACCCAGAATGATATTGGAGAGATACTGACTTATGAAGAAAACTGTGTTAGCCCCTGACTTGGAGGGGCTCTCCATCTATTTCATTCTAAGAATCCTTCTCCATATCTCATATGAAGATGTTTCTCAATGAATATTTCAATTCAAATGGAAACCAGAGAGCTCTTTTGCTAGTATTTATTTTTAATTTATTTGATAATTTATTAATACTATATGAGATTACTTGAGAATACATACAATGAAACATAGTCACATCTAAACCCATTTTCCCCTTTCAACTCTTCCCTGATTCCCCCCAACTCATCCTCCCAGAAACTATCTAGGAGTCACGGCCCTAAGTTTGAAAGATAAAACTTAATTAACATGCTTTTATTAAGCAATTCTTTCACATGCCATCATCATTATCTCTTGAATACAAAATAAATATAAGAAATCATAGTGCTCCCTAGCAACTTTTTTATCCAGTTTGCTGTAACTATAACAAATACTGAGTTAATTAACTTAAAAAAAAAAAAGTTGATTTTGGCTCACAGTTTGGGAGATTCTCCTCCTGGACTGATTGTTGTTTTGGAGTCTGGCATCAGGCAGCATACCATAGCATGAACTCATGTTGAGCATACTGCTCATTTCATGGCAGTGGGTCAGGAAAAAGAAAATAAAGAAGAGGAGGGGGCTGTAGTTCCTTAGAGGTCATTTTGACCTACTTGTTTTGAGAAGTGTAAATACAGACGAAGCTGTGACAACAGAGTGGATATTACAGGGGAAATTTACATCTATGAAGAGAATCTACACATGTCAGTGTGTATTTGTCCCTGATCCATGGAAAACAAAATGGATGACTCTCAAGAGTACAAACCCCTAGTCATAATCCATGATTTGTCTTCCCTACCTTCTCCTTATTTTTAATAATTACTATGGAAACCAGAGTTTTGTGTCACATCATAGTCACCTCACTCTAAATTTCCTGTGTATATATGAAGTTTGCATTACTGTTAGGTTAAGGTTTCTATTGTTGTGATGAGGAGATACCATGACCCTGGCAACTCTAAGGAAAGCGTATAATCAGGGTTGGCTTACAGGTCAGAGGTTTAGTCCAGTATCATCATTGCAAGAAGCATGGGGGGTATGCAGGTAGACCTTGATACCTATATCCAGTTATAATTATAGAAATGAGAGTTCTATAACTGGGTAGGCAGGTAGCACGAAGCAACTGAGAGACACTTCATTCAACAATGCAAAACCTACTTTCATAAGGCCACACCTCCTAACAGTGCCACTCCTTATGAGCCTATGGGTACCATTTTCTTTCTTTTTTTCTTTTTCTTTTTTTTTCCATTTTTTATTAGGTATTTAGCTCATTTACATTTCCAAAGTTATACCAAAAGTCCCCCATACCCACCCCCCCACTCCCCTACCCCCTCACTCCCCCTTTTTGGCCCTGGCGTTCCCCTATACTGGGGCATATAAAGATTGCAAGTCCAATGGGCCTCTCTTTGCAGTGATGGCCAACTAGGCCATCTTTTGATACATATGCAGCTAGAGACAAGAGCTCCGGGGTACTGCTTAGTTCATATTGTTGTTCCACCTATAGGGTTGCAGTTCCCTTTAGTTCCTTGGGTGCTTTCTCTAGTTCCTCCATTGGGGGTCCTGTGGTCCATTCAATAGCTGACTGTGAACATCCACTTCTGTGTTTGCTAGGCCCTGGCATAGTCTCACAAGAGACAGCTATATCTGGGTCCTTTCAGCAAAATCTTGCTAGTGTATGCAATGGTGTCAGTGTTTGGAGGCTGATTATGGGATGGATCCCTGGATATGGCAATCACTAGATGGTCCATCTTTTCGTCACACTTCCAAATTGTGTCTCTGTAACTCCTTCCATGGGTGTTTTGTTTCCTATTCTAAGAAGGGGCAATGTGTCCACACTTTGGTCTTCGTTCTCTTGAGTTTAATGTGTTTAGCAAATTGTATCTTATATCTTGGGTATCCTAAGTTTCTGGGCTAATATCCACTTATCAGTGAGTACATATTGTGAGAGTTCCTTTGTAATTGGGTTACCTCACTCAGGATGATGCCCTCCAGGTCCATCCATTTGGCTAGGAATTTCATAAATTCATTCTTTTGAATAGCTGAGTAGTACTCCATTGTGTAAATATACCACATTTTCTGTATCCATTCCTCTGTTGAGAGACATCTGGGTTCTTTCCAGCTTCTGGCTATTATAAACAAGGCTGCTATGAACATAGTGGAGCATGTGTCCTTCTTACCGGCTGGGGCATCTTCTGGATATATGCCCAGAAGAGGTATTGCTGGATCTTCCGGTAGTACTATGTCCAATTTTCTGAGGAACTGCCAAACTGATTTCCAGAGTGGTTGTACAAGCTTGCAATCCCACCAACAATGGAGGAGTGTTCCTCTTTCTCCACATCCTCGCCAGCATCTGCTGTCACCTGAATTTTTGATCTTAGCCATTCTGACTGGTGTGAGGTAGAATCTCACGGTTGTTTTGATTTGCATTTCCCTGATGATTAAGGATGTTGAACATTTTTTCAGGTGCTTCTCTGCCATTCGGTATTCCTCGGGTGAGAAATATTTGTTCAGTTCTGAGCCCCATTTTTTAATGGGGTTGTTTGATTTTATGGAGTCTACCTTCTTGAGATCTTTATATATATTGGATATTAGTCCCCTCTCTGATTTGGGATAGGTAAAGATCCTTTCCAAATCTGTTGTTGGTCTTTTTGTCTTATTGACAGTGTCTTTTGCCTTGCAGAAACTTTGCAATTTTATGAGGTCCCATTTATCGATTATCGATCTTACAGCACAAGCCATTGCTGTTCTATTCAGGAATTTTTCCCCTGTACCCATGTCTTCGAGGCTTTCCCCTACTTTCTCCTCTATAAGTTTCAGTGTCTCTGGTTTTATGTGGAGTTCCTTAATCCACTTAGATTTGACCTTAGTACAAGGAGATAGTAATGGATCACTTCGCAATCTTCTACATGATAACAACCAGTTGTGCCAGCACCATTTGTTGAAAATGCTTTTTTCCACTGGATGGTTTTAGCTCCCTTGTCAAAGATCAAGTGACCATGGGTGTGTGGGTTCATCTCTGGGTCTTCAATTCTGTTCCATTGGTCTACTTGTCTTTAGCTATACCAGTACCATGCAGTTTTTATCACAATTGCTCTGTAGTACAGCTTTAGGTCGGGCGTGGTGATTCCACCAGAGGTTCTTTTATCCTTGAGAAGAGTTTTTGCTATCCTAGGTTTTTTGTTATTCCAGATGAATCTGCCGATTGCCCTTTCTAATTCGTTGAAGAATTGAGTTGGAATTTTAATGGGGATTGCATTGAATCTGTAGATTGCTTTTGGCAAGATAGCCAGTTTTACTATATTTATCCTGCCAATGCATGAGCATGGGAGATCTTTCCATCTTCTGAGATCTTCTTTAATTTCTTTCTTCAGAGACATAAAGTTCTTGTCATACAGATCTTTCACTTCCTTAGTTAGAGTCATGCCTAGGTATTTTATATTATTTGTGGCTATTGAGAAGGGTGTTGTTTCCGTAATTTCTTTCTCAGCCTGTTTGTTCTTTGTGTAGAGAAAGGCCATTGACTTGTTTGAGTTAATTTTATATCCAGCTACTTCACTGAAGCTGTTTATCAGGATTAGGAGTTCTCTGGTGGAATTTTTAGGGTCACGTATATGTACTATCATATCATCTGCAAAAAGTGATATTTTGACTTCTTCTTTTCCAATTTGTATCCCCTTGATCTCCTTTTGTTGTCTAATTGCTCTGGCTAGGACTTCAAGTACAATGTTGAATAGGTAGGGAGAGAGTGGACAGCCTTGTCTAGTCCCTGATTTTAGTGGGATTGCTTCAAGCTTCTCACCATTTACTTTGATGCTGGCTACTGGTTTCCTGTAGATTGCTTTTATCATGTTTAGGTACGGGCCTTGAATTCCTGATCTTTCCAAGACTTTTATCATGAATGGGTGTTGGATTTTGTCAAATGCTTTCTCAGCATCTAACGAGATGATTATGTGGTTGTCTTTGAGTTTCTTAATATACTGGATTACGTTGATGGATTTCCTTATATTGAACCATCCCTGCATCCCTGGGATGAAACCTACTTGGTCAGGATGGATGATTGTTTTGATGTGTTCTTGGATTCGGTTAGCAAGAACTTTATTGAGGATTTTTGCATCAATATTCATAAGGGATATTGGTCTGAAGTTCTCTATCTTTGTGGGGTCTTTTTTGTGGTTTAAGTATCAGAGTAATTGTGGCGTCATAGAATGAGTTGGGTAGAGTACCTTCTGTTTCTATTTTGTGGAATAGTTTGTGAAGAACTGGGATTAGATCTTCTTTGAAGGTCTGATAGAACTCTGCACTAAACCCATCTGGTCCTGGGCTTTTTTTTGGTTGGGAGACTATTAATGACTGCTTCTATTTCTTTGGGGGATATTGGGCTGTTTAGATCATTATCCTGATCTTGTTTCAACTTTGGTACCTGGTATCTGTCTAGAAACTTCTCCATTTCATCCAGGTTCTCCAGTTTTGTTGAGTATAGCCTTTTATAGAAGGATCTGATGGTGTTTTGGATTTCTCCAGGATCTGTTGTTATGCCTCCCTTTTCATTTCTGATTTTGTTTATTAGGATGCTTTCCCTGTGCCCTCTAGAGAGTCTGGCTAAGTGTTTGTCTATCTTGTTGATTTTCTCAAAGAACCAGATCCTGGATTGGTTGATTCTCTGAATAGTTCTTCTTGTTTCCACTTGGTTGATTTTGCCCCTGAGTTTGATTATTTCCTGCATTCTACTCCTCTTGGGTAAATTTGCTTCCTTTTGTTCTAGGGCTTTTAGGTGTGTTGTCAAGCTGCTAACGTATGCTCTCTCTAGTTTCTTTTTGGAGGCACTCAGAGCTATGAGTTTTCCTATTAGAAATGCTTTCATTGTGTCCCATAATTTTGTTTATGAAGTGGCTTCATTTTCATTGAACTCTAAGAAGTCCTTAATTTCTTTCTTTATTCCTTCTTTGACCAAGGTATCATTGAGAAGAGTGTTGTTCAGTTTCCATGTGAATGTTGGCTTTCTATTATTTATTTTGTTATTGAAGATCAGCCTTAGTGCATGGTGATCTGATAGGATGCATGGGACAATTTCAATATTTTTGTATCTGTTGAGGCCTGTTTTGTGACCTATTATGTGGTCAATTTTGGAGAAGGTACCATGAGGTGCTGAGAAGAAGGTATATCCTTTTGTTTAGGATAAAATGTTCTGTAGATATCTGTCAGATCCATTTGTTTCTTAACTTCTGTTCGTTTCACTGTGTTCCTGTTTAGTTTTTGTTTCCATGATCTGTCCATTGTTGAAAGTTGTGTGTTGAAGTCTCCCACTATTATTGTGTGAGGTGCAATGTGTGCTTTGAGATTTACTAAAGTTTCTTTAATGAATGTGGCTGCCCTTGTATTTGGAGCATAGATATTCAGAATTGATAGTTCCTCTTGTAGGATTTTACCTTTGATGGGAATGAAGTGCTCCTCCTTGTCTTTTTTGATGACTTTGGGTTGGAAGTCAATCTTATCAGATATTAGGATGACTACTCCAGCTTGTTTCTTCATACCATTTGCTTGGAAAATTGTTTTCCAGCCTTTCATTCTGAGGTAGTGTCTATCTTTTTCTCTGAGATGAGTTTCCTGTAAGCAGCAAAATGTTGGGTCTTGTTTGTGTAGCCAGTTTGTTAGTCTATGTCTTTTTATTGGGGAGTTGAGATCATTGATATTAAGAGATATTAAGGAAAACTAATTGTTGGTTCCTGTTATTTTTGTTGTTAAAGTTGGCATTCTGTTCTTGTGGCTGTCTTCTTTTAGGTTTGTTGAGGGATTACCTTTTTTTTTTTTTCTAGGGCGAGGTTCCCGTCCTTGTATTGGTTTTTTTCTGTTATTATCCTTGGAAGGGCTGGACTCGTGGAAATGTAATGTGTGAATTTGGTTTTGTCGTGGAATACTTTGGTTTCTCCATCTATGGTAATTGAGAGTTTCCCTGGGTATAGTAGCCTGGGCTGGAATTTGTGTTCTCTTAGTGTCTGTATAACATCTGTCCAGGCTCTTCTGTCTTTCATAGTCTCTGGTGGAAAATCTGGTGTAATTCTGATTGGCTTGCCTTTATAATTACTTGACCTTTTTCCCTTACTGCTTTTAGTATTCTATCTTTATTTATTGCATTTGTTGTTCTGATTATTATGTGTCAGGAGGAATTTCTTTTCTGGTCCAGTCTATTTGGAGTTCTGTATGCTTCTTGTATGTTCATGGGCATCTCTTTCTTCAGATTTGGGAAGTTTTCTACTACAATTTTGTTGAAGATATTTGCTGGTCCTTTGAGTTGAAAATCTTCATTCTCATCAACTCCTATTATGCGTAGGTTTGGTCTTCTCATTGTGTCCTGGATTTCCTGGATATTTTGAGTTAGGATCTTTTTGCATTTTCCATTTTCTTCGATTGTTGTGCCGATGTTCTCTATGGAATCTTCTGCACCTGATAGTCTCTCTTCCATCTCTTGTATTCTGTTGCTGATGCCTGAATATATGGTTCCAGATTTCTTTCCTAGGGTTTCTATCTCCAGTGTTGCCTCACTTTGAGTTTTCTTTATTGTGTCTACTTCCCTTTTTAGATTTAGTATAGTTTTGTTCATTTCCATCACCTGTTTGGATGTGTTTTCCTCTTTTTCTGTAAGGACTTCTACCTGTTTGTGTTTTCCTGTTTTTCTTTAAGGACTTGTAACTCTTTAGCAGTGTTCTCCTGTATTTCTTTAAGTGAGTTATTAAAGTCCTTCTTGATGTCCTCTACCATCATCATGAGATATGCTTTTAAATCCGGGTCTAGCTTTTTGGGTGTGTTGGGGTGCCCTGGACTGGGCAAAGTGGGAGTGCTGGGTTCTGATGATGGTGAGTGGTCTTGGTTTCTGTTAGTAAGATTTCTACGTTTACCTTTCGCCATCTGGTAATCTCTGGAGTTAGTTTTTATAGTTGACTCTGTTTATAGATTGTTCTTCTGGTGATTCTGTTACCATCTTTCAGCAGACCTTGGAGACAGACTCTCTCCTCTGAGTTTCAGTGCTCAGAGTATATCTTGTGTTTGGACCTCCTCCTGGCTGAAGAAGAAGGCCCAAAACAGGACCTTTCCCAGAAGCTGTGTTGCTTTGGCAGGTCCCAGAAGCTGTCAGCTTCTGTGGTGCACACTCTCACCTGTGCAGACTAAGTTCCTAAGTTCAGCGGAGTCCTGGAACCAAGATGGCGTCCACTGCTCCTGAGGCTGAGGGCTTCTGAGCCAGGCGGACACCTATCCTCTGGTCGGGAGGGTGGCCGGCTGTCTGTGACCCAAAAAGGGTGCTGTCTCAGAGGCTCTGTGGCTCTGCCTTTCCCAGAAGCTGTCCGGTTCTGTGGTGCACCCTCTCACCTGTTCAGACTAATTTCCTAAGTTCGGCTGAGTCCTGGAACCAAGATGGCGGCCGCTGCTCCTGAGGCAGAGGGCTTCTGAGCCAGGCGGACACCTGTCCTCTGGTCGGGAGGGTGGCCGGCTGTCTGTGACCCAAAAAGGGTGCTGTCTCAGTGGCTCTGTGGCTCCGCCTGTCCCAGAAGCTGTCCGGTTCTGTGGGTACCATTTTCATTCAAAACACCACACATGCTAACAAACTTCCATTTGTTTTGCCCTTTCAAATATTTCTTCAAGCCAAGAACTCAGAAGAGTAGAAGAAAATTTAACTTTCCAAAACTTACCCACTCAGACATATAATCTGGATATCTTTCATAAAAACGTTTTTCAGACTGAGTACAGAAGATTCTGATTTACAACATTGAACTACCACCTCAGTATTTTTATTGACTCTCCAGTGATGTCAAGCATAGAGACACATTCCTCAAAATGTGTACCCATGCTTCATTGAACTGTAGAGAGATTCAGCAGAAGTTAGCTGTATCGGGTTCAATGTGAGGGGGGCCACATCAATCAAGATTTAATAATAAATTGTATTAGTTACTTTTCTATTGCTGTGACAAAATACCGTGACCAAGGCAACTTTGGGGAAAGAAAGGTTTATATGGGCTTATGGGTCAGGGGGATAAGAACCTAGTCACCAGCACAGGAAGCCACAGGCATGGCAGCAGTGGGAGCTGAGAAGTGCTGAACCCTGAACTGCAAGTGCAAAGCATAGAGAAAAAACTAGAAATGACAGGATCCTTTAAAACTTTCCTTCAGTGATATACGGTTAACAAGGTCATAATTACCAAGCCTCTCCAAATAGTGCCTTAAGCTGGTGACCAAATATTCAAATACCTGAGACAATGGGTTACATTTCTCATTGAAGCCATAACATGTGTCGTTCTTTCTCCTTTTCCACTCTGCCAAGACTTGGCAATGAATGCCTTTGCCTACAACATAGATATCTCTTCTTTCCCCAACTTCTAGCAATCTAAATGTGATGCCCTCTACTTTGTCTTAACACTTAATCTCAAAACAATCATCTCTGGTTGCCATTGCTTTCAGAAGCATCCAAGGAGGAAATCTCCAACCACTTTTTTTTTTCCTTTGAGCCATCATTGTCCTGCTTCATCAACCTCCAACCTTTCTTCTTTTCAATACATTTCCTCAAGCATTTGGCCACATTTCTATAATGTTTCAATAACACTAGCTAAGCCCACTGCAGTATCTTTCTTCACAAATATCCATTGCATACTTTGTATTGATGTTTGGATGTTTTATATTTTTAAAACATTTTTTAAAACTGTTTTTATTACATTTTAGGTGTGGGCATGTTTATTTGCATGAGTATGTGGGTACTGTGTATGGTTGGTGCCAAGGAGGTCAGAAAAGGGCATCAGATTCTCTGAACCTGTAGTGACAGACAGTTGCTAATTCCCATGTGTGCTGGAATCTGAACCCTGGTCCCTTGTTAGTATAGCAAATGCCCTTATACTCTTAGCCATCTCTCTAGCCCTTTGAAAAAGTGTTTTTTTTCTGTTGTTTACAATTAGAGTATCTATTGAAAATTAAGTAAATAATCTTTGACAAACTAAGTGAAATTTGGAGGATGGTAGAACAGCCACAGCTCTTTCCTGATGTACAATTGGTAGGAGTTAGGTCTAAAGTCTTAATATGGATACTTTCTCTGCTAACAAAAACATAAACACAGCATATCACTATACAAACCAGACTAGTAGTTATATTCCATGTTATTATTTCTTGCTTGATGTTGATTATAATCTATGGCCCTTTTGCTAAGGCTCACCTGGTAAGTTATCTAATTTTTTAACAATTGGAATTTTAAATTAATCTTTATTGTCACACAAACTCCATAGGTCTCAAATTTTATATATCATTGAAGGTGAGGTACTATCAACCAATTAAATATTGATAAAGTTTTTTTTTTGAGGGGGGTATAATAAACCAGTGTGTGTGACCAGTGCTCACTAACTCACTTATTTTAGCAATTTGTAACTCTATCTGGATTCTACATATCTATTGGCTCATTTACATATGATAAGGTCACATGTTTGGGCATGGAAAAACAGTTTGTTACCACTACACCCATCAATGCAATTTTGAAAGAATGCATGTTTTCATACCTGTTTTTAGAGTAATTGAAAATACAGAGTCACTCTTAATTTTCTCTTGTTTATAGTTTATTCCTAGATGATGTCAGCTATTATTGTTTCCTTTTTGAAAAGTAAATTTCTCTTAATCATTGAAGAGTAGAGAAAATCTGTCACTATTAGACATATGTGGTCATGTACTTGGGATCATAGAGTGAGAGAGCAGCAAGTGAAACCCCTCTCTCACATGGCGACACTTGCCATGAACATCTCCAGAAAGAACACTGGAATTTACGATGCTCAGTTGAGGTTATAACTCTGCTGAATTTGACATGGAAGGGGTATGGAGCTTTACAGAGAGTGTCTAACCCTAATAATCAACCCCTGGGAAAAGAAAGACATTGTGTTTAATCCAGTGTTGTTTGGGTTGTTTTCTTTCATTCTTTTAGAACTTCTTTCATTTTTTTCAAGAGAAACAATGAAAAGGAATTTTAAAATAAAGTACCTCGGAGTCTTCTTCATGCTGTCTTTCTTGGTCAGCCTGAAGCAATTCTTCATGTGAACTGAAGCATTGCAGTCCTAGGTAACAGTGACCTGCTCTTGGGCCTCAGCAATCAAAGATGGTTCTGATAAATGCCTCCGCGACCAATTGAAGTTTCTAAAGGAATTTAGATCACACCATAAATGTAGCAGGGGAAGAAGCAGACATGTACATACAAAAATGTCCTTCTTCCTACTTTCTGAAGGTTCATTAACTTGAGCCTATAAAACAGACTGGTAGTCAACACAGTCCCAGGAGGAAAGGCAAGCATCTGTTAACATGCAAACATGTAGAAGTACATATATGGGAAGGTCAAAGTACAGTCAAATAACTGCAGCTTAAATATGTTTTCTTTTGTTTTTAAAGATTTATTTATTTCATGGATGTGAGTACACTGTCACTGTTTTCGGACAGACAAGAAGAGAGCATTGGATTCCATTACAGATGTTTGTGAGTCACCATGTGGTAGCTGAGAATTGAACTCAGGACTTCTGGAAGAGCAGTCAGTGCTCTTGACTACTGACTCATCTCTCTAGCCCCTTAAATATGGTTTTTATAGAGGAAGAGGAATGGAGGGTATTGGTGATTTAGAGGAGTGTACTGGCTGTTTTTGTGTGTCAACTTGGCACAAGCTGTCGTAATTATAGAGAAAGCTTTGGTTGGGGAAGTGCCTCCATGAGATCCAGGTGTGGGGCATTTTTTCAGTTGGCAATAAGGGGGGAAGGCCCATTGTGGGTGGTGTCATGTCTGGGCTGGCAGTCTTGGGTTCTATAAGAGAGCAAGCTGAGCAAGCCAGGGGAAACAAGCCAGTAAGTAACATCCCTCCATGGCTTCTGCATCAGCTCCTGTTTGCTGACCTGCTTGAGTTCCAGTCCTGATTTCAGCAATGTGGAAATGTAAGCTGACTAAACCCTTTCCTCCCCAACTTCTTGTTCATGATGTTTGTGCAGGAATAGAAACCCTGACTAAGACAAGGAGTAATTGATTTTTAAAGGAGATGAGTGGGCTCAAGGTGCTAATGACCAAAGACAAAGGTCTTTTGAGTTAGGAAGGAGGTGGCACCAAATTGTCAGAAGGTGAGGTTAGATTTAAACTTCCAGCAAAGTCCTTGTTAGGCAAATAAAATCCCTCAGGTAATAGCCCTGAGAGGAACAGAAGATGGTCTGACCAGGTGGATATAATGACCTTTAATTTCTTCTCCAAAGATTAATTTTCTGTAGTTAATGAGATTGCAGGGAGGGGACTCTAAGGAAATTGTCTTTATTTTACAGAAAGTTACTTAGGAAAAGGGACATCAGAGGAA